>NC_041389.1:395784962-395995050 GCF_002162155.2 Triticum dicoccoides
GAGGAGCTTTGGAAAGAAATGGATGTTGCCTTGTGGGAGGCTTTGCCTCCAGCAGAGCGCGCAAAAATAGAGGCAGAGAAGAAGGCCGAGGAAGAGAAGCGCACCGCAGAACAAGCTGCCTGGGAGGCCTATGTCGCATCCGAGAGAGTCAGACAATTGGCTCTTTGGTAGAAGGCTTGTGCGAGGGCCGTGAGGGTGGCGAAGGACGCCCGTGCCGACGCCCTGAGTGCATTCGGGCCCGAGTGCCTCATCTATGCTTGGCGGTACGTGGACCGGGTGCACGCTTCCAGTGAGGAGGAGTACCTTTTGGTGCCGGATCACCACACGGTGAGATTACGCTCGCCTGTCCACAAGCCGCCAATCGGCACCTCGCAAGTTGCGAGGCTGAGGAAGAGGCGTTGTGTCGGCGCGCTGGGAAACGGCCGCGCACCAGGGCACTCGTGGCGCGCCGCAAGCGCTCCTGCGAGCGCTGTGGCTTTTAGTAGGAGTATAAATTTTGTTTTGTAAGGCGGTCTCATTAGTTTTGGGACGCAAATGACAAATCCCGAACGTTCAGGAATTATTAGCATCCTTAATTAAGTATGTAAAAGGGAAAGTTTGGAAACCTTGTGTATTCGTATGCATTTTGCAAGTACGTGCATATAGCACAAACTTTACTATATACTATCGCACTACACGTCTCTCTCTATATATGCTTGCAGACTGTGCTACTCCCTCCGTCCAGGTCAATAAGTCATCCTTGGTTGTGCACCGTGACCAAGAAGGAGGGAAGACTTATACACCTAGATAGAGGGAGTACTACTATTACTTATGTACATGCAAATGCACGTTTTAACATTACGATGCAGTTTTTGTAAAAGTAGAAAAACAACACTAGTCAAGCTTGTGAAACGATTCAATGCAAAACAAATGCAAAAATGCTCATTTGATTGTTTACTTTTAGCTTCCTTCTCTGTGGTTATTTCTCTGTCGTACTTTGTACGGAGTATCTCACTGGTCGGAAAGGCATGCAAATTCCCAAACTGCTTCCTACACCCTGTACCGAATTTTTTGCCTAACAAGTTGTGCCGTGCAATTGGAATTCCAACTTGAGTACTACTACTATTAGGAGTACCAGGGGCCAGTTCTTTTAGGCTTGTAGATTAGTAATCCCATAACTACTACCTCCATCCTGGTTTATTGGTCCCCATTGTAATCTGTGTCAAATTTTGATCATAAATTTAACTAATGAAATGTTAGTGCATGTCACATGCACTAACATTTTATCAGTTAAATCTTTGGTCAAAATTTAGCACAAATTACAGTGGTGAGGAATAACCCAGGACAGAGGTACTACTAGTAGTAGTTTAGAAGCCCAAATAAATGAGTGAGGCGCCTTAATGTTACTCTCCACTGTGACTAGCCTTATGGGAAAAGCTGGGGAAGCCGCCAAAAGAACTGGCCCTAGGAGTAGTAGCTAGGGATACTAGGAGTAGTAGCTAGGGATCGAGTGTGCAAGATGAACCGGAGAAAGTAAATGCAGAGAGATGAAATGCAAAAAATACGGAGGGATGTGATGGTTGCTTGTCTGTTTATTTTACCAGGCCACTTATTACTAGGAGTGGTTGAGTTTTGTGATATGAAGACTTTAATGCCGCGCCACGAACGGGGTGAGACTCCCGTGCAGTGCCGCCCTCTACACTAGTACGACTACATCGGTCGTGGTTTATCCCCCATTGAATTTGACTGAAGATTTAACTGACAAAATGTTAGTGCATGTCAACAAAAACAATATCATTGGATTCGTATTTGAACATGGTTTTCAATGATACTCCTATAATTTTAGGTGACATGCATCATCATTTATCATACTATATATAATGTAAGTTCAATTTTTGGTCGTACTAATCTATAGTAATGTGCCCGTGCATTGCACGGAAGAGTGAAATGCATTGATCGGGGAGTTTTTTATTTTGACAAATGATGTGGGGGTCATCTCATGTGTAATGGGTATTGTCGTGGTGGGCGCACGGCAGATGCCAAGGGATGGCTAAAGAGAGGAGGAGGCTCGAGGGCGCTGGTGGGATCCAGAGGCAAGGTTGGCATGCGCGGGCGCGGGACGCCGGACATACCCAGGTTCGGGGCTCTCCGGAGAGATAACACCCCTAGTCCTACCGGGTTTGGTTGGATGATTGATAGTACAATGTTGCTCCTGGAGCTGTGTGGAGAAGGAAGGAAGCTGGCCAAGGTTTGGGCTGCTCCTTCTCTTCGGTACTGCTGTTGGGTGGCTAGTTCTATGCTTACTCGTGCTTCTGTTTCTTACTTTCCGTCTCTGTGTGCCCCTGTGGGTGTGGGTTCCTGGGGGGTTTTATAGATCATCCCACCCAGGGTTACAATGGTAATATGCCGAGTTGGTGGGTCAGTATTGTCGGTGTCCGGGACACTGAGCTGGGTCCTGCTTGTGGGCTTGTGGTTCATCGGGTTCCCCTAGGCGCGGGGCCCCCATGCCTAGGGGACTGTGCGCCATCTTGTCGATCGTCAGGGTGTGGCCGAGTCGAGCCGTGTACAGTGCTCTCCGTCTGGCTGCCGCTTGCTATCGTCAGCGGTGAGGGCGGGAGCACTGTTGCCACGCCAGCCTTGGTCAGTGGGTTGGTAAGGGCTACTGTTGCTACGCCTCGGCTGACCACAGGCATGGGTGAAACACTGTTGTCTTGGTCATCGGTGGTTTAGGTCTCGTCCCATCGTACGGCCTGGATGGGACGGGAGCTGACCTATGGCTGGGTTGCCGTGGACGCCACGGGTGGGGCTGGCTTGCTGTGGAAGCCTTGGTTGCGCCGGGTTGAGTTGTCTTGCGCCAGTTGCTGTGGCCGGGTTGACGTACCTTGCCGGGTCAGGGAGTTTGGCTAGGTTGCGGGCCCTGCCGGGTCGAGCGACCCGGCCAGGCACGTGTCGGCTCGTGGGGCGATGCAGGCCCTGCTGTTTTTGAAAAGGATCTGGGTTCCGTTGCCTGCCCGGGGTTCATACCCCCGACAGTAGTCCCTGAAGCTGTGAAGGTCCGCCGTCTTCTGATGAGTGGGCCTTCGCAGTTTCCTCCTTGAGCAAGGCGGATTCTGCGAGCGCCGGGTCCGGTAACACCCATTGTGTGCTGGTTTTCTCGAAAATTGGATCGCGGCATCCCGGTTGTGGCGAGAACCGAGGAGTCCATCGAATCTTGAGGCGATCCCCTGGGCTTCGCGCAGGCACCATGTGGCGCCCAGAAGTCGGAGGGGCCTGACATGCCACACGCGTGACGGGACCGGGCGACGGGCCGGGGGCTCGCCGCCGCGCGCGCAGATTTATTGTGGCATCTGGGGGGCGGTTGCACTTCCCCGAGCAGTTACTGCGTGCGTACGTGCGCACTTATTGTGGGGTAGTGGAATGGGCGCGTGCAGATGATCCCATTTCCCCATGTTTGAACCGGGGCTTATAAATTGAGGGGGGCAAGGGGGCGGTGGACGCCATTCTCGCTCGCGCCCTCCTGTCCCCTGCTCCTGCTCTGCTCTTTGCCACCGACGCACAGCTGCGCCCGCAGCCCCGAGCAGAGCTTCCTCCGTCGTTCATCTTCTTCTTCCCGCTTCTGTCCATGGTGCTGCCGTCAGGCTCCTGGATGGGCTCCAACGTCACCAGCGAGAACATCACGCAACTTCGAGCTTCACGGCGCTTGCCGCGGGAGACGAACATTGGTGTCTGCCTGCCGCACGGCGATCAAAGGCCCCGGCCCGGGGGGCAGGAGCGCGTCGTCTTCCTGACGCATTTTGAGCGCGGGTTCGGGCTGCCGGTGAGCACCTTCTTCAACGCATTCTTGGAGTTCTTCGGGCTTCAACCGCACCATCTTGGCGCTGGCGCCATCATCCAGCTCTCCGGCTTCGTGACCCTGTGCGAGGGGTACCTGGGGGTCGAGCCGATGATCGACCTCTGGGCGCGCTTCTTCTCCTTGAAGTAGCAGGGCCCGTCGGCCGGGGAGTTCGCCGACTGCGGCGCCGCCGTCATCTCGAAGCGGTCGGGGGTGGATTTCCCCAAGATCCCGCTTGTGGATTCTGCCATGAAGTGGCAGAATTCTTTCTTCTACGCCCGCAACCATGGCGCGGACCATATCAATCTTCCGCCCTTCGTCATTGCACCGCCGCGGGCGAAGATGAACTGGGGCTACTCGCTCCGGCACCCGTCGCAGGAGATCGTCAACCTCTGCGAGCGGGTGGCGGTGATGAGGACGCAGGAGGGGATCACTGGCACGGACCTCCTTGCCGCGTTCATCACCCGCCAGGTCCTTCCGCTTTAGAGGCGCTCCTGCCTCATCAGTGAGATGATGGGCCTGCAGGACCCCAACCGAATGGGGTCGACGCGGCTGTCTGCGGAGCAGGTCGCACGCGGCGTCAACGACATCTCCAAGGCCGACCTTGGAGAGGATTGGCGATTCGGCAAGGCACCGTATAGCCAGTCGAACCCGGCGCCGCAGGTGAGTGTCTGGTCTTCTTACTTTGCTGCCACACATCTTCTTATTTGTCCCGACGCGACGTGGAAGATTCTCTTGAACGTAATCCGGCATCCTTACGCCCGGGCTCCATCGCAGGTGGCGCCGGTGGCACCAGAGGAGCCAGTGGCCCAAGGCGGCGAGGAGGTGGCCGAGTCCGACGCCAGCACTGGGCGCCGTGCCGGTAAGTCTTGCATGTTTCCTTCTTCATTTTGTCTTGAATTGTTGATCATGTCGCGGTGAAGGCGACACTGACACCGGTTGTTGGTGTAGCGGCGTTGGGCGGGGGAGGCAGCGACGCGGGTGGAGCCGGGTCCTCGCATGGGGCGGCGCCGAGCCGCCCGCATGGAAAGGACAGCATCGCGCCGCGACCCCGTGGATCAAAGCACGCGGTGGACCCGGCCGAGCCTGGGAGGCCGGCGAAGAAGAAACACAGGAGGCTGACCCCGGTCCCGGTCTTGATGGTGTAAGTTTCATTTCCTGCTTGCGCCTGGATTTCTCGAGCCAATGTTGTCTCTTTTTGCTTATTTTGCCTTCTTCTTCAGGTGGCCCATCGCGCTGGTGAGGGCGGCGGCGGAGGCTGCGGCCTCCGATGGGGCCGCATTCCGCAGGAGCCAGTCCGACCTTGCCTGCCTTGCCGGGGAGGAGGGACGGGGCGGCTCGGACCTCGGCCTGGACCCGGACAATCCCGAGGCCTTAGCCTGGCAGGACAGGAACCGGGCCGAGGCGGAGCTGGAAGCGGCATCGGTCCAGGCTTGGACCGACACGGCGGCGGCACGGGTGCGATCCGGCGTGGAGCCGGCCTGGCGCGAGATGCCAGAGGGCACGGTGGTGGCGGCGACAGTTTTTGAGCCGTCATCGGTGAGGAAGCGCGGCCATGGGGGCCGGGCTGAGGTGGTGATCCTCGACCGGGAGGTCGTGGAGGTGGGGGGCGACACTCCGCCGCGAGCCTATGTGGTCGAGCGCGCGGGGGCTGATGGTGGTGGAGGCGGCGGCGGCCTGGAGGAGACACCGCGGGCAGCGGTGCCTAAGGTGGCGACACAGGGCGTCCCGGCGTCCGGGTCACCGTCAGCACCGGGAGGGGCATCGGAGGAGGTGCTGGCCACGTCGCAAGCAGCCAGCAGGGGGCACGCCTTGGTGCCCCGGCAGGGTGGGCGCCAAGCTGCCGTGCCGCAGCCCGTGCAGAGCGGGGGCACGACCGTCTTCGGGCCTAAGACCCAGGAGGAGGCGGTGCTACATGCCGTCAGCCGCCGCTTGCGAGGCCGGACAAAGCGGCTTGAGGCGTTCATCCAGGCCGAGATGGAGCGGACGCGTGATCTGGAGCGCGCCGTCCTGGTAAGTCTTTCTTCTTTTGTTTCCTTGTAATTTCTTCTTTGTGGGGGCGCGCCAGCGCACCCACTGGGTGTAGCCCCCGAGGATTGGGCCAACTATGTAGTAGTTGGTGTCGGCGTTCTAGGAATGGGGGTCCCCAAACTTGCCTACCTGCAGCCTGCGGCGTGGCTCCAAGGGGGGCCCAGCGCAGCCCATCTCCATCAACACAAGCTCAAGACCCTCGCGAGGGGCCAAGCCTCGCAGGGCGGACGACAAGGGGCTTCCTCAGGCACGGCCTCATCAGGCTGGCTCACGAGGAGGCGGAGAGTTCAAGGCGGGGTACCTCACGAGGAGCCCATGACGCAAGCCATGACGACCAGGGGCGCTAGTCAGGCGCCAGCCCGCGCAGTGTCCTCCTTTCCTCTTTGGTGCAAAGGGAGCAAGCGCAGGCGAGAGCATCAAGCAAAGGCGTCCATTTCGGTGCAACAAGACCAAGACCAGTCCAACAGCAGGATGGAGGTCACCATGGAGCTCAAGCCGGCGTCACCACCAGAGCCTTTGGCAGGCGAGGACCAACTTTAGTCAAGATAAGTGTACCCGCTGTTCCCCTTCAAAATGGCCAATTGTTGGCGCCCTTCCCGCTCAATATTTGGGAAGAGGCCCAAGGCCTTTGCCTATAAATAGGACTAGCCACCCCCAGGGTAGAGGCATCGAGACCCCCGCCGAGAAACTGGTAGATAGAGCGACTGAACTCCTCCTAGCAGTTCATCGCACCAGCCGGGAACGAACCCTCGCGAGGCTGTTCTTCCTTGTATTGTTCATCATCAGCCCAAGAGGCAATCCACCACGCCACACACTAGAGTAGGGTATTACACCACAATGGTGGCCTGAACCAGTATAAATCTTGTGTCTCTTGTGTTGATCTGTTCGTAGTTTAGACCCTAGCGATTCGGCGAGGAGCAGGTAGGCAGAGGGTGTAATCTTCGCGCGCACCCCAGAGTTCGAACCTCAAGGGTCTGCCGGGGTGCCTCAGCCGCCTCCCCCTCAAGAAGGCGCCCTGGCTCCAAGGCGCGCGGCCACTGAGCGGAACCCGCTCCGTCAGGCGCCAACGCGGCAGGAGCAGAGCTGCCAAGAAGTCCCACGCCCTCGAGAAGCAGCTCGAGCGCTCCCTGCTCCGGCGCGTCAAGACCCCGCGCTGCTCCCAGCTGCAGCGCATGGGGACCCATAGGACCAAGCTCTTCGTCGCCTGTCGGTGTCAAAACCGGCGGATCTCGGGTAGGGGGTCCCGAACTGTGCGTCTAGGCGGATGGTAACAGGAGACAAGGGACACGATGTTTTACCCAGGTTCGGGCCCTCTTGATGGAGGTAAAACCCTACGTCCTGCTTGATTGATATTGATATTGTGGATGTTTACAAGAGTGGATCTACCACGAGATCAAGGAGGCTAAACCCTAGAAGCTAGCCTATGGTATGATTGTAATGGTTGTTGTTGTTGTCTACGGACTAGAGCCATCCGGTTTATATAAACACCGGAGAGGGCTAGGGTTACATAGAGTCGGTTACAATGGTAGGAGATCTACGTATCCGTATCGCCAAGCTTGACTTCCACGCCAAGGAAAGTCCCATCCGGACACGGGACGAAGTCTTCAATCTTGTATCTTCATAGTCTTGGAGTCCGGTCGATGATGATAGTCCGGCCGATGATAGTTCGGCTGATGATGGTAGTCCGGCTATCCGGACACCCCCTAATCCAAGACTTCCTCAGTAGCCCCTGAAGGCTTCAATGACGATCAGTCTGGCGCGTATATTGCTTGGCATTGCAAGGCGGGTTCCTCCTCCGAATGATAGAAGATTGTGAACACCAGGATAGTGTCCGGCTCTGCAAAATAAATTCCACATTCCACCGTAGAGAGAATAATATATACACAAGTTCAATCTGCCGATGTTTTTTGCGGCATGACGTCACGCCACTACCAAGCCATTACTTGAATCGTTTTTTACTCTACCACCTCAACGCATTTAGCGAAGAGGTTTTCTTGGCACGTCTTGTCGAAGAAGAGATCGTGTTCCCCCTTAATCCGGGGTTCTCATCAATACGGACGTGGGTAACCCAACCGCGCCATCGATGGTGACGCTTGGGGGATAAGCGAGTTTTACAAGGCCGGTGGGGGACACGTAGACTTCGCCCGCCCATATAAGGGATAAGGATTCACCTTTTCACCTACGCCTTCTTCCTCCTTTGCTTATCCATCTCTGCGCACTCGAGCTTCAGCGCCCAAGCCCGCACATCTCGTCTCAACCTTCCCCAGTTATGTCCGGAGCGGGAGGCAAGTGGATGACCTCCTCCGTTATGGAGGAGCACATCGAAAGACTGCGCAGCGCCGGCTACCTGTCCGGCGACATCGCGCACCGGCTGCCCGACGAGGGGCAGCTCATCCCCACCCCCAGGCCCCATGAGAGGGTCGTTTTTCTTCCCCACTTCCTCCCCGGACTGGGTTTTCCACTTCACCCTTTTGTCCGGGGGCTCATGTTCTACTATGGCTGGATTTCCATGATCTGGCGCCGAACTTCATCCTCAACATCTCGGCGTTTATCGTCGTGTGCGAGGCCTTCCTCTGCATCCAGCCCCACTTCGGCTTGTGGCTCAAGACCTTCAATGTCAAGCCGAAGGTAGTGAAGGGCACTCAAGCGCAGTGCGGAGGCGCCATGTTGGGAAAGATGCCCAATGTCCTTTGGTTCGAAGGGGCCTTCGTGGAATCCGTCAAGGGGCGGCAATCGGGGTGGTTCTATATCACCAAGCCGCGCGACCCTAAGTGGGCGGCGGCCCCCGAGTTCAGATCTAGTATCCCCACGCAGCTCACCTCCTGGAAAGAGAAGGGCTTGCTGTGGGGTAGTTCGGAGGAGCTGACAGGACTCCAAGCCTGTATCCAGAAGCTGGTGAAGAAGCTCAGGCTAGTTAACGTGGTCCAAGTCATGCTCGTCCGCCGGATTCTCCCATGCCAAGAGCGGGCATTCAATCTGTGGGAGTTCAATCTAGAATAGCACCAGGCGCTGACCGGGCTCTTCGACACGACATACGAAGGCGCCTGGAGGGTGCTGTTTAAGGGCGCCGAAGCCCCCGCATCCGCGACTGAAGATCGCGGATTTCGCTCGCAGCGCCAAGCCGACGAGGTAAGTGATTCTACCCCTTTACGGGACACTTGCTTTTCATAGTTTGACTCTATGCGGGTTTTAATTTCCCCTTTTCCTTTGACAGGACTGGATGAGGAAGGCGGACCAGATTATCTGCCCGGCTCCCATGCCAGAAAACCCAGTAGACGCCCATCTAGCAAGGCTGCTGGTTCCGGCACCGCACGTGGTGCCGGAGAAGAAGGCCAAGAAGGAGGCCACGGGTGCTCGAAAGAGTTCCCATTTTCAGGTGTCCGACGACTCCGGGGCGGACTCCTCCCCCGAAAATGAGGAGGAGAAAGAGGACTCTCTCCCAGAGGAGGGAGAGAGGAAGAGGAAGGCTTCCCCAACATGGGAGGCCGAAGGGTCCAAGAGGGGAAGGACTATTCCCCCGGACAGCTCCGCCAACATCAATGTTGGCGAGGAAGAATGGCCTTCAAGGGCCAGGCCTCCAGCGAGATCGTAAGTATCCGGATTCCTGAGTGATTTATAATTTCTTTTTCTGTGTCACATAGTGTCATTCTGATGCCGCATGCTGCCTGTAGTCCGGCCAATGATGATCTCCCCGCTTCATCGAGCGGGTCGTTGGCTCCGTCGGATGTAGATTGCATCCCGACCGCCTCCACCCCTCGCGACACCGAGGACGCCGAGGTGGGATCCCAAGAAGGGACCCATCAGGGGGAGGCCCCGGAGGCGCCACAAGGCGTCCTCCCGGACTTTGCACCGGACTCCCTATCAGAACCCGCAGTGGTTCCGGAGTCCGGCCGGCGGCCCCTTCGCACAAAGGGCAAGACCATGACGCCGGCGGCTTCCGTCCAGTCGGAGGCACCGGACAATTTGTTGGACGTGCTGCAGAGCGCTTCCATCGAGGAAGAACACTGCACTATTATGAGTGCGGTGATTTAGAAGGTACAGCTTGCCAAGAGCGGGCTGACCGAAGCCTGCAGTAGCCTTCTATCAGGCTTTGAGGTAAGAAGATAAAAAATATGCAATGTAATACCGCATAGACAGTAGCCCCTGATGCTCGGTTTGGTGTTCAGAAAGAAAAGCCGGACTGAGGATCTAAAAAAAGAAGAAGATATACGCAGGGTTGCTAAGAAATTATGTCAATATGGGTTGCAGGTTGCGCTGCTGACCTCTGCCGCACTGACTGCGGAGGTCGGTGCTTTGAAGCAGGAGCTCGAGCGGTCCGAGCAAGAGCTCGGCCGCGCCTAGAAGCAGCTCCAGGACAAAGAAGGTGAGTAACACCACTTTGAACTTGTACCTTACAGAAAAGGATTTAGGTTGCAACAAAAAATAACAAGGATAACATGGGTACTGCAGGGGCCACGAACGAGGTGGCGACCCTGAAGGAGGCCGTGTCTGCGGCCGAACGCAATGCGGACGCGGAACGGGCAGAGCGAGAAAAGCAGGAGGCGCGGGTGGCGGTGGTTCAGCAAGAGCTCCAGGCTCTCATGGAAAAGCATGAGAGTTTGGAGCGTGACTCAAAGACTCGAGAGTCCGAGCTTGCCTCGGCTCTCGAAAGTGCCAAGACTGCCAAGGCCGATGCCCATAAGTCCCTTCAGGAGATTGAGTTGGTGAGGAAGATAGCGGCGGGTAAGGCATTTTTCATGCAAAGCAAGCATGTGAATGTAAATTACGTGTTACTTACCCGAATTCGGAGCTCTCTAGGGGCGTTTGCAGATCTGCCTCGCAGCGTGTCTGATGCCGCCGCATTCTACCGAGCCGAAGAGGGGAGTTCAACGGAGAAGGTCTTCTGGTCTCAGTATGCTAAGGCCGGCCATCCGGTGCCCCCTAGCGACCAGCTGAAGCAGTTGGTCGAGGTCCACAAGGTGGCCGAGCAGGCCATGAAGGGCCTCATAGTCCGGCTGTGGCCTGGAGAGGCCATGCCTGGGAGCTACTTCGGTCTCGTGCGACGGTTGGTGGATGCGTGCCCCTGGGTGGAGGTTATCAAGCGCTCCGCCTGTATTGAAGGTGCTCGTCGGGCCCTTGCCCGCGCAAAGGTGCATTGGGGCAAGCTGGATGCGGAGAAGCTAATCACTGACGCGCCACCAGCGGGCAAGGAATATCGTACGCTCGAAATGTACTATAAGACTGTCCTGAAGGGTGCCCGCAAAATTGCGGATGAGTGCCCCAGGGATGTAATTATTGAGTAAATTCGCAATGTGTTATCCTGTGCGCTGAAAACTTTGTTCATATGCGCTAAGCAACGCTTGTTAATTTAAAATATTACCTTCTGTGCGGCCGTTTATTAAATCTGAGAGATGGCAAGTCGTCGGCTTCAGCCCCCATGCCACGAGTGCTGGGGTGTTCGGGATAAACTTGAGTGCTCTTGTTCCCATTTTTGGGTCCATCTAGGGAGGCGCTCAACACAACGAACAAGGCAACCGGACTTATAGTGCTTGAAAACTCTCACTTAGCCATAGAATTCTATAATTTTAAATTTCGGCGAAGCCCCTAGTATTCGGAAGACCGAATTCGGGGCGCTATCCACGCCTTCGTCGGACATTATCCGGAACTTCGCTCGAAGCGGCGTAGGTCTTTAAGGACCCGAAAGGACCTCTCGAACAGCGACCAGTCTCTCGCCTTATCATGACAGTCAGTTTTAGCTTTCTCCACTGAGGCGTTAACCCGGCTCAACCGGGGCGCAATCGTAGTGGTTCTCCCAGTGCTACCTTAGCCGATAGAACGAAACGTAAGGTGCCAAAAATGGGAGCCGGGCAAACCCAACTATTGACCCAAGAAATGATTCGGAGTCGATTCATATAATGCTATAAGTTTGGGGTGCCGCACTTGTGAAAGTGTTCGGACTTTATCACACCATAATGCGGGGAACGTAAGCCCCTGGTGTATTTGGCCGTACCAAAATGTACGGATGCAACATGTCGTAAATGAACATATATATATAAGGTAATGAAATTATGGGCAAAAAGTGCTGCATTTTATTCGAGAAGAGCTGCTATGAGTGCGGAATGATACAAATAGTGCGGAAAGCAAGGGATTGGACAAATTAAAGGCGTCTCCCTCCAGGGGTAGGCCGCAGAATGGTGTATTTAACAAATTTAATGCTCGTAATGGAGACCACCTGAGTGTTTGTCGCGACCTTTGTCCCTCCCTGGCTGTTGCATCATGAGTTCGGCAGGTTCACCGCCGGACAGAGTTCTGTATATAAAAAAAAGAGAGAAATAAAAGATAAAAAGAGCGACACACTTGGGAGCCCCTGGTGTGGTCGAACCGCACTCTGGGTCTGTTGTGGTTGTGCCTCTCCCCCTATGCCCATGGTATCTCCAGGGCGTAATTATGTATGTGGAGAGTTTGTCTTACAATTGTGCGAGGGCTGGGGTTGAGGCCGCATTGCTACGCGTGCTCGGAACGTGCCAGGTGGTCTTGGTTGATGTTTCTCCGGGCACGTTTGGCCGTGTCCGGTCGGTTAACGGCCGGACTCGAAAATTGCCTTAAAAGGCTGCTCTGTACTTCTGCCGCGAGAGCCGCTGTATGTTCCTCCGTTCGGAGGGAGCGTTCTGTGTTTCCATTGACCGTGATGACTCCACGAGGGCCTGGCATCTTGAGCTTAAGGTATGCATAATGCGGCACCGCGTTGAATTTTGTGAACGCGGTTCGTCCGAGCAGACCGTGATAGCCACTGCGGAACGGGACTATGTCGAAGATTAACTCCTCACTTTGGAAATTATCCGGGGATCCGAAGACCACTTCCAGTGTGACTGAGCCTGTACAACTGGCCTCGACACCTGGTATGACGCCTTTGAAGGTTGTCTTTGTAGGTTTAATCCTTGAAGGGTCTATGCCCATCTTGCGCACTGTATCCTGATAAAGCAGGTTCAGGCTACTGCCGCCGTCCATCAGGACTCTCGTGAGGTGAAATCCATTGATGATTGGGTCTAAAACCAATGCGGCGAATCCGCCATGGCGGATACTGGTCGGATGGTCTCTTCGATCGAAAGTGATCGGGCAAGAGGACCATGGGTTGAATTTTGGGGCGACTGGCTCCATCGCGTATACGTCCCTTAGTGCACGCTTCCGCTCCCTCTTGGGTATATGCATTGCGTATATCATGTTTGCCGTCCGAACTTGAGGGGGGAATCCCTTTTGTCCTCTGTTGTTCGGCGGCCGGGTCTCTTCCTCGTCATCGTTGTGTAGCCCCTTGTCATTGTATTCGGCGATTAATTTGCCTACCTGCTTGAATACCCAACAATCTCTGTTGGTGTGGTTAGCTGGCTTTTCGGGGGTTCCATGTATTTGACAAGAGCGGTCGAGTATTCGGTCCAAATTGGACGGGCCCGGAGTGGTTCTTTTGAATGGCTTCTTTCGTTGACCGGGCTTGGAGCCTCGGAATCCGGCGTTGACTGCCGTATCCTCATTGCTGTCGCCGTTAATGCGGCGTTTGTTTTTGTTTTGACGCGACCTGCCATTGCGGTCCTTGGTATCCGGACTGCCAGCGTTTTTGCTGAGGTTGTTGCTGCGAGCTAGCCAGCTATCCTCTCCCGCACAGAAGCGGGTCATGAGTGATGTGAGGGCTGCCATGGATTTCGGCTTTTCCTGTCCTAGGTGCCGGGCCAGCCACTCGTCGCGGATGTTATGTTTGAAGGCAGCGAGGGCCTCTACATCCGGACAGTCGACGATTTGATTTTTCTTTGTTAAGAACCGTGTCCAGAATTGCCTGGCTGATTCGTCTGGCTGCTGGATTATGTGGCTTAGGTCATCTGCGTCCGGTGGTCGCACATACGTGCCCTGGAAGTTGTCGAGGAATGCGGCTTCCAGGTCTTCCCAGCATCCAATTGACTCTGCGGGCAGGCTGTTAGGCCAATGCCGAGCTGGTCCTTTAAGCTTGAGCGGGAGATATTTGATGGCGTGAAGATCGCCGCCATGGGCCATATGTATATGGAGGAGATAATCCTCAATCCAAACCGTGGGGTATGTTGTGCCATCGTAGGATTCGATATTAACGGGTTTAAACCCTTCAGGGATTTGATGATCCATTACTTCGTCAGTGAAGCATAGTGGGTGTGCGGCGCCTCTGTATTGAGCAATATCGCGACGTAGCTCGAGAGAGCGTTGTCTGCTGTGTTCGGCCCGGCCGGAGTAGTTGTATCCGGCGCGACGGTATTCGTCGTGGCTCTTGGGGCGCCCACGTGATCCATAGATAGATCTGGATTGTCTTGCCTTGTCCTCCAATATATCCCGCAAGTCCGGCGCGTTCCCCCGTGGCTTCATGCTTTTTGAGCGATGCGGGGGTACGGTTTTGGTGGAGGGCTTGCACGCCTCTCTGTAGAGGCCACGAGGTGGTCGGTCTACCGTATTGTGCGCTGGTGATGCAGGTTTGTACGCTTCCTCCTCTAGTCGGGGGAGCAACTTGCGTTTTGGGTAACTTTTGGAGGGGCGTTCGAGTTCATACTCTTCGGCCGCGAGGACCTCGGTCCATCTGTCGGCCAGTAGGTCTTGATTAGCTTGAAGCTGTTGCTGCTTTTTCTTTAGGCTGTTTGCCGTGGCCATTAGCCTGCGTCTGAAACGCTCTTGTTCGACGGGATCCTCTGGCACGACAAATTCGTTGTCGTCGAGGCTTGCCTCGTCTCCGGAGGGAGGTAAGTAATTATCATCCTCGACCTCTTCGTCTGCCGCCCTCTCGTGAGGGCTTGCGTCTGCCTCCTCCTACGCTGGATCGTGCTGGAGGGGGTTGTCTTCGGCACTTTCTGGGGTGTTATTATCTCCTGTGCCGGAGTCTCTATTCTTGCTGTGGCGGGATTTAGAGCAGCGCCGCTGATGTTGGCGCTTGGGCTGTTTCTTTAAGGAATCGGCCTCCGTTGCTTCTTCGCCGTCCCCATCTTTTGGGGTGTCCACCATATATATGTCGTATGACGAGGTGGTCTTCCAGTGTCCTGTAGGCACTGGTTCTTGATAGTCTCCGGCATCGTCGTCCATACTGTCGGTGTCTTCGGAGTCGTAGTCGAGTACGTCGGTTAGATCATCGACGGTGGCTACGAAGTGGGTGGTGGGTGGGCTCTGAATTTCTTCGTCGTCCGCGTCGCAACCATCCTGGCCGTAGTTCGGCCAGGGCTCTCCGGATAGTGAGAGATGTTTCAGCGAATTTAAGATATCGTCGAAGGGTGAGTGCTGAAAGATGTCCCCAGCGGTGAATTCCATGATCGGCGCCCAGTCGGATTCGACTGGCAGGGGCGCAGGAGGTTCGGAGTCCGGCACCTCGGAGTCATGAGCTTTATGCGGGACAAGGTAAGTGTTCGGCTCCATCGCCATAGAAGTTGCAGCTCTCGAGGCGGTGTCCAGCCATCCGTCCTCGATCTGAGCGATCGGCTCCGGACTATGGGTCGGAGCGGATTCGTGTGCGGCCTCCCAAGTGCTGTCCGGCGGCAGAGTTAGGTCATGCCCATCGTGACAGCGCGGCACGCTCGGCTGTGGCTCAGATCCATCGAAGATCAAGTCCCCGCGGATATTGGCCGTGAAGTTTAGGCTTCCAAACCTGACCTGACGGCCAGGGGCGTAGCTTTCGATCTGCTCCAGATGGCCAAGTGAGTTGGCCCGCAGTGCGAAGCCGCCGAATACGAAGATCTGTCCGGGGAGAAAAGTCTCGCCCAGGACTGCGTCCGTGTCGATTGAAGAGGCCATCAAGCCTATCGGTGACGACACAGAGGAACTCTCAATGAAAGCACCAATGTCGGTGTCAAAACCGGCGGATCTCGGGTAGGGGGTCCCGAACTGTGCGTCTAGGCGGATGGTAACAGGAGACAAGGGACACAATGTTTTACCCAGGTTCGGGCCCTCTTGATGGAGGTAAAACCCTACGTCCTGCTTGATTGATATTGATATTGTGGATGTTTACAAGAGTGGATCTACCACAAGATCAAGGAGGCTAAACCCTAGAAGCTAGCCTATGGTATGATTGTAATGATTGTTGTTGTTGTCTACGGACTAGAGCCATCCGGTTTATATAGACACCGGAGAGGGCTAGGGTTACATAGAGTCGGTTACAATGGTAGGAGATCTACGTATCCGTATCGCCAAGCTTGCCTTTCACGCCATGGAAAGTCCCATCCGGACACGGGACGAAGTCTTCAATCTTGTATCTTCATAGTCTTAGAGTCCGGTCGATGATGATAGTCCGGCTGATGATAGTTCGGCTGATGATGGTAGTCCGGCTAACCGGACACCCCCTAATCCAGGACTCCCTCATCGCCCAAGGCCTCCTGTGGGCACAGCGGGCTGCCGCGCCTTCACCCCTGAGCTACGCAGCATCGCGTGGCCCGGCACGTTCAAGCCGGACCTGCCTCCCCGCTATGATGGCACGGCTGACCCTGCAGAGTTCCTCCAGCTCTACGAGCTGGGCATCGAGGCCGCCAATGGAGACGAGAAGGTCATGGCGAACTGGTTTCCCATGGCGCTCAAGGACGGGGCCCGCACCTGGCTCCTGAATCTGGCACCAGGCACGATCTCCTCCTGGGAAGAGATGCGCGCCCGCTTCATCGCCAACTTCCAGGGTACTTGCGACCGGCCACCCGCCGTGAGCGACATGCGCCGTATCAAGCAGCAGCCAGGGGAAACCCTGCAGAAGTACATCCAGCGCTTCAACAATGCGCGCCTCAAGATCCCCAAGGTGACCGAAGAGGCCATCATCTCTGCCTTCTCCGACGGTGTGCGCGACGTCAAGATGAAGGAGGAGCTGGCGATGCATGAAGACCTGTGCACCTCCTTGGAGCTGTTCAACTTGGCGACCAAGTGCGCCAGGGCTGAGGAGGGGTGCCTCTCCCTCCTCGAGCTGCCCGCCGCGGATCCAGAAGAGAAGAATCCCAACGCCAAGGACGTGAAGCGCAAGGGGGCTGCCGTGCTCACGACAGAGCCAGACACCAAGCGGGGCAGAGATCAGCCCGAACTCTCCAAGGGCAGTCGGTACTGCGTGTACCACGACCTCCACACCCACAACACCAATGAATGCCAAGAGCTCCGGGCCGTGCATGAAGAAAGGGTCGGCCGGCGTCCCGACCGCAACGACCGGGGCTACGGCCATGGAGGAGGAAGGAACGCAGGACACTGGGAAGACCGCGGCCCACGTCAAGGGTGGCGCAACCAACCTCGCGAGGGAGGCTGGAGGGATCAGCCTCGCGAGGATCGCCCGCAAGGGAACGCAGGCCTCCCTCCGCTTCCGCCGCAGCCACGAAGAAATGAGGACCGTCATCAGGATGAGGAGGCTGGGGGCTTCCAGGAGCCACGCGCGATTGCCTGCATCCTGGGCGGAGCTCAAGCCCCAGCCTCCCAACGCATCTTCAAGCAGTTCGCCCGTGAAGTAAATGCAGCCCTTCCCAAGCTCGAGGCCACACGCCCTCTAAGGTGGTCGGCATGCGCCATCACGTTCAGCTCTGCGGATCAGCTCAAGTGCGCAGCCACAGCCGGAGTCCTACCGATGCTTTGTTCCCCAATCATCAGCAACGTGCTAGTCACCAAGACCCTCATCAATGGCAGGGCAGGACTCAACGTCCTGTCTGTGGAAACGTTCAACAACCAACAAGTGCCCTACAATCAGCTTCAGCCAACCAAGCCCTTCTCCGGAGTCACCGACGGCTCCACGGTCCCGATCGGGCAGGTTCGCCTCCCTGTCACCTTCGGGGCATGCGACAACTACCGCACCGAGCTCATTGACTTTGACGTCGCCCATATTCGCCTGCCGTACAACGCCATCCTCGGGTACCCAGCGCTGGCCAAGTTCATGGCCGTAACCCACCACGGCTACAACGTCCTCAAGATGCCAGGAAGTGGCGGAGTCATCACGGTGCCCTGCGAAGAGAGAGACGTAGTGTGCTCCCTGGAGCGAGCCTTTCAGGCCGCGTCACTGGAAGACCTGGACCGCGGAAGCAGGAGGCTTCCCGAGGCCGCCCACAAGAAGAAGAAAACATCATCCGGCCCGGCCCCTCAGGAGGCAGGCCCCTCAGGGCCCGCGCCTGCTCAGGGGGAACCTCCTTCTATCGCATAGGGAGGCGCGCACGACGCCCTCCTCAGGCAGGGCTCGGGGGCTCTCCACTGGAGGGCCGCCGACCTCGCCAAGGTCATGAGGGAGGCGCTTGGGCACCATGTGGAGGCGTGTTTCGAAGCACGTTTCCCTCAAGAGGGAGCAAGGCAAGGAGGGCCAAGCCCTCAGGAGTTCGTCAGCAAGGCCATTCAGGAGCTACAGGAGTCAAGAGTCATGAGAGGCAGCCGCCGCCTGCCTGCTGTGGCCCCCCATCCAGGCGAGGATGGTGGGCTGCGCGTCTGCATCGACATACCAGGGCTCAACCAAGCCGCCTCTCAGGAGTGCCTCTGGCCTTCGCAAGTGGAACGCTGCGAGGGTCCGCCCCAAAGCTACGTTCGCATGCCCTATGGCTTGTCGAACGCGGCTGCCGCGTACCAGCGCCTCATGAGGGCCATCCTGGAGGCTCAAGAGGTCAGGAGTTCCGCAGCCCTGGTGGAGATGGAGATGGTCCACGCGGAGCCACCAGCGCCTCCGGAGCCTCCCGAGGCCCCAGGGCCTGGGGGCTCGTGAGGATCGGCTCCCGCAGCCCACCGAGTCTGCTACATCAACACCCCTTCGTCTTCAGCATCATCAGGTGACATCTTTCAAGTTTCACTTCCAGATGGGAGCGCCCTCAGGGCCGCGTTATTCCCAGGCCGCATGGGCCCGTCCCTGTGGCGTGTACCCCTTTTATTTCATGTTCTTAGCTTACTCTGCTGGGGGTGCCCCTTGGGCTGCATCATCCCCAAGCCGCTTGGGCCAGACCCAGTGGCATGTACTCCATTTACATTCATCTTAGGGCCATGCTTTCGACCCATCATGCTTGTTATTTGGTGCCTGTTCACGGTAACTTTTCTCTTGGATGTCGGAAGCTTGGGCGTTAAGGGGGGGGGGTTCCTGAGCATCGCGACTCAGGGCTCCTACCGGCTCTCCGGCCCTCGCCCTCTAGTCATGTCCATGGCATCGCGACCTGGCATGCCAGCGACGGCTGAGACCAGCCCGAGAGCCGAGAACCGAGGACGTAGAGTTTCGACATCCAACACACCTTGGGCATTAAAGGGGGGGGTGCCTGAGCATCGTGACTCAGGGCTCCTACCGGCTCTCCGGCCCTCACCCTCTGGTCATGTCCACGGCATCGCCACCAGGCATGCCAGCGACGGCTGAGACCAGCCCGAGAGCCGGGACCCGAGGACGTAGAGTTTCGACGTCTAACCCAGCTTGCGTGTTAAAGGGGGGGGTGCCTGAGCATCGCGACTCAGGGCTCCTACCGGCTCTTCGGCCCTCACCCTCTGGTCATGTCCATGGCATCGCGACCTGGCATATCAGCGGCGGCTGAGACCAGCTTGAGAGCCGGGACCGGAGGACGTAGAGCACCGGCATCTAGCCAAATTTGCAGGAACACACTCCAAGATAAGGCCCAATGCCAGGCGCAACCTGCCCTGGGGTTGGGCCCCGTGAGTCCCGCGCTGGCTCACGGGTGCCCCAATACACCCCGCCAGGCCTTTCGCGCCTCATCGCCTCTCCAAAGCAGCTAACGGCTAACTGTCGATTGTCACGGCGAACTCTCGTTGTTTTGTGATTGAGCCTGCAGGGTCCCTCCAAGGAGCAGCATCAGGCGAGGCTCTCATGGTGTCTTCTTCACTCTCGCCCGCGCAAATGGCTTGCACGTTAAAGGGGGGGTGCCTGAGCATCACGACTTAGGGCTCCTACTGGCCCTCCAGCCCTCACCCTCTGGTCATGTCCATGGCATCGTGACCTGGCATGCCAGCAACGTCTGAGACCAGCTCGAGGGCCGGGACCCGAGGACGTAGAGCAGAAAGGGGAGCGAAGGTGAGAGGGGAGGAGCACGTGAGGACCTCACCAAGCAACCCCTCGCCAGCCAGGGCACGGACCTAGCCCCTCACCAGGAAGTGTTTCCTGACCCATGAGATAAGTCATCCTATGAGAACATTAGCTATCGCAGCACCGTCACCACATCCAATGCAATCACGTGTTAGCAACGTCACATTCCTTTCTCACCAAGTGATGGCTACTTGAGCGCTAAAGGGGACCTCCTGAGCATCGCGACTCAGGGGCTCTTACTGGACCCCGGGCCGCTCACCTCCTGGCCTTGACCACGGCATCGCGACCTGGCATACCAGCAACGGCTGAAGCCGCCTTGGGACCGGGACCTGTCGGCATAGAGCACCAGGCCCTCGTGAGGTCTGAAAGGAAGAGACTAAGCTAAGATGGAATAAGCATCTTGCACTGCTTCACGATAAGGATCATATGGACAAACGAAGCTACAAACATCTTACAAGCCCCCGCGGGGTACATTTTTGGCTCTTCGCAGGAACAAAAGACGCATATCCTAAGGAGCCCTAACTACAGGAACCATCGCGGTAGACGCCATCATCAATAGTGGGCCGTCCAGCACCGGCGCCAACCCCATCCAGATCAGGGGCGGCGACGGCCTGACGAGCCCGCCCTGCTCTGAGGACGGTGCAGGTTCGGGGGCTCGTAGCTGTCGTCGCTCGTCTCCGGGGTCGCGAAGAGCTCGGCGGAGTCGCTGGATCCTCCGGTGCCTCCATCGCCTTAGGGGCTGCCAAGGGAGCAGTTGGCCGGCCCCTGCCTCACCGCTGCGGGGGCAGCACTCCAGCCGGCGACCCTCCACGTCGAATAACTTGAAGAGCATCGTGGAGGTACCATCGAATTGTAGGTGGATCACGAGGGCGCCCCTCGTCCTGCAAACCCGGGCGATCTCGCCCCAGCCATGGGTCATGAAGACCTTACCTGGAGCGGCGACCTCGACATCCGCATCGGTCGCAAGGGTTTGGCAATCGGTGTGCTGCAGCCAGATCCTGAAAGGCCCTCTAGGCGGGATCTCGAAGGCGAAGGAAGGAGGAAGGCGAATCCAAGATCGAGGAGGCATGGCGGCGTGAAGCACAAACTCTCGGGAGGAGCCCTCAGCGTGAACTCCCGGGGGACAACGCGCACCGCCGTGACCCGCCAACGACAACGGCGGCGTCGGCCGTGGCGCTCAGCATTGGCTCCTGCAGGGCCCTCAAGGCGGGCGTACAGGGGCAGAGGAAACCCTGATGGCGGCCGCTCACACCAAGGCCTCGACACCTCCTGCCGCGCGCCCTCATCTCGGCGGCAGAGGGCCAACCACTTCTTCGGCGGAAGTAGGTCGGGGCCCTCTCGAGGGGCCTTCCCCTTCTCTTCCGCGGAGAATCGGCGTATCGGAGCCATGGCGGCAAGGCGGAGCAGAGGCGAAGATGAGGAAGAGGAGAAGTAGCAGGGGAAGATGAACTGGAGTGGCTCGCGTCATTCCGTACTTATAGCCGATGAAGGCCAACCGTCGACCACCACGATCGCAGGTAATCATGACCCGTTTTGCATTCAGGGACTAGTCGCATTCGTGCAGTTGCCCAGGAAGCATGGGGGAACAGTGCCGCCCATGTCCAATCAACCGCCACGCGGCGCCCAAGGCCGCAGGCTGTTAGGGCCCACGACGCTTCGCACTTGCCCTTTCGCCTCTCTGCACGGCCAAGTCCGGGCGCGCCGTGGGCCCGGGGGCTACTGTCGGCGTTCTGGGAACGGGGGTCCCCAGACTTGCCTGCCTGCGGCCTGCGGCGTGGCTCAAAGGGGGGCCCAGCACAGCCCATCTCCATCAACACAAGCTCAAGACCCTCGCGAGGGGCCAAGCCTCGCGGGGCGGACGACAAGGGGCTTCCTCAGGCACGGCCTCATCAGGCTGGCTCGCGAGGAGGCGGAGAGTTCAAGGCGGGGTACCTCACAATGTGCCCATGACGCAAGCCATGACGACTAGGGGCGCCAGTCAGGCGCCAGCCCGCGCAGTGTCCTCCTTTCCTCTTTGGTGCAAAGGGAGCAAGCGCAGGTGAGAGCATCAAGCAAAGGTGTTCATTTTGGTGCAACAAGACCAAGACCAGTCCAATGGCAGGATGGAGGTCACCATGGAGCCCAAGACGGCGTCACCACCAGAGCCTTTGGCAGGCGAGGACCAACTTTAGTCAAGATAAGTGTACCCGCTGTTCCCCTTCAAAATGGCCAATTGTTGGCGCCCTTCCCGCTCAATATTTGGGAAGAGGCCCAGGGCCTTTGCCTATAAATAGGACTAGCCACCCCCAGGGTAGAGGCATCGAGACCCCCGCCGAGAAACTGGTAGATAGAGCGACTGAACTCCTCCTAGCAGTTCATCGCACCAGCCGGGAACGAACCCTCGCGAGGCTGTTCTTCCTTGTATTGTTCATCATCAGCCCAAGAGGCAATCCACCACGCCACACACTGGAGTAGGGTATTACACCACAATGGTGGCCTGAACCAGTATAAATTTTGTGTCTCTTGTGTTGATCTGTTCGTAGTTTAGACCCTAGCGATTTGGCGAGGAGCAGGTAGGCAGAGGGTGTAATCTCCGCGCGCAGCCCAGAGTTCGAACCTCAAGGGTCTGCCGGAACCCGAAATCCGACAGTTGGGTCGAATCTTTAGATCTCCGGGCCCTGTTCTGACTTTTGTCTTTCTTCAGCATCTTGATGCCTTCCGGGTTGCCGCCTTCAACCGTCTCCTAGGCAAGCATCGGGAGCTCAAGGAGCAGCTTGCTACCAAGGAGGAGGAGCTTCGCGTCACCGCAGGTACGTTCATGCTTTTTTCTAGTGGGGGCGCGCTAGCGCACCCACTGGGTGTAGCCCCCGGGATTCGGGCCAACTACATAGTAGTTGGGCCAAATCTTAAGTCTTGCCTTTTTTCTTCTGCTGAACTTTTCTTTCTGCAGTAGAGGTGCTGTCTTGGCGGACCCGGCTGCTTCAGCCGGTCATCATTACGACCGGCTTGTTGCTGATGCCAGCCGCCTTGGCGTCGAGGCGGCACAGGCAAGGGCGGAGGCGGCCGCGGCCCAATGGTCTCTTGACGAGGCGAACCGGCTGCACGAGCAGCTGGCGGGTCAGAAGAGCCGCCTCGAGGCCGAGCTGGAGCTCCTTAAGGCGGTGGCCGCCAAGGTGATGGAGACGCAACGGGCCCAGGTTGAGGCGGGCCAGCAGCATGGCCAGCTGGCCGACGACAAGGGCCGGCTCCAGACCGAGGTGGATCGCCCGCGGGAGTAGGCCGCCGCGGTCGAGGAGGCTCGTCAGGATGAGACTCGTCGCCATGAGGCGGCTGAGAAGGCGGCCGAAGACAAGGACGCCGAGCTGAAGGCGGCCCTTGCTAAGGCGGCCGATCTGGAGAAGGCACTCGGGGAGCACGACCGCGTCGTGGAGCGAGAGCAGCATGGTACGTTGCTCGAGGCGCAGCACCTGGAAGAGTCCTTCTGCAGTAAGTGATGCTTCTTGTAATTTGCCGGGTCGGGACCCGGCTTTTCTTCCTTGTTGTTCTTCTAATCTTGCTTCTTCTTTTGCGGCAGGGGCCTTCCCGGAGACGCAGCGGCTGGCGGAGGAAGCCGTCCGCTACCAGCGCGACCTGACCGGCATTGTCGGGTCTGGGACGGATCCGCAGGTGGCCTAGACCTTTCCGGAGATCATCGCCGCTGCAGAGGCCCACCTGCGGGTCCTGGGGACGCAGATGGATCGGCTGTCCCAGGCTGGCTCCGTGATGACGAAGGCCCTGTGGCCGGACTCTGTCCATCTGTGCAGCTTCTCGCACCTGGCGTGTTGGTTGGAGATGGGCACGGACCGCCTTGGAGAGTGGCGTGTTTCTGTCGCCCGTGCCGGTGCCGAGATGGCGCTTCGGTTCGCGTTGTCTTGGCATTTGGATCTCCAGCTGGACGCGCTGATGGGCCAGCGCACTGGTTCGGAGCAACTGCTGCAAGAGCAAGCCAGCCGGATCGCCTCCCGGGCCAGCTACATCGTCGAGTTCGCCTTCCACAACAGTTCCATATGGAGCGGACAGAAGACGATGGGGCCGTGGATGGCGACGACTACGGCTTGCTTCTCCATGACCCGGAGGGCAGCTCGGAGGAGACGGGCGTCTACGGCGACGCGAATGCTGAGGAGGACACCGGTGTCACGCCGGACCCGGAGGCCGCCAGGGGAGGGCCGTCGATGTCGCGACGCGGCGCTGGAGATGCCTGAGATACTTTATGCAGAATCCGTTAAGTAGGTCCACCCACCCACTGGGTGTTGTTTAGGGTGTAATGAACTCGGGCCGTGGGCCTTTGCTTTAAATATTTGTGTGTGAATGTCGTGCGTGCTTTTTTGCTCTTTGCCTTCCGCTTTTTCGAACCGATTTCATACGCTTTTCCTCTCTCAAACCTCCCCCGCGCGAGTCAGACGACCGAGGCTCCGGTCTTTGACAAAGGGTTCGATTGTTCGAGAGGGGTGCGTAGGACTTGGGTCCTTAGAAGTGTTGAGCGAGAGCGAAACACCCACTGGGCTGGCTGGCGACAATCCGGCTTGGCCGGTTGGCGAGCAGCCGGTCGTGCGGCTACTTATTTGATGAGTGACGTGCCGGGTTGGTCGACCCGACGGCCTTTGACTTAGTGTATGAATCGTAAAGGAGCTTTGGCCCGTTGTGCTTGCCCACCGACAGCCAAAGCTAGATCTGCGGTTTTAGGGCGAAGTGGGGGACCACGGCATCCCAACTTTATCAGGAATCACCAAGTAAGGCGGCGGTGTGGCAACCGAGCTGGCCTGCCCCCGAGCCCCCAGGTCGAGCGAGTCAAGCCGGTGGCCTGGTTCAGTGGTAAAGTGATGCAAAAAAGTAGGGACACAATAAATTGGTCAGCAAAATGAAGCCCCTGAGTTTCATTCGGGGACCCCGTAGTTTCATGCGTTTACAAAAGGCGATGATACATACACTCGTGCGGCTAACTGTAAAATGGGCGGAGGAGTTCGGCGTTCCATGGCTGGGTCGTTTCTTCGCCGGCGGTGTCCTTCTTGCGCTTCTTTGACTTGCGCGCATTGATGAGGTAGTAGGCGTTGCGATCACGCAAGGCCCTGCTCACGATGAACGGGCCCTCCCATGGAGGGGACAACTTGTGCTGGCCTGCCTTCTCTTGGACGAGTCGGAGGACAAGGTCACCTCGCGGAACACGAGGGGCTTGATCTTCTTGCTGTGGTAGTGCCTCAGGCCTTGCTGGTAGATAGCCGAACGGCTAAGTGCCAGAAGGCGCGCTTCTTCGAGCAGGTCGACACCGTCTTCGCATGCCTCTCTGGCTTCGGCTTCGGTGTACATCGCGACGCGCGGCGAGTCGAACTCGACGTCGGTCGGGATGATGGCTTCAGCGCCATAAACAAGGAAGAATGGGGTGAACCCGGTCGACCAATTTGGCATGGTGCGTAGACTCCAGAGTACTGCTGGCAACTCGTCAAGCCAGCTGTCGGGTGAGCGGATAAGTGGCTCGACGAGTCGCGGCTTGATGCCGGACAGGATGAGTCCGTTGGCCCGCTCGACCTGCCCATTGGACTGCGTATGTGCCGTGGAGGCTAGGACGAGGCGGATGCCGGAGACGGAGCAGTATTGCTCGAGCGCGCCCTTGGGGAAGTTGGTGCCATTGTCGGTGATGATGTTGTTTGGCATGCCGTAGCGCACCGCTATGTCCTTGATGAAGTGGACGGCTGTTGGCCCGTCCAATTTCTTAATATGTCTTGCCTCGATCCACTTGGTAAATTTGTCCACTGCCACCAGTAAGTGTGTCATGCCACTTCAAGCGGTTTTGAAGGGTCCCACCATGTCGAGTCCCCAGACCGCGAAGGGCCAGGCGATCGGTATGGTGCAGAGTGCTGACGCCGGCTGGTGGTTGTGTAATCTGAAGTGTTGGCACCCGTCACATTTGAGAATGAGCGACTCGGCGTCTTCGAGGGCCGTGGGCCAATAGAAACCATGGCGGAACGCCTTGGCCACCAAGGATCGTGATGCGGCGTGGTGCCCGCACTCGCCCTGGTGAATGTCGAGGAGGATGTCGATGCCGCGATCCTGCTCGACGCAGCGCTGGAACAAGCCGGTAGAGCTGCATTTGACGAGCTCGTTGGTGATGATGCTGTAGGCGGATGCCCGGTGTTGAATTTGCCGAGCCTCGGTCTCGTCCATGGGGAGAACCCCGTTCTCCAGAAACTCCAATATTGGGAGAGCCCAAGATGGAGCTGCAACCACTTCGAAGACGGCCACCAGGGTGGGTTTCGGGTTGGCAGCCCGCGGGCCGGGTTGAGCAGTCCCCGGGTCAGGGATGGCGATGGCCGGGTCCAGGATGATGGTGGCCGGGTCGAGCTGAGCAGCCCCCGGGCCGGGTTCAGCAGTCCCCGAGCCGACTTGGGGTGCAGCCGGGTCGTTTGGAACATGAATGGACCCGGAGTCCGGCAATGGCTTGACGGACGGCTTGTGCAGGTGCTCGAGGGAGACGCCGGACGGGATGGCTTGTCGTGACGAGGCAATCTTGGCGAGCGTGTCGGCTGCTTCGTTCTCTGCGCATGGGACATGGAGGAACTCGCAGCCTTCGAAGGATCCGGATAGCTTCTGGACGAGGAAGCGGTAGCTTGCCATGTTGGAGTCGTGGGCGTCCCATTCGCCGGAGCACTGCTGCACCACCAGGTCCGAGTCGCCGTAGCACAGGATGCACCGGATGCCGAGTTCCTTGGCAAGCCAGAGGCCGTGCACAAGTTCTTCATACTCGGCGACGTTGTTGGAGGCGGCGAAGTGGATCTGGAGTGCGTAGCGGAGCTAGTCGCCCTTCGGAGATGACAGTACGATGCCGGCCCCTAAGCCGAGTCGCATTTTGGACCCGTCGAAGTGCATGCGCCAGTGCGTCGAGTCAGGAGGCGGCGGCAAGTACTGGGACTCGGTCCAGTCGACGAGGAAATCGGCTAGGTCCTGAGAGTTCATCATGGTGCGGGGCTCGTAGAGGATGGTGTGGCCGGCCAGCTGGATCGCCCACTTGGCGACCCGGCTAGAGGCGTCCCGGCACCCGATGATTTCTCCGATAGGCGCCATGCTGACGATGGTGACGACCTGCTCTTGGAAGTACTACTTTAGTTTCTTGGCGGTGAGGTACACGCCGTAACACATCTTCTGGTAATGCGGGTAGTTCTGCTTGGAGATGGAAAGCACCTCGCTCAGGTAGTAGACTGGTCGCTGGACGCCTTGGATCTTGCCCTTCTCTGGTTGCTCGACCACCAGCACCATGCTAACCGCCCGCGAGGTCATGGCTATGTAGAGAAACAGCGGCTCCTTGTCAGTTGGCGCGGCCAGGACTGGTGCGGTGGAGAGCATGCGCTTGAGGTCTGATAGCCTCGTCTACCTTGCCGTTTCACTCCAACAGGCTTGTCTTCTTCATCAGCTGGTACAGGGGGAGCGCCCTCTCACCCAGCCGGCTTTGGAACCAGCTGACCAAGGCCAAGCACCCGGTGAACTTCTGGACGTCGCGCAGCCGAGCCGGCTTGCGCATGCGCTCGATGGCCTTGATCTTCTCCGGGTTCTCCTCAATGCCGCGTTCCGAGACGAGGAAGCCGAGTAGCTTTCCAGTCGGGACATCGAAGACGCACTTTTCCGGGTTGAGCTTGACCTTGTATTCGCGGAGGTTGGCGAATGTTTCCTTCAAATCGTTGAGGAGCGTGAGGTGCTGCTTGGTCTTCACCACAATGTAGTCCACGTATACGTGGACGTTGCGGTCGAGTTGCGGCAGCATGCATTTCTGCATGCAGCATTGGAAGGTGACGCCGGCGTTCTTCAACCCGAATTACATGGTGATGTAGCAGTACGCCCCAAAGGGCATGATGAAGGACGTCTTCAGGGCATCGGCCAGGTCCAGCTTGATCTGGTGATAGCCGGAGTAAGCGTCCAGGAAGGACAGGAGCTCGCACCCGGCGGTCGAGTCGATGACTTGGTCGGTCCGCGGGAGAGCGAACGGATCCTTGGGACATGCCTTGTTGAGGCTGGTGTAGTCGATACACATGCGCTAGGTCTTGTTTTACTTCAGGACGAGGACTGGATTGGCCAGCCACTCGGGGTGAAATACTTCCATTACGAAGCCGGCCGCCAAAAGCTTGGCGACCTCTGCACCAATGGTTCTTCTCTTCTCTTTAGAAAATCGTTGGAGGGGTTGACGGACAGGCTTGGCGTCCTTGCGGATGTGAAGTTTGTGCTCGGCGTACTTCCCCGGGATACCCGGCATGTCCTTGGGGGTCCATGCAAAGATATCCCTATTCTCATGGAGGAAGTCGACGAGCTCGCCTTCCTATTTGTTGTCGAGGCGGGCGCCTACGACGACGTACTTGCTGCAGCTGGGGTCTTCAGGGTTGAGCTTCACTTTCTTGGTCTCCTTGGAGGGTTTGAAGGCAGCCTCGTCGCCCAGGTCCAAGGTCGGGATTGATGCATCGGAGGCCTCACCTGCCAGGGCGACCATCCGGTCGAGCTGGCATCGCTCCTCGGCAATGACCAGCAACTCGGCCAGCTTGGCGCCGTCTCGGGCGCACTCCAGAGACTTGCGGTAGTCACCGGTGACGGTAATGAGGCCCTTGGGACTCGACATCTTCATCTTCAGGTACGCGTAGTGGGGAACCACCATGAACTTGGCGAGCGCGGGCCGGCCCAGCAACGCATGATACGCGCTGGATAGGTCCACCACCTCGAACCAGATTGGTTCGCATCAGAAGTGGCTGCTGTGGCCGAACAGGACATCGAGCCGGACCCGACCAATGGGCGAGCAGGAAAGGCAAGGCACGATGCCGTGAAAGACTGTCCCGGTTGGCTCCAGGTCCTTGGCCTTGAGGCCGAGCTTGGTCATCATGTCGCGGTAGAGGATGTTGATGCTGCTGCCGCCGTCGATGAGGACTCGAGAGAACTTGCATGTGCGCCGCGCGATGATGGTCGGGTTGAGGACGAGGGCGTATCCACCCGTACTCACCATGACCGCCGGGTGATCCTCACGGGTCCAGGTGATCGGGCGATCCGACCAGTGCATGAAATCTGGCTTGGCCGGGACGACGGTGTTCACCTCCTGCCGAAGAAGGCGCTCGCTGCGTTCGTCATCGCCGAGGCTGGTGAAGACGACGTAGGCCGCATTCTGGTCTGGATAGGCGTCGTTCCGCATCGCGCCGCTGGCGGGAGGCGGTGGTGGAGGTGGAGGCGGCTACCCTGTGCCTGGAGCTGGAGCCAGAGCCGGAGGAGGCGGAACGTCTTCCCTCATGATGCGTTTGGTGATGGCGCACTGCCGAAGCGTGTGCGTGGAGGGTCTTGCACCGTTGTGGTGCTTGCATGGGGCATCGAGCATCTCTTCGAAACTCATGGCGGGCTGCCATGCCATCTTGCCGGTCTGCCGGCGCTTCACTACCAGGTCTGCCGTGGGCTCGGCGGCCGTGATGAGCCGGTTGTCGTGACGTTGCGCCGGCTGGTCGGCCTTGCGCTTGTTGTTCTGATGATGCTGCTACCAGCTGCTTTTGCCGGCCGGCTTCGGAGGAGGAACCGGCTTTGCTTTGCCGGCATCATCCAGCGCCACCTGTATCTTCATGGCGGAGTCTGCGTTGGTGTATTTGTCTGTCGTCACCATGAGAGCGGCCATGGTGGCCGGCTCGGAGCGTAAGAGCTTGTGCTTGAGGAGGGTGCCGTCTCGGCACCCGCTGACGAAGTACTGGATCGCCTAGACTTCATGGACGCCCTCGCAGCTGTTTTGGAGCTCGGTCCAGCGCGCGAGGTACTCGCGACCCATTTCCGTCGGCCCCTGCATGCACATGGTGAGCTGGCTAGGGCGACCGAGTCGCTTGTAGGTCCCCGTGATTTTTCGGACAAAGGCCTCCTCAAAGTCGACCCACGCGTTGATGCTGCCCATCGGCAGACTATTGAACCATGTGCGGGCCGATCCCTGGAGCATGAGTGGTGTATAGTGCATGGCTAGACGACGATTGGCACCGGTGATGCCAATGGCCGTGGTGTAGTTGGTGAGCCAGTCTTCTGGCTTCACGGTCCCATTGTACTTGGGGGTGTCGCGGGGGAGCACGAACCCTTTCAGAAAGGGCTCCTCCTAGATGCATGGGCGGAAGCACACCGGTCCGATAGCGCCGCTCTGCTCCACCTCCAGGGAGCGAGCGAGCTGATCGAGGCGGTGGCACGCGTCAGCGTTGTCGATGGCGCGCGGGCCGAGTCGACTGGCGGCCAGGCCCCGAGGGGCTGGGTCGGTTGGAGCCGGACACCGGCCAAGCTGGCCGGGTCCGCGCTGGGTCTCCGGGGCGGGCTCATTGCCCAGAGCGTCGGCAGCGGTGGCGGCCAGGTTGCATCGAGTCCGGGCTTGGCCAGAGTGCGCCTCGCCGGGTGGCGAGGAAGCCGTGTGTAGAAGTTCGCCGTGTCCGCCAAGACGGGCGGAGCCGGATCTGCCGGCTTGGCGAGCTGGTTGAGGCGATCCTGCTGGGTGTTGGCGGCGCGGAGGAGCTCGCGCATCCGCCCGATGTGCTCCTTGAGCTCCTCGCTCGCGAGTTGGCCGAGGCCGACCGCGGCTGCCTCCGCAGTGCGCATGTTCTTCACTGGGGTTTCGTAGACGGTCCGGACGGCGCCGAAGGCTCGGCTGATCGCTCCTCCCCGGGCGCGCGCGTCGGCGACCCGGCTTGGCTCGGCGTGGCGGGCGTAACTCCGTGAGCGGCGTCGTGCTCCATCTGAGCGGCCTCCAGGCGGCGCCTAGTGGCGGCCAGCATCTCGGACAGGTCCAACATCTGCTGGCGCCTATCCTCGAGCTGGGTTCGGGCTTCGGCGATGTTGGTGGCATCGACGTTGGTGCCGATGGGGATGCGGAGGCTCTGCATCACAGCGCATAGCGGATCGGACGGCTCGGTCCATTCCGTGGTGGCCCTGGCCTTCACGGCCTTCCTCGTTTTGCTCGACGAGGAAGAGGCGCCATCGCCTGTGACGTAAACCTCCACATGGACGTCCATCCCCCCAGCGGCAATGCCACCGCCAAGGGAAAGGGGAGAGTCGGAGTAGCTGAGCACCTCACTGGGGTACTCGTCAGCCGCGAGCGCATCGAAGATGCGGAGCGCGGTGAAGGAGGCAGCAAACGCGCCAACAACGTCGTCCGCCAGCGCGACAGACTCGTCGATGTAGGAGAAGGGCCCCGTCTGAAGCATGCTCCTGGCCAGCTCCTCGAGCTGCCCCACGGTGGGCGCCAACTGTCGTGGTGGGCGCACGGCAGATGCCTAGGGATGGCTAAAGAGAGGAGGAGGCTCGAGGGCACTGGTGGGCTCCAGAGGCGAGGTTGGCATGCGCGGGTGCGGGACGCCGAACATACCCAGGTTCGGGGCTCTTCGGAGAGATAACACCCCTAGTCCTGCCGAGTTTGGTTGGATGATTGATAGTACAATGTTGCTCCTGGAGCTGTGTGGAGGAGGAAGGAAGCTGGCCAAGGTTTGGGCTGCTCCTTCTCTTCGGTACTGCTGTTGGGTGGCTAGTTCTATGCTTACTAGTGCTTCTGTTTCTTACTTTCCGTCTCTGCGTGCATGGGTTCCTGGGGGGTTTTATAGATCAACCCACCCAGGGTTACAATGGTAATACGTCGAGTCAGTTGGTCCGTATTGTCGGTGTCCGGCACACCGAGCTAGGTCCCGCTTGTGGCCTTGTGGTTTGCCGGGTTCCCCCAGGCGCGGGCCCCACGTGCCTAGGGGGACTGTGCGCCGTCTTGTCGATCGTCAGGGCGTGGCCGAGTTGAGTCGTGTACAGTGCTCTCCGTCAGGATGCCGCTTACTGTCGTTAGCAGTGAGGGCGGGAGCACTATTGCCATGCCAGCCTTGGTTAGCGGGTTGGTAAGGGGTACTATTGCTACGCCCCGAATGACCACAGGCATGGATGAAACACTGTTGTCTTGGTCATCGGTGGTTTAGGTCTCGTCCCATCGTACGGCCTGGATGGGACGGGAGCTGACCCGTGGCTGGGTTGCCGTGCACGCCACGGGTGGGGCTGGCTTGCTGTGGAAGCCTTGGTTGCGCCGGGTTGAGTTGTCTTGCGCCAGTTGCTGTGGCCGGGTTGACGTACCTTGCCGGGTCGGGGAGTTTGGCCGAGTTGCCGGCCCTGCCGGGTCGAGCGACCCGGCCATGCGCGTGCCGGCTCGCGGGGCAATGTGGGCCACACTGTTTTTGAAAAGGATCCGGGTTCTGTTTCCTGCCCGGGGTTCATCCCCCCGACAGGTATCGATAGGTTTGTTCGGATATTATTTCATCACTAGAGCTCACAAACATCCGGGTGAAATAGATAAAAAAGTATCTTTTGCAAACAAAAGTGTTCAACTGTTCAACCTGCATCCAAAACTTGTGAAGAAATAACCCTTATTGTGCTTTGCATGAAATGATCTTCAAGAATTAGTTTTTGAGTATCCATTGTTATACATGTTGGCTATAGATGACATGGCACTTTCTAATAGTCAACAGTTGGCTATACTATTTAAGTATTAACCATGCCCTTATACACCTAGACGAAGGGATTAAATCAGGATGACTTGGAAGGGGCAGAGGATATGTAAGAAATGGTTCATCATAAGTCTTTCACCAATACTGTAGTAAAAATTCATACATGGAAGATTCTAGACTAAACCATAAATGGATACACTTTTATTCATGCACAATACTCCAATAGAGCAAGATCATGCATGGAAGTCTCCACATGCTTAGACAGCGGATTACATTGAGCGAAGACTAATGATCAAAATTTAACTTGATAATGCAGATGTCCAGGTGAACCTCCTTGGAGTCCCCGTGCACATTGTTGGGGGTCAAATAATACCGTGCGTCTTCCATGTCCACATCGGCGGGAAGGTCCCAACTCGGCAGAGTCCAACTCAGCTTGGCGTAGCCAGTGTCACCGCCCACGTACCTCCGAGGGGTAGTAATAGTGAGCACGCACTCGTACATAGGCCTCGTGTCAGTGTCAGCGTCAGCGGCGTCGCCCCTGATGCACACTACAGAGATGTGGCGGCGGCCTGCGCGGGCCTCGCTGATGGCCATGATCAAGAGGAAGACACTGCCATCCTCCTCCGAGACTAGCAGGCGGCGCTGATCCTCCAGCGACTCCGACACGGTGAACGGGTAGCAGGTCTCGTACTTGATGTTCTTTGCCAAGGGCCAGTAGTGATTGCCGCACGTCTGCGTCAGGTGATGCACGATGTCCGCCGGTGAGCCCCAAAATGGCACCAGGCACTCATAGCAGTAGACGAAGGGCTCCTTGGAGGCATCGACTAGGCCGTCCATGAAACGGGAGTGGCTGTAGGGGACGTTCCGCTAGTTGAATATATGAACAAGTTACTATGAGATTTACTACAAAATAAATCATGATGGCTATAATAGAGATTAAACTAATCATGCGGACTAACATAGTAGATGAATAGATCGGATCTAGGACACAGGCTAGAAACATGAATTCTACCACGATTTTGAACAGGAAGGATAGAAACACATACGGTGCAATGGGAGCAGTACCATTGGCATTGAGGTTGTCGCCGATGTCGTCGTCGGTGAAGTCGTCGTTGCTAGCAGTAGCGAGAGTGCGCTCCCCAAATTTCAATAGTGCCTGCTGAATGGAGCGCAGGAGGGAGTGGCTGTAGGGGACGTTGCGGCCGCCGAATGGAGCGCAAGAGTAGCCCACGAAGCAGTAGATGGTGCTCCTCCCTAGTTTCCATTCTTATCTCTATCTCTACTACTCTTCTTTATTTTTTATAATATACTAGTTGTAGTTGTCAAATCGAATAGTACTGCGCCGTCCACTGCTCGCCCGGCTGAACAGCCGCCTCGCCTCCATCAAACCCCTCCGTTAAACCCTCATGCAAACCGAGAAACCTACTCCGGCCCAAGGGAGGAAATTTGCCAGTTGCTGTTGGAGAATAATAGAGTCACGCCCAATCCATTTGAGTTAATGGCGTGTATGATTCTCCTTTTATAAAAAGTTAATTGCATCCTTAATCTTGTATTCTAAGTACTATGTGGGTTCCAGTGTCACTACAGTGTACATGACTTGTAGGCTGGCTACAGATTCGTACAGAAAGTTTAAAAGAAAAAAATCCATGACTTGCAGGATTGGAGTTAGCACCGATGACGGTTCGTAGTCGTAAGTCAAGCAAGTTAGGGCATAGTAGCAGGTACTGTACGGAGTACCAGTACTGTGATTACTCAAGCAAGTTGTCTGACTTTGATATGACCCTACACTGCTGGTATGTGTCTCGTAAGTCAAGCGGCATGCTGTAGTCATCATCACCTGGCCACTTCCTGCAGCACATATTCGCTTCTCCATCTTTGTCCGCTCTTCCATCCCCGCAAAGGCGCCTCCCCCCCTCGCCCAATCTTCCATCCCCGCTAAGGCGGCTCCCCCCCTCGTCCGAAACCCAAGCACTAATAATGCCAGAACTGAGCAGCGTCCGCTAAAAGAGTGGCTGGAATTCGCTCCCCACAGAGGTAATCAAGCTCATTGTTTCGCGTGTGGACAATCTTAGTACCATGCTGCTCACCGCATGCTCGTCAGGGCTGTACCATTTACTCAATGCCCTCAGGCCGGAGCTTTTTAAGCCAGCTCATTGCTTGCTAATGTCGCCCGATCTTCAGAAACAGCGTGTCACGCAACATAAGATCGTTGGGTGGTGAGCATCAACCCCCTTGACTGTGATCCGATCCCCGTCACCCTCAACTACATTAAGGGTATGTACTGGGTCAGCATGAACACGTCTTGGATGGTGCTCGTCGACGGTCGCGGCAGCTGGATGCTCGTGGAGGTCTACACCTGGCGATTGATCCCCCTTCCTTCGATTAACACTTCACTGCTTTGGCACCGTGGCCCATAATACTCGGAATCTTATAGTAGCCAACATGATACCAAGTTTGATTTGCTCAAGGTTGTAATCTGCCAAGTGCCCAGAAGATCTGCGAATTATAAAGACTTCAGGCTAATTGCGTTCTTCAACCGCGGTCTCGCCTATCTGACAGGTCACTGTGGTAAGTGGATAAATCTGCACGTCCATCGCCGGATCATACATCCTCCATGGTTCTCTGATGCCATTGAACACAAGGGCTTCATTTAAGCCGTCGACTCCTTCTATGGCTGGACGTATTGCTGGCCTACTCTAGTCAGCGCTACAAACGGCTGTTACAGCAGTATGTTACTTTCCTATGATATCATGATGGCTTGCTTATATTACTGTCAACATTTACTAAAAAAATATTCATGCTCATAACATGCTATTCTTAAGATTGACTACATCAAGAGCCTTTTTTATTTGAATCCAACTTTTTTTTGAGGGTTTTTGACTCCAACTTGATATGATGTTGTAGGCCACCTGGTGTCCCTACCCTTCCTAATCCCAGAACCTTTCAAAGAAAAGCGGCATGGCAGTTGCAGGTGGTTCCTGGCTCTATCAGACGACGGCAAACGATTGATGATCGTTCGCACGTACCGGACGTGTTGTTTCGTGGAATACAATCACAGTGACTGCAAGGTCTTTGAGCAGGATCCCATCTTCTCTGGGCCTTCAAGAATTTTTGACTGGAGGTTGGTAAGTAGCCTTGGTACACGCTCTCTGTTTGTCGGACTGAATTATCCGATTAACTAGGAGATAACCGACGGCAAGGATCATGATGGCAGCACGGTTTCGTTCATCAGGCAAAACTGTGTGTACACAGCGTACCATGCGTCTCTGCATGCACCATACCCTGATATGTGCTACCGCGCTCTGCTGCCCAAAGTAGGAGAGAGGGTCACAACTATCAAACTTCGACCTGCTGGCTGGAGTTTCCCCTGCCAGGCGCCCATCTGGTTCAAGCCATCAGCCATTCTCCACAGCTTAATAAATAGTAACATCTAACTGAGCCAGTTAGTTAGATGTGTACACTTGGTGTAGTAGGATCTTTATTTATTTTGATGCATACACTTGTTCTTTTTTGGTAGCCCTTTTGTAATGATGGCTGATGTTTGGTTTGGAAGAGAGAGCTGCGTCTTCACTCTTCTGGCCTGCTTACTGCTTCTGTTGCACCCCCAGCCCTGGTTGCTGCTGCTGCTGTTTCCAATGTACAATCAGTAGTATATTTCGTCTGTTGGTTGAATAAATGTGTTGTTAGAACGACAAACACAATGTTTTGGAAGTCGTTGCATTGTTCGACCCTTTAGTGCCCCGTACCGTTTTCCACTTGTTGATAACATGCAGCCCACTGATGAAGGCCCAATAGAGAAGCCCATAATTAACTAGAAGGGAGGCTCTCACATGAATCCGGCCCAGGTACATGCTCATGGTCCCCTAAACATAAATAAGTAAATAAATAAATAAATAAATAAAGCTAAATGCTCATGCACCAGTTCTTTAAATTCATGATTTAATAGGAGGATATTATTTCCTATGATAGTGTTGTTACATTCAGTCGATATTATTCTTCGGCAATGATAGCGACCAGTCTTCTTTCTCCCAGCATTTTCTTCCCGCAACCAGCGGACCCATGCAAATCATAGTCAACGTCGTAAATAGATCCGGTCCATTTTTATTTTTCAATAAGAATGTCCAACCCAGCCTAGCACATTGGCGACAACACTTTATCCTCCGCCTTGGTGCGCTCACCGCGGCACCGCCGTCCGGCCCTGTAAACATAGTTTTTTTCCGAAACTGTCTTTGTCAACATAGTGAATCGGGAGAGGGATGTAGTTGTGAGTATGACAGTATGGACCGACCAGGTCCACTCCCGAACACAAGCAAGTGCCTCTTTTACTACTCAGATGAACCCCTCGTTTTTTTACTCTAATCCACCCTACTGATTTTTGGGACCCATATCATTTTCAACGTATAGTCAATTAATGATAGGATTGCACAACTTTTTTTAGTAGTAATTCAGAGGAGCGGGCTATAAACTGGGTTGTGCAGTCTCTGTGGCCCGTCTAACAACATGACCAGCCCAGCAGTTTTTTCTTTGGGAAAATAGGTAGCCCAGTATTTCTTTTTGAAGAATACCCAAGCTAGGCCTATTTGTTTTCTCCGACTTACTGGGCTGCAAATCTTTCAAGACGAGGAGGGATGCATTCCAGCCTGGCCAAAGAGTATGGTCAGTGTCTGTTAAAAGTAATATCAAAAGGGGTTGAAAATTCCAAAAAAATATAGCAAATGGGATATTAGTTTCTTTTTTTGTTTTTGTTCTTCACTGATATCTTGTACGTATTTGATTGGATTTAACATGACATAGTACTAATTTATTTTTAAATTTGTTTTAGTATGGCTACTAATTTTTGGATTAAGAATATTTTGTTCCCCAGCAAAAAATTGCGAATTTTCAAAATTTCACACATATTTAGTTAATTTTTTAACCCTGGTACTGAACAGAAAATGGGCAGCAATTCTAAAAATGGAAAATGGGCTGCAATAAATTCCATATGAATTAGAAAATGAGTAAAAGTTATAAATATAATAGAAAATGGGCTGTACGCGCCACAGATTTCGAGGTTGACTTGTTTATGCAAGGCTTTGTCAGTGAACACACGATTCTAGCAGCAATGGCTGTTGGATATCCATCCAACGGCCGACGTGCTTCTTCAATCTCTGATCTTCCTGCTCCAGCCACCTAAACTAGCGCCGGCGGGACTGCCTTCTCCCTCCTCTTGTGGCCCGCTGTGATGCAGCACAGGCTTCCCCGGCCCACCCTACTCCCTCTGCTGGCCTGGCCGCACGCAATCAACTGCCTCCTTATTATGCGAAAAAATTATTCCTACCACTGACATCTAGGGTGCACCGGTTGTGAGGCTGACCTATGGGCCTACTAAGTTGATGCGTACGCAGGGCTTGCCAACTTAGTCAACAAACGATTCTAGCAGCAGTAATCGTTGGATTTTAATCGAACGGTCCTGCTACTTCTTCAATCGCTGCTCTTCTTGCACCAGCCACCCAAACCAGCGTCGGCGAGACCGCCTGCTCCTGCCTCCAGTGGCCAGCTGTGCTGCCGTTGAGGCCTCATCGCCCCCTACTACTCCCACCGCTAGCCAGGCCCTGTGGCGACAACAGCCTCACACCGCAGCCGAACCAGTGAACCCTCGTACTCCTCTCCGCTTGACCACCCACTGCCGTGTCTTCCCCGGCTCCGCGTCGTCCCCTTCCTAGGCCTCGCCGTCGTCCACAGCCTTGGTGCTCTCGGCGCGGCGTGGTCAATGTGGTCAACGACCGACTTCCATCATAAGAGTAATGTACGTCGAGAGGCTGACAGCTGGGTCCATGGCGACAACCCATTTTTTTAATTTGCCAAGTAAGTTGCTTTGTCAGGCCTGTTGGGCTTCAAATCTTTCAAGACAAGGAGAGCTTTCATTCAGCTGGCCGAGAAAATGGCCTATCAGTAATGAGAAATGGGCTATACATTTTTAAAACACATCAAACCGTCAATTAGTTTCAAATTTCTTTTTTTCATTTCGAGATTTTAAATTGCATTGTTTTTTATGCGTGGACAATTTGTTGGATTTTATATTGATATATATTTATTTTTAAAATCAGTTTGAATGTGACTCGAAATTTCGGGATTAAAAACAGTTCGGACTGCACCGAAATATGCGAAATTTCATATAATTTTTTAACCGTGGCCACAATATGGTCTGTAATGCTAACAAAAAGAATATGGGCTCCAAAAAACCTTAAGAATTAGCATATGGGCTGTAAATCATTAGAAATAATGGTAGATGGGCTGTATGATGTTTTCCACAGATTTGAGGCTTTCCTCAAAAAAGGTTGACGCACAAGCAGTGTCTGTTGGATGTCCATCCAACGACCATCGTGCTTCTTCAATCTCTGCTCTTCCTGCTCCAGCCGCTCAAACAAGCGCCGGCGGGACTGCCTACTCTCTCCTCCCCGCGGCCGGCTATGCTGCCTCGCAGGCCTCACTGCCCCACTGTACTCCCATAGCTGGCCTAGCCATCCCTGTACTCACCACACCTGTTGTTATTCTCCGACGACGGCAGACGAACCAGTAAACCCTCGTAGAGTGGTACTCCCCTCCGCGTGGGAAACAACTACCGAGTCTTCCCTGGCTCCGTGTTATTCCCTTCCTAGGCCTCGCCGTCGTCCACTGCCCTGGTGCTCTCGGTGCGTCCTGGTCAACATGGTCAACGACCGACATGCATTTGAAGTGGACTGTATGTGGAGAGGCTGACAGCTGGGTCACGGCCGCACGCAAGGAAATGCCTCCTTATTACGCGCAAAATAATGATTCCTCCACTTGACATCTGGGACCCACCGAATGGGCCTCTGTATTTCACGAAAAAATGTTACCACCACTGACAGCTCGGACCCACCAGCTATATCTTCGCACGCAAGGAATTGTCTCCTTATTACGCACAAAAAATGAATACTCCCCCTACTAGCTGGGACCCAGTATAGTGGGAGGCTAACTTGTGGGCCTACAAAGTTGACGGGGATAGACGGCTTTGTCAACTTAGTCAATATGCACGATTATAGCTCCAGTGACTATACGATGTCCATCCAACGGCCGTAGTGCTTTTTCAACCTCTGGTCTTCTTGCTCCAACCGCCCAAAGTAGCGCTGGTCGTGCCGCATGCTCCTACCTCCCGTGGCTGGCTGTGCTATCACGGAGGCCTCACCGCCCCTACTATTCCCACTGCTGGCCAGGCCCTGCGGCGATGATAGCCTCACACCACAGCCGAACCAGTGAACCCTCGTACCCCTCTCCGCGCGGGCTTCCACTATCACATCTTCCCCGGCTCCGTGTCATGCCCTTCCTAGGCCTCACCGCCGTCCACCGCCCTGGTGCTCTCGGCACGGTGTGGTCAACGTTTTCAAGGAACGACTTCCATCAGAAGAGTACTGTACGTGGAGAGGCTGACAGCTGGGTCCACGACCGCAGCAAGGAAGTGTTTCCTTATTATGCGCAAAATAATTATTCCTCCACCTGACAGCAGGGACCCACCGGACGGGCCACCGTGGAGATCCTTAAACAATGCAACATTAGGTTCTACCTTTATTTGTTCAGCTGGTTTAGGTGTTCTAATATAACTTTTGTTGACCACAGTTGAAACTTTAGCATGTTCCTTCATCCTAGCAGGGAAAGGTGCTTTCTTAATATAAGAAGTAGGAACAACTGGATCAACATTATAAATAATAGTTTCATCTTTAGCTATTATCGGTTCTTTAACTTCTTATTTAATAGGTGGGTGATATTTAAAACACTTCTCCTTAGGGAGGTCAACATGAGTAGCAAAAATTCAGAAAAGGAGGCTACTATCTCAGAGTCAAGTCCATATTTAGTGCTAAACTTTTGAAAAGTATTGGTATTCGTAAAAGATTTAACACAATCAAACTTAAGATTAATACTTGACACTTTACCTTCGTTGAATTCCCAATCTTCAAAGTTTCATTTAATTCTTCCTAAAAGATCCCACCGGAATTCAATAGTCTTCTTCATAAAAGAACCAGCACAAGAAGTATCAAGCATGGATCGATCATTATGAGAAAGCCGAGCATAAAAATTATGAATAATGATTTCTCTTGAGAGATCATGATTGGGGCATGAATATAACATTGACTTAAGCCTCCCCCAAGCTAGAGTAATACTTTCTCCTTCACGAGGCCAAAAATTATATATATAATTCCGATCACGATGAACTAGATGCATATGATATTTTTTTTGGTGAAACTCCAATTTCAATCGATTCCAATTCCAAGATCCAATATCACCGCATAGCCTATACCATGCCAATGCTTTTCCCTTCAAAGTTAAAGGGAAAACCTTCTTCTTACTTTCATCTCCAGGTAAACCTGCAAGCTTAAACAATCCACAAATTTCATCCACATATATCAAGTGCATATCAGGATGTTCGGTTCCATCTCCTGCATAAGGATTAGCTAGCAGTTGTTCTATCATACCCGAAGGGATTTCATATTCAATACTTTCAGTAGGTGCTGCAGGTTGAGGGGTGACTAATTGTGGTTCCGGTCAAGGTGAACATACCCAGAACATACCCCTCAAAGGATTGTTCTCCATAGTAACAAGTGACAATAAATTTCAGCACGTAGTAATAATTTTTCCTTGCCAATTTCCACTTACCAAGAGCGCTTCACTCCCCAGGAAAGGCACCAGAAAATATCCTTGATGACCCACAAGTATATGGGATCAATTGTAGCCATTTTGATAAGTAAGAGTGTCGAACCCAACGAGGAGCAGAAGAAAATGAAAAGTGGTTTTTGAGCAAAGTGCTGAAATTGTAAGTAACAGAGTAGTTTGATAGCAAGATAATTTGTAATGAGCAAGTAACAATAATAGTAACAAAAGTGCAGCAAGGTAGCCCAATCCTTTTGAGGTAAAGGACAGGCCAAAATGGTCTCTTATAATAAGCAAAGCGTTCTTGAGGGTACACGGGAATTTCATCTAGTCACTTTCATCATGTTGATTCGATTCGTGTTCGCTACTTTGATAATTTGATATGTGGGTGGGCCGGTGCTTAGGTGCTGTTATTACTTGAACAAACCTCCTACTTATGATTAACACCCTCGCAAGCATCCGCAACTAGGAATAAATTCAAACCATAGCATTAAACTTTTGGATCCAATCGGCCCCTTACGGAATAGCGCATACACTAGGGTTTAAGCTTCTGTCACTCTCACAACCCATCATCTAATTACTACTCCACAATGCTTCCCTTAGGCCCAAATATGGTGAAGTGTCATGTAGTCGACGTTCACATGACACCACTAAGGGAATCACAACATACATACTATCAAAATATCGAACACATATCAAGTTCACATGAATACTTGCAACAAGATTTCTCCCGTGACCTCAAGAACAAAAGTAACTACTCACAAATGATAATCATGCTCAAGATCAGAGGAGTCTTAAATATCATATTGGATCTAAACATATAATCTTCCACGAAATAAACCATATAGTAATCAACTACAAGATGTAATCAACACTACTAGTCACCCACAAGCACCTATCTATAGTTCCGGTACAAAGATTGAACACAAGAGATGAACTAGGGTTTGAGAGGAGATGGTGCTGTTGAAGATGTTGATGGAGATTTCCCTCCCCAAGATGGGAGAGTTGTTGGTGATGATGATGACGATGATTTCCCCCTCCGAGAGGGAAGTTCCCCCGACGGAATCGCTCAGCCGGAGGGCAAAAGTGCTCCTGCCCAAGTCCCGCCGCGAGACAGCGGTGCTCCGTCCCGAAAGTCCTCTCCTTATTGTTTCTAGGTCAAAATGACTTATACCAGAAGAGGGGCACATGAGGTGGTCTAGGCTGAGCACAACCCATGAGGGCCCTCCTGGGGGGCCAGGCTCGCCCTGGTGTCTTGTGCTCACCAGGTGGCCCCCATCCAGTAGTTATTTGCTCCAGTATTTCTTGTTTATTCCTCGTGAAGTTTCAGCTTATTTGGATTTGTGCAGAATAGGTGGCCCGACGTAGCTTTTCCAGGTCCATATTTCCAGCTGCTGGAATTCTCCCTCTTTGTGTGAACCTTGCATATTATGAGAGAAAAGGCATTAGAATTACTCCAAAAAGCATTATTATGCATAAAAACATTATAAATAACAGTAGGTAAACATGATGCAAAATGGATGTATCAGTATAAACCATGGACAAGTTGGAATAGAGTAGATATTACACCAATTGAGATAAAGAATGAGTTCACAACAGTACCATAAGTGGTGATTTATTTTCTTATACTAACGGATCTCATGAGATTTTCTGTTGAGTTTTGTGTTGTGAAGTTTTCAAGTTTTGGGTAAGGATTTGATGGACTATTGAATAAAGAGTGGCAAGAGCCTAAGCTTGGGGATGCCCAAGGCAACCCAGGGTAATATTGAAGGACAACCAAGAGCCTAAGCTTGGGGATGCCCCGGAAGGCATCCCCTCTTTCGTCTTCGTCTATCGGTAACTTTATTTGAGGCTATATTTCCATTCACCACATGATATGTGTCTCTCTTGGAGCGTCTTGTATGATATGAGTATTTGATTTTTAGCTTGCCACAATCATCCTTGCTTTACACATCTTTTGAGAGGGACACACATGAATCATGATTTATTAGAATACTCTATGTGCTTCACTTATATCTTTTGAGCTAGGCAATTTTGCTCTAGTGCTTCACTTATATCTTTTTAGAGCATGGCGGTGGTTTTATTTTATAGATATTGTTGAACTTTCATGCTTAACTTATATTATTTTGAGAGTCTTTTTTAAACAACATGGTAATTTGCTTTGGTTATGAATTTAGTTCTAATATGATAGACATCCCAGAGGGATAAATAAAAACTTTCATATAAAGTGCATTGAAAACTATGAGAAGTTTGATTCCTTATGATTGTTTTGAGATATGAGGATGGTGATATTAGAGTCATGCTAGCGAGTAGTTATGGATTGTACAAATACTTGTGTTTAAGTTTGTGATTCTTGTAGCATGAACGTATGGTGAACCGTTATGTGATGAAGTCGGAACATGATTTATTTATTGATTTTCTTCCTTATGAGTGGCAGTCGGGGACGAGCGATGGTCTTTTCCTACCAATCTACCCCCCTAGGAGCATGCACGTAGTACCTTGTTTCAATGACTAATAGTTTTTTGTAATAAGTATGTGAGTTCTTTATGACTAATGTTGAGTCCATGGATTATACGCACTCTCACACTTCCACCATTGCTAGCCTCTCTAGTACCACACAACTTTCACCGGTACCATACACCCACCATATACCTTCCTCAAAACAGCCACCATACCTACCGATTATGGCATTTCCTTATCCATTCCGAGATATATTGCCATGCAACTTTCCAGTATTCCATTTATTATGACACCTTTCATCATTGTCATATTGCTTTGCATGATCATGTAGTTGACATCGTATTTGTGGCAAAGCCAGCATCATAATTTTTTATACATGTCGCTCTTGATTCGTTGCATATCCCGGTACACTACGGAGGCATTCATATAGAGTCGTATTGTTTTTCTAAGTATCAAGTTGTAATTCTTGAGTTGTAAGTAAATAAAAGTGTGTTGATCATCATTATTAGAGCATTGTCCCATGTGAGGAAAGGATGATGGAAGCTATGATTCCCCCACAAGTCGGGATGACTCTCCAGACTTAAAAAATAAAAGAGGCCAAAGAAGCCCACATAAAAAAAGAGAGAAAAGAGAGAAGGGGCAATGTTACTATCCTTTTTCCACACTTGTGCCTCAAAGTAGCACCAGGATCTTCATGATAGAGAGTCTCCTATGTTGTCACTTTCATATATCTATTGATGGGCATCTCCATATCCCGTTGATATGTGTAGTTGATGTGAGACTATCTCCTTCTTTTTATCTTCTCCACAACCACAATATTCTATTCCACCTATAGTGCTATGTCCATGGCTCATGCTCATGTATTGCGTGAAAGTTGAAAAAGCTTGAGAACACCAAAAGTATGAAACAATTGCTTGGCTTGTCATCGGGTGTCGGTGGGGAACGAGACCTATGGGATCACTGCAATCCCTACTACGGTTGCGGGGCGCAGGATCGTGAGAAGAGCGGGACTAGCAGACAGCACAAAGGGGATTTACCCAGGTTCGGGCCGCAAAGATGCGTAAAACTCTACTATCCTGCTTTGGTGGATGTATTTAGTGTTCTTGAGCTTTTGAACTAGCTCTGGGTGTTGCCAGGTTCCAAAGAGCCGAATCCCTCTCTAGTGCGCCATGGGCCTCCTTTTATAGGTGAAAGGGGCTGTCACAGTGGCACACAGGAGGTGGAAACTGCTACAGTGCTGAGAGCTTATCGCTGGTGTTACAGGACAAAGTGGATTTAATGCGATGCTTAGGTGTCCATCACTTTATCGGGGACGGGGGCGAGGCCCATCCCATCCGTCACCGCTCCTCCTCATTCTGACACGCTCCCTGGCCAGCGATGCATGTGGTGCCATGTAGGCATGCAAGCAGCTAAGGTGGCGCGGCGGAGGAGCCTCCACGAAGATCTGCATGCCGCCACGCGGGTGCATGTTGAGTTGGCCTGGAAGCTGCATGCTGCCATGTAGGTGCCTGCCCAGCTGGTTGGGCTGGCAGCTGCATGTGAATGGCGGCGGGGAATTGGTTGGTGCGGGCATGGCAGTGGCCCTGCCGTTGCCTATGGCGTGGGTCTTGCCGGGCGGCCCGGCAAGGGTCCTGCCGTGGCGCGCTGGCGTCCCCGGCAAGGGCCTTGCCGGGGGTCTTGTGGATTCCTTCGGTAAGGATCTTGGTGAGGGTTGTTGCTTTCCAATCTTCATCCGATCTTGGGTATTCTATGTCTTCACAAAGATCTGCATGCCACCATGGAGGTGCCTCCCGAGCCTTGGTCCAACATGGCTGTTGGAGACCGCGGCTCGAGGGTGGCCCGCTCCACTGGTGTGGGTGAGCTGCCCCAGCAAGGGGCTTGCCGAGGCTGCGGAGACTTCCCCTGGCAAGGGTCTTGCCGGGGCAACCTGCTTCGCCCGTCCGCGCTTTGTGGCCTTGGTTCTCGATGTTGTCTTGTTCGTCTTGTGCCTTCGGCTTCTCTCTGGCTTCCCTTTCCTACCCTGTTATGCGTGCCCGTGGTAGGTGGCTCTGACTGCCCGTGCACAAGTAAAGGGGTCAAAAGCAGAGCCCCTACTTTTGTACACCGACAGGAGCCCCCGGGCCTGGGCCATACATAAGCGCAGCACGTTGTTGGGCCAGGCCCAGAACGTTGCACGGGCAGTCAGGGCGGATTTTTACCGCGGTAACTGCCCCGTTCGCTGCGCTCCCCATGACCCGCGTTGAACGCGCGACATGGAGGTCATGCGCGCGCATGACGGAAGCATGCTGGCGTCATCCGTGGTGGTCAGTAAAGAGGCGGCTCGCGTGCCTCTTTGAGACCGTAGGGCCGCTGCTCATTTACTGCCATCGCTCGGAAACCGTTCCTCCACGCGTCCCACCGCGCCTATTCCTTGCGCCACGTTCGCTGCATGCACGATGCACGGTGAATGACAGGTGCGCGGGATGTGGGAAGTTGTGCGCGTGCGTGGGTTGATTCCCACGCGCCTTCAATGGAGCGGGGAGGGAGGTCGACGGCCCCGCTCGTTGTCACTTCAACGGGCCAGGTTGGCCGAGAGGGGGCGGCCGAGCCTCGCCCCCGCCCCTCTATAAAGAGGGGAGCGGGAGGAACGGTGCCTCAATCCTTCGCCATCTGCCTCTCCCCATTCTTGCTTCCTCCTTTCTTCTTGTCAGGACCCCGACTCAATGCCACATCGATCTAGCATGTAACACCTCATATCACTTTGCGGCCTCACGCACGGTATTCCCATGGGTGTCGCTTACCTTTACCCGGGACCGTTTGCGCCTTTTGGCACACGTATATGATAGTGTCGCTTGCATCCATATGATAAGGAGCCCGGGCTGACATGGCTAGTCGTAAACCCAAAGTGGCACAGACTTACAGGGACAGGCATCCATTACCCAGCATCGAATGTGTCGGTCATTAGCGAGTGAATCCGGGCTGTAGCACTAGGCTAGCAGGACTGCGGTAAACCGGGCTGTAGCGGGCTAACAGGACTCCGGTATTCATCGCGTGACATTTCCCCGAAGGGACAGATAGAGGAACAAAGAAGGACACATGCCGGCCAGCCTAAGTGTTCCGGAGCAGTAGCAAGCTACCATGGCTCAGTGGAAGCACTAGGAGACATTTCCCGGTAAGAAAGGCTACTAAGGATAAACAACTAGATAGTCAGATCCCACACATACCAAGCATTTCAAACATACACACAATATGCTCGATATGTGTAAATACAACATGGCATCACAACATAACTCTACGACTCAAGTATGTATTCATTAGGCTCCGAGGAGCGAGATATTACAAATAGGGGTCTCACGACCCAACATTCAGAGCATACAAGTCAAGCACAAGCGGAAGCTTAACATGTCTGAGTACAGACATCTACAAATGAAAAAGGGTGAGAAGCCTGACTAACTACCAGATCCTGCCGAGGGCACAAGATCGTAGCTGAGGTAACAAGCTAAACGTCGAAGTCCACGCGAAACTACTAGTGAGACTGAAGTCTCTCTGCAAAAACATAAAATAGGCAAACGTGAGTACAAATGTACCCAGCAAGACTTACATCAGAACTAACTACATATGCATCATTATCAACAAAGGGGTTGGTGGAGTTTAACTGCAGCAAGCCAGCTTTGACTCGATGGCTATCCTGAACTACGACTGCAAGTAACTCTTTTGAGGTGGCGCACACGAGTCCACATATTCACCATATCAATACACCACTATGGATCCGCTCCCGTCTCCCTACGGAACGCCATCCATAGCACTCACGCTTATCATGCGTATTTTAGAGTATCCACTCTCACTTGTCTATGAACTGTTATAAGCAACCCAGAAGTCCTTTACCGTGGACACGGCTATTCGAATAGATGATGTTAACCCTGCAGGGGTGTACTTCTTCATACATGTTTCCACCACTTAGCGTCTGCACACGACATGTGCTCGACAGACTTCAAGCGAAAGCCGACGTGGGTGTAGACCACGACCTACCTAAACACTCAAGTCTCTAGTCCAGGTTTATCGCCTATCCAGGTTCCATCCGCAGGGAGTCCGGCCGAGGTTTCCACATACGGCCCGGACGATGTGTACAGGGTTCCGAGACACCAAAGGGGCGCTCGATATACCCGACCACGTGCCTACTTCATCACAGCCCACCCCTCCGGTCAGCGCTGTGCACGGCCTCGAGCATACTACAAACACCAGAAACTACTTGCAACTCCTGGACAGAGGACAAGGGTGATTAAGAAGTCGAGCGGGGTCATATTTCAGGGCCCAATGCATGGTAGTAGCTGAATCATGGATCACAAACACAAAACTCAGTTCCTAAGGACGGCTTCGATGAGACAACCCACCATGTACTCCTACATGGCCTCTCACCGCTACCTTTATCAAATCGTGTTCACACACTTAGCTCACACACAGTAGGACATGTTCACACACCTCTGATTCATCCTCGATGAATCAGACCTGACTCAACTCTAAACAGTAGCAGGCATGACAAACAAACAAGAAAGAGTAGGCACATCAGGGCTCAAACAACTCCTACTCATGCTAGTGGGTTTCATCTATTTACTGTTGCAATGACAGGTCATGCAGAGGATAAAGGGGTTCAGCTACCGCAGCAAGTAACAGATGAATCCTTGTTGTCCTAATGCAGTAAAAGAGAGCAGGAGCGAGAGAGTGGGATTGTATCGGAATGAACAAGGGGGTTTTGCTTGTCTGGCACTTCTGAAGATAGTATATTTCTTCATTGGTGTCAACGATCACATCGTCGGTACACGTCTTACTGGGAGGGGACAAACACCGACAAACAAAGAAGAAGCACAATCAATGCAATGCACAATATGATGCATGATCATGACATGGCAATATGTTGTGGTTTGAGCTAATGCAACTAGCAGCAGGTTAAATGAAGTTGGTTCGAACCCTAGGTTCAAATTCAAACTCCACATAAGGCATTTCAAATGCCATTTATTAAAATTGTTGTATACAGCAGATTTAAGTTGTTCAAACATGCATGAGAATGGTACAGATGGAAAGATTGGATTTTTCTGATCATTTTTCATATATAAATTATTTAATTTGGAGTTACGGTTGAATTACTATGAATTTTAGAAGTTTTGGCTATTTTTTGGAATTTCCTGTATAAGAATAAATCCAGAAAAACCTATTACTACGTCAGCATCGCGTCACGCTGACCTCAGCAGGTCAACTAACCCGGTCCAGGTCAAATCTATCCAGTGGGTCCCGTGTGTCAGTGGTTAGTTAAACTAATTAAGTTTAATTAGCGTTAAACTAACACTAACCTAGTTTAGTTAGCGGCCGGTGGCCCACACGTCAGTGACCTAGAAGGGTCAAACTGGGCCCACCCAGTCAACGGTCAGCGGGTCAACTTGCCGGCGTTTAGCCGCCGGCGATTCCAGACACGGCGGTGCGCTGCGGGATCCGCCTACAGGGCACCGCTTGGCGCGCGAAGCACAACTACGGGATGCGGACGCTCGTCCGCATCCAACCGTGGTGGTGGCGCGGTCGGGCAGTGGCCGGAGTGGTGCCGGCGACGAGCTCAGCGGCGGCCGAAGCTCGGGTGCAAGTGGGGATGGGGCTGCGGTGCACAAACGAGCGCGGCGAGGTGCCACGGAGGCTCTACGCGATGCGGGGAGCGCGTTGGGCGCATGCCTGGGACCAAATGGTCACCGGAGCATGACCGGTGATGAGTGCGGGCGGCGGCGCGTCCGGGTGAGTGCGGTGTGGTCGCTACAGTGCATGGCAGAGCGAACAGAGAGGCAGAGGATAGGCAGAAGCTCACGGTGATCGTCGTGGGGTGGACGGTGAGCTCGGGGGATGACCAGAGCAAACGGGGCGGCGGAGGCGACATCGGCGGCCGCAGGTTGAAGACGACGACGATGAAGATGAAACAGAGCTTCCCGGCTCACTTGGCGTGGTGAGGAGGAGGAGAAGGTCGAGGCGGAGCTCTGGGATGCGTCGGGAGGTGGGGCAGTGGCTGTGGGCGCGGGGTTACGGCGGTGCGTCCATGGAGGCTTCGGCCATGGTGGGGAACGTCTGAGGGAGAGGCGTTGGGGGCGAATGGAGGGTCCAGGGGGTCGGGGCGATGATGTGGAGGTCGTCCAGACGTCCAGGGGCGCGGGCGGCAAGCAGGTGGCGTCGTGGCGAGCTCGTGCTCGCCGGCATCACCTCTGTGCCAGCCTGGCGAGGACGAAGCAGCTGGCTGGCATGGGCCAGCACAGTGCTGGGCCTGCCAGGTGGGCTGCGGCCAGGTAAGTGGCCCAAGTAGGCATTCTCTCTCTCTTGTAAAATTGTTTTCTGTTTTCTATTTTTTTGTAACTTCAGGGCTTTATTAAAAATGTCAGGGCATTACCAAAAATCATGAAACTAATCATGACTACTTTTTGGAATATATCCAACAGTAAACATTTTAGTTTATTATTATTTGAGCATTTAAAATATTTAATAGCATTTAAATGCCCAAATGCAAATACCATATGATTTAATTCAGAGCCCAAATATGTATTGGAAAAATGTGCAACACCTCTGGTTACTGTTTCCAGCATTTTCCAGAAATGATGAACATTTTTGAAAGCCATTTGGATTTACTGAGAATATTTTAGTTGAACCTAGTGGATTCCTTTGATGCTAGGGTTTAAGCAATCCCTATTTCAAGTTTTCAAAAGAATTTAAACATGATGCATGGAAGCTAAAGCAAAGACAAGCAAGGCCTGAACTGGGGATGTGACAACTCACCCCCACTAAACAAGAATCTCGTCCCGAGATTCAAGCATAGGGTAAGAAGACACAAGGACACAAGTTAACACGATCTTCATGATCCAGGTTGCACTTCATAAGGACACTGACTCTATCACCATCTTTGTCTCGATGTCTTGCTCCAGGAACTTCAACCAACATGGCAATGAAAGGAAAGGAAAACTCTAGAAGAATCGATCTTCTCGAAGATCGAGCAACTGACGATCAATTCACGGAATGAGACATTGAAACATCTCTCGAGCTCAGACATGAAGCACACATCTAGAGGAATGGAGTGGAACAGATGATGGAGGTTCACCAGGTAGATACCAATCTCACACTTAAGAGGGTGGTGAATGGTTGTCAACGTGGCGAGGAGTTAGGTTTCCAAGACACCATATCAAGACAGCTCAGGGAAGGTGACTCGTAGGATCAATACCTTAAGTAGCAAAAAGAATTACCTTTGATATAGAGATCACTGAAACTCTGTATACGAGCCTAAGGCAAATCTCGAGCGATCGTTGGAGGAAGTTCGGTAGATTGGCATACTCGGACTAGTATGGATGATGTGGATTACCTTGTTGAAGACAACGCAAGAATGATTTTGCTTATCATCAGAAATGGATGAGGTCCATGGTGGAATGGCACAATTGCGGGGCAAGATGGAACAAAATGCTAATGCTTGGAATGATTCTAGTAACTGGGGAGAAGCTCAACAGTAGAGAGTGAATCCACTGTTGGAATGGTTATAGCATAACCGAAGAAAACTGGGAGCAATATGCAATTAATGCCGACGATAAAACCTAGCACTTGCGCGTGCTCTCAAGAACTTTGAGCATTCCTATAATCATCAAGGTTTTACCAACATCCGTGTCAAGGGTGCTGACAACACAACATACTACCATGATGAATAGCGATGGACGATGCAGATGCAAAGGAGGATAACACTTTCTCAGATTTCACCTTAGCGAGGCCAAGGAAACAAAATCTGGATGATCGACCGAGAGACATTTAGCACTCCGCTTCTAATGTTCTCCTTGATGCACTACCATATCCCATTCGTAGATATGGTTTAATATCTAGAACATCAAGTAAAAGGTCGGACTTCGGGAACTTAAGAATACATAAGGAACAACTACTAGAATAAATTCTACGAGATCCTTATGGGGAGGTGGCCAACTTCTTCAATCAAGATACTACAATAATAGGTCTTCCGGCAGGGTGTGTTGGCCACGACATCCACTTTAGCGGTTATCGCGAGACCAATATTATAGTTCTTGGTAAATGTTCCAACCATCACATCTGCCTAAGATTCAGATATGGTTGGTGTCAGAAAAATTCAGACTTATCGAGTCTAGAAAGAAAAATGAAAGTTTGCAACACAAATCGACGAGACGATGTTGCGAGATTCTCGGGAAATGGACTATGGCAGTAAGCTCCAAAACATGAGCTGGTTCTGCAACACACATGTGAACACGCTGTCTCAGACAAGCATGACCACGTGGTAGTCTTATAATAAAACACTACCGAGTTCAGGTGGGGAACCATCAACAAGGATATCGAAGTCCTTGCATAAGTCTTGCTCTTAAGAAGAGACTTCTTCTCCTTGAACAATTCAATCAGTGGCTTGGTGTGCTAGGAATACATATAGAATGAAGGTTGCAAGTCTTCGAACCACAGAATACTTCACACGTATGCATGAACGATTTGGGATGATTCCAAAGGAAGCAACATTGACTTTCTCGAATCCACAGCGGCAACTTGCATAAAATGCACATGAACTAGGGGAAGTCACTTCTTACATCCGAACATATGCTTCATGAGCTAGCATGAACAAATTCTTTAAAAAGTTTCCAACACTAGCTTAATGTTCAACAAAATTATGGAGAAGACAGGGATGTTGTTGATGGGCTCAACAACAATTCATCCAGACTCCCATGGAGATGGAATTCCATAACTATGTGAACAAGGTGATAGTATTGGTCAGACCCAAAAGACATAATGGTGTATGCTCAAGGAAAATCCATGAGTAAGACAACATTACGAACATCGTTGGTTCTGATTTGATTTGAGAATAGCCCACACTCAAATCAAAGTTTTGGCAAGACAATAGCTCCAGCAACTGGTCTCGATGATCAATTGATGAAGATATCATCTTTCTTCAACACACACAAAAAGATATCCCTTAAAATTAACTAAGCCAGGCAATCTTTTATCTTCCAACTCTCCAAGTTGTTGTTTGGCTTAACCAACTAGCTCAGGGGTATCCAACATGGATTCTTGGAGAAAGGGTGGTTTACAGGAATAAACCAACTTGTTCACGAACTCAACATAGCGGTCAGGTGACGACCTGGTGATACTTCCGAGAAGATATTCAGAAAATCACGAACCACCGGTATGTCACTAAGCTCGAGAAGAATCTTGCTTTTCAAGGCAAGATGATGTGATCAAACAAGGAAGGATTGGCACTATCCTAACCCATTGATTGAAAAGTGCACCGGGAATAAGGACTAGGTAGCACGATCAACCTTAGGATGATGATTCAATAACCAACATGCTAAGGATGAAATTATTGTCCTTTATCTACCAGGAGACGGAGTTGCTAGGAGTATAGATTTCACACATCACAATTCACTTGTCGGCATTCCAGTTGCAACAACACGGGAACCGAGGAATGAACAACGATGGCGAGAAGTATCACTGCGTCAAGAATTCATAAGAGATAGTGCAATTCTCATGACGATCCTGACGTAAAGAGGGTAATACTTCAGGGTAGAAGGGATCAAAAGCTTGATTGCATTTTGATCTACGGAATACAACTGCTTTGACCCAATCCTGGATATGGATGAGGTACTGGAGTTTGTTTCTCCTAGTCATTCTGGAATAGAATGACTTGACGGATCACAAGAATAATAGGCATCGATGAGCTCGAGTGCACAACTACTCTTGTCTATCAATTGATAGACGATGGTTAGAAGACAACTAAGAGGGACAACTCAAAGGAACATATCATTTTCTGAGTTGTGGATGCATGGATTAGTATGTCGAATCAAGTTCAACAGGTTTCTTCCGGATAATCCATGCAGAAAGGTAGAACTGGCAGAGTCGAAATATAGAATGGAGAACTCATCGAGAGCACTCCTATTGTGATCTTTTGATCCAACAAACTTCTGCCATATGTGGTTCATAGTATTTGGAAGAAGGAAATACCACGGACCTCGAGGACTCTCGCAAAGGTTACTAATATCCTAAAGGAACTAGCAACACTATCAACACGAGGTAAATAGGGTGAATTTTGGGCTCAAAAACCCAGGAGTAGAATACCTACATACTAAGTGGCATCACGGGATGCTTTCGAGAATGATGGCCAGAGTCATCACACTGGGAACACAAAGCATGGCTAAGTTACTAGATGATACTCTAGACACCTAGGGTCATAATAATAATTCCAACATATATGTCGAGGCAATAGAATACCTCAACTCAACTATTATTGTGCTTAATCTGACCCAAAGGAACATCAAGAACGGACGGAAAGGATTTGCAAATGCATCAGACTATTTAGAAACCTAGAATGACTCGGACAGCATAACGACTGTAAATGCTTCAAAAGATTGGAGACATGCTACAAAAATGGTGGCATAACCACTCAGAAGCACAATATCAAGGTCTCGAGATCAATAGTTAACATACAGAGGTAGAAACAGAACTAAGGCTTAAATCCAACAATCTTATAAGTCTACGGATTAGTAACACGTGATCCTGATAGAAAGAAGAGAAAGCCTAGTTCCTTAACCCCGTAGGAAAGATAAGATGACTCAGATCAGAAGGGCATGAGGTAAAGAAGTAAAAAGAGCCTTACGTTCCCTCCCACAATAAATTCCCTTACATAACTAAAGCATTTCTAGACACAACTTCGACCAGTTTGGCTTGGTAATCCTACAGGCAGTCAAGCTCTGATACCAAAGCTGTCAGGACCCCGACTCAATGCCACATCGATCATCATGTAACACCTCATATCACTTTGCGGCCTCACGCACGGTATTCCCACGGGTGTCGCCTTACCTTTGCCCGGGACCATTTGCGCCTTTTGGCACACGTATATGATTGTGTCGCTAGCATCCATATGATAAGGAGCCCGGGCTGACATGGCTAGTCGTAAACCCAAAGTTGCACAGACTTACAGGGACAGGCATCCATTACCCAGCATCGAACGTGTCGGTCATCAGCGAGTGAATCTGGGCTGTAGCATTAGGCTAGCAGGACTCCGGTAAACCGGGCTGTAGCGGGCTAACAGGACTCCGGTATTCATCGCGTGACATTTCCCCGAAGGGACAGACAGAGGAACAAAGAAGGACACATGCCGGCCAGCCTAAGTGTTCCGGAGTAGTAGCAAGCTACCATGGCTCAGTGGAAGCACTAGGAGACATTTCCCGGTAAGGAAGGCTACTAAGGATAAACAACTAGATAGTCAGATCCCACACATACCAAGCATTTCAAACATACACACAATATGCTCGATATGTGTAAATACAACATGGCATCACAACATAACTCTACGACTCAAGTATGTATTCATTAGGCTCCGAGGAGCGAGATATTACAAACAGGGGTCTCACGACCCAACATTCAGAGCATACAAGTCAAGCACAAGCGGAAGCTTAACATGTCTGAGTACAGACATCTACAAATGAAAAAGGCTGAGAAGCCTGACTAACTACCAGATCCTGCCGAGGGCACAAGATCATAGCTGAGGTAACAAGCTAAACGTCGAAGTCCACGCGGAACTACTAGTGAGACTGAAGTCTCTCTGCAAAAACATAAAATAGGCAAACGTGAGTACTAATGTACCCAGCAAGACTTACAGCAGAACTAACCACATATGCATCATTATCAACAAAGGGGTTGGTGGAGTTTAACTACAGCAAGCCAGCTTTGACTCGGTGGCTATCCTGAACTACGACTGCAAGTAACTCTTTTGAGGTGGCGCACACGAGTCCACATATTCACCATATCAATACACCACTATGGATCCGCTCCCGTCTCCCTACGAGAACGCCATCCATAGCACGCACGCTTATCTTGCGTATTTTAGAGTATCCACTTTCACTTGTCTATGAACTGTTATAGGCAACCCAGAAGTCCTTTACCGCGGACACGGCTATTCGAATAGATGATGTTAACCCTGTAGGGGTGTACTTCTTCATACATGTTTCCACCACTTAGCGTCTGCACACGACATGTGCTCGGCAGACTTCAAGCGAAAGCCGACGTGGGTGTAGACCACGACCTACCTAAACACTCAAGTCTCTAGTGCAGGTTTATCGCCTATCCAGGTTCCATCCGCAGGGAGTCCGGCCGAGGTTTCCACATACGGCCCGGACGATGTGTACAGGGTTCTGAGACACCAAACGGGCGCTCGGTATACCCGGCCACATGCCTACCGCATCACAACCCACCCCTCCAGACAGTGTTGCGCACGGCCTCCAGCATACTACAAACACCAGAAACTACTTGCAACTCCTGGACAGAGGACAAGGGTGATTAAGAAGTCGAGCGGGGTCATATTTCAGGGCCCAATGCATGGTAGTAGCTGAATCATGGATCACAAACACAGAACTCAGTTCCTAAGGACGACTTCAATGAGACAACCCACCATGTACTCCTACATGGCCTCTCACCGCTACCTTTACCAAATCGTGTTCACACACTTAGCTCACACATAGTAGGACATGTTCAGACACCTCTGATTCATCCTCGATGAATCAGACCTAACTCAACTCTAAGCAGTAGCAGGCATGACAAATAAACAAGAATGAGTAGGCACATCAGGGCTCAAACAACTCCTACTCATGCTAGTGGGTTTCATCTATTTACTGTGGCAATGACAGGTCATGCAGAGGATAAAGGGGTTCAGCTACCGCAGCAAGTAACAGATGAATTGTTGTTGTCCTAATGTAGTAAAAGAGAGCAGGAGCGAGAGAGTGGGATTGTATCGGAATGAACAAGGGGGTTTTGCTTGCCTGGAACTTCTGAAGATAGTATATTTCTACATTGGTGTCAACGATCACATCGTCGGTACACGTCTTACTGGGAGGGGACAAACACCGACAAACAACGAAGAAGCACAATCAATGCAATGCACAATATGATGCATGATCATGACATGGCAATATGCTGTGGTTTGAGCTAATGCAACTAGCAGCAGGTTAAATGAAGTTGGTTTGAACCCTAGGTTCAAATTCAAACTCCACATAAGGCATTTCAAATGCCATTTATTCAAATTGTTGTATACAGCAGATTTAAGTTGTTCATACATGCATGAGAATGGTACAGATGGAAAGATTGGATTTTTCTGATTATTTTTCATATATAAATTATTTAATTTGGAGTTACGGTTGAATTACTATGAATTTTAGAAGTTTTGGCTATTTTCTGGAATTTCCTGTATAAGAATAAATCCAGAAAAACCTATTACTGCGTCAGCATCGCGTCACGCTGACCTCAGCAGGTCAACTGACCCGGTCCAGGTCAAACCTGTCCAGTGGGTCCCGTGTGTCAGTAGTTAGTTAAACTAATTAAGTTTTTCCCAAACCTGTCCAGGTCAAACCTGTCCAGGTCAAACCTGTCCAATGGAAAGATTGGATTTTTCTGAGCATTTTTTCTAACACCCCAAAAATTTAACCAGGTTTTAGTTATTAAAATTTTTCCAAGAGTTAAAATTTTTGCCTGCAAGAATATTTCTGTTGATTTCAAAACCTTTCTTTTAATATTAAGGATTTATTTTTCCCAAGTGGATCCTTCCAAACGTATTGAACTTCTATGCCATCTCATTAAAACAATTTCCTAATCAGTAGGATTATTTATTAAATTATTTCACTCTGAGCTATATTCATTAAAATGACTTGTTTTAAGTTTTGGAGCTCTTTTTGAACTACAACCATTTGATAAATTTAACTAAAAATTCCACCAAAATTTGGAGATGTCCTGTGATGCCTCTAAATCACTTTTGTGCATTATTATATTTATTTCATTGCATATTTTGAGTATTACACATGTTTTTCTTCTCTGGTCCAGTGGACAATTTTGCACTACAACCCTTTAAAATATTTGTTTCTAGCTTCCACCAAAATTATGGGATGTCAGTAGGAGCATATGATTCCATTATATGCAAAAATCTAGGGATGTTCTTTGAAATTTTTGAGTGAATCAACCTCATCTCCGTTCTGGTCCAACATGATGGTTTGTACAGCAACCATACTCTTGCTTGCTCTTTGGCCCTAGATTCTTTTCCCTACTTGTAGTCCTCCATGCTAAACCCCTAAGCCCAGGAGCATGCCACCATTGGCATATTTTTGGTGCATGAAATAATGCCATTCACAACCTGTCCAGATTTGAAGTTCTGCAAAACTTGCACTAGCAAGTTTGTGCTTTCCACCAACTAACCTCACCACCCTCTTGTGCATCCAAGGAGACACTGATCTGGAAGATTTGGACCCTCCAAGAATAGCCTAAGTGCCTGTGGCATTTTGTCAAACACCTGGAGTGCATGGACTGATTTGGCATGATCTCAAGTCTACATTATGAACTTGGCCACCTGACCAAACCACCTTGTCCCTTGAGTTTCCCTCTATCTCTAACCTAGTCCTGTTGCTTGCCAACCTCATCTGTGACATGTAGCATGCCACGGCATTGTGTCGAACACCTTCCGTGCGTGCACTAGACGCGCCCAGAGCGCGCGTATTGCACGAGCGGCGCCCGAGCCGCCACGTCACGCCCCGCACTCACCCCAGCCCGTGACCGACCGCAGCCGGCACGCCGTATCCCCTTGCGTGCTACATGCTCCCCCTCACCGCAACGCGCCAAGCTGACCCTAGCCGCGTCCCCGGCAAGCCAAGGACTAGCCGCCACGGCCGCCCGACAGCCCTGCTCAGGTCGGCGCCGCCCGAGCCTTCCCCGCTCGCCACCTGCCCCCTGGAGCTTCGCAAGCTTATCCGCATCTTCGTCTCCTAGCGCGCATCGCCGCCACATCGCCATTGCTACAGAAAGACGGTTCGCCGTCATCCCTATCATCGGCCACCTCGGAACCGACCTCCACCACGTATATAAGGGCCCCGGAGCTCAATCGAGTCCTCGAGCAACCTCATATGATCCTCCTAGTGTTGCCTTGGCCAGCAGTCGAGCAAGGGAAGGCCTTCTTCCCCGAGTCCGGCTGGTTCGGTCGCCGCCAAGCCCCGGCCGATTCCATCGCCACCAGTACCTCTACCTCTCGACTCTCTCCACCAAGAACTCTCCCTTCCTCTCGCGAGCACAACCCCTCGCTCAATTTTGGTCGGAGACCACCGTAGCCCAAAAATCACTTTGTCCCCGAAGCCCCCTCCGCCACAGAGCTCGTCGCCGGCGACTCCCTCCACCTCCGGCGACCCTGCGACCACCGGAAGGACCACCTAGGAGTGGCAGATCCATCCCTGCTCTTTGATGCCCGCGAAAAGACGCCGTTCACCGGCGCCGATCGCTGGACGCCCCGCCTCTGCTCGGGCAGAGAAGAGGAGGGAGTGGGGACTGGTCAAACCTGACCAGTGGCCCCCCTGGACCCACTGTCAGAGACCCAGCCCCGTCTCCACGCATTTAAGTGGAAGCGTCAAGACCGCGAGTACGTCTCCCCGTTTTGAAGGCATATTCTACCCAAAATGTTTTCTTTTCTGTTTATTATTAAAAACACATTTGGACCAAATCTTTGACTGGCTTTATCTTTTTAAATATAACTCCAAATGAATTAATTCTTTTTCCTACCTCTCTCAAATTTGATCTAGTTTATTTTAAGATTTAACTGAAAAATTTTCCAAACAAATTTTTGTGCTGTTTTTATTTTTGTGTGTTAATTCTTTTATATGTTTAAAATAGGATTTTGAAGGAAGGAGAAATATTTCAAGAGTTTGAAATGCACCCTGCCCTCCCTTGACCTGAAGGCAAGCATTCTGAACCCTGGCATGATATTTTTGAGTGTTCGTTGACACATTTATCACACTACCTTTTTTTGGAGAAATTGATATTTCATGTGAGATGATCATGTGCATGGATGCATATTTGTGATTTCCATGCTGTTGGAAATGATCACACTTGTGATGATAATCATCCTCATGTGCCTTGCATGCATACCGGCAGGAACCCGGGAAAACCTCTGCCTTGGGTAGGCATGAGTTTGTCGCCGGTCTCCGTCGGGACGGTTATGTCTTGTATGGCATGGTAAGGTAATATGAGCGGTGACTCTGTTGGTTGAAATATATTAGTTATGCTAATCATGCAGGGAATACTTAAAACTCCCGAGTCGACCATAGACCGAGTCTTGTTCCAGTAACCCCCATACTTGTTTCGTACTACCACTCGTCTCTACAACAAGTAGAGTATGGTTCAGTAAGTTGTCAACCTCTTCCTAGCACACACCATACAAAGAGGCCAGGGTGGAAGATACCGGTTGTAGCTGGTAGGCAGGCCACCTGGTCCGGGGGCATGGGTGTTTCCGGTTGAGACCGAGAGGGGAGGCCACCCCTTAGAGCGCGCAAAAATAAATTTGATCCCATGCTACGCGAGGTTGTAGCCTCCCCACTTAGAGTTTGCTTGACAGGTGTCGTGGGTGATTCCAGACACATGTGAGTTAAGCTGGTGTGTGCAAGTTAGGTGTGTTTTCTACAAAAAGACCGTAGACGGAATTAGTCCCGATGGACTAAAGAAATCTGTTACTCATGGGTAAGGAGTACACCCTCTGCAGAGATTAAACCTATTCGAATAGCCGTGTCCATGGTTAAGGATTACAGTCTGGGATGGGTCGAGTGTCGGTCTTAGTGTCGGTCTTCGGAGGTGAAACTATTAAATCAGAACTGATATTACAACTTGTGACATGTGATAATGATGAGTATTATTTTGTTGTGGACTAACCCATGATATTTTGGTAATATCGTATATCTCTGGGATGGTTCTACCTCCGGGATATTCACTATGATTATTTCTTTTAAAGCCCTTTATGTGGTGTCGCTTAGACGCCCGACTGAGGCATTTCTTTTAAAGCCCTTTTTGTGGTGTCGCTTAGACGCCCAACTGCGGCATTTGTTTTAAAGCCCTTTATGTGGTGTCGCTCAGACGCCCGACTGTGGCATTTCTTTTAAAGCCCTTTATGTGGTGTCGCTCAGACGCCCGACTGTGGCATTTCTTTTAAAGCCCTTTATGTGGTGTCGCTCAGACGCCCGACTGTGGCATGCTTGTTATTTATTTCATAATATTTTTTTATACTTTTATGATATTGCATATTCATATATATAACATGCTTACACGCATCAGAGTTATATTTATCTCTTGTGACTGACGTCATGAGTATAGAATATTTTCAGCATATCATTATTATATTATACCCGTGTTCATAATGTTTGCGAGTACATTCAAAGTACTCACTAGCTTGTCCCTGACTATTGTCTTGGCCAGATTTCTTGCACGGAGAGGAGCGACGTGATGACTGCCCCGGAACCTAAGTAACGGTGATAGCAGCCTCGCGAAGATAGGAGTTAACCTGGTTAGCTGTTCCCGTGGGAAATGAGTCCCATATACACTGATTATTCACAACCCGCTTCCGCCATCAACCACTAGAAACCATTTGTTGTACTTACAGACCAGTATGGTCTTGTACTTCATATTTTATATTTTGCTTGGAATTTCTGTGTCAAGTTGGTGCCTCATCAGCTAACAGTTATCCTAGGGCTGATGAGCACAAGGGCCATTTTCTGGGAATTAATACCCGGAGAATCGGTCCCCACAGACTTGGTATCAGAGCCAGGCTGACCATTGGCTAATCCTATCCCAGCCAGGTCGAAAAACTTAGGCAAACCAACCCACCAGACCCTAACCAAAACCCCAGCCTAGCTTCCCGTGCAACATAGCCACACAGCGATCCCCGACACTTTTGGCAGTCGGTGCCCAACCTATCAGCCTAGCCTGTCGATCACACGCCAGGATGTCTCATTCACAAGCGTGCGAAGGAAGACTCCGTTCCCTTTTTCTATAAAAAGGGCACGCTAGCCTCAACCCAGCACGGCAGAGCCTTTTCCCCAACCTAGCCACAATGCCTGGTCCCATAGTGCACAATGAGACCACATCAACCAACCTTGGAGGTTTTGTGACCATACTCGCAAACCTCACCCGTCGTGCCTATGCATTAGAAGAACCCCTAGAATATGTGGTGTACCAAGGGACCATGAGCGGTGAGAGCCGTCAATTCTGGGCCACTGTGCACATCTACGGTAGGTGTCTATCTCCTGAACGCCCCTACAGGTTCACTAGAAGAACAACTTCCTTCGAGCCACAAGCCATCCAGCTAGCTGCTCGAGAGGCTATAGTTCAACTTCAGCAATTGTCGCCCAGAGTTAACTGTCGCTCGTTTTACTACTACCCCAGGTGTGAAGGGTATGGTAGACAACCCCAAGTTGCCAACGGAGATCACGAGACAGATCCCGCATTGTTGCACCTAGTGCACTATGTAAGTGCACTAGAGGCATTGTTCGACCAGATCACCATTGATCTAATCGCAGCTCGAGGAGAACTGGTTCGTCGAGCCCCAGCAAGAAGAGAAGACGAGCCCGACACCGACAACCCAATCGTGCTGTTCGGACGCCCGATCCAGACCCTGAGGTCAGCTCCAGCCGCCAACCAAGATGCTTTGATGACCCCAGAAGTGCTTCGTCGCCTTTTGGGAGCACACTCCAACGGGGTTGTGGCTAACAATCCCCGTGATGGTCATCATCGCTACCCCGACCCTGCCGTTCCTCCACCATCTCCGGCTTATCCCGATAGTGAGACACGTGTAGAAGCCTCGTCATCCACCAGGCACGCCCGTTTAGACATAAACGAGGTAGACTAAGCCGTACGAGCAGTACCGAGTCTCAGTGTATCCTCGCTTTGTAATCGTGTAACCTTGTGAATAAACGCAGCCTGTCGTTATGCCTCTGTTTTAATAGTAGCCTTGCGTATTTTGTCAGCGCATAGTTGCATATTTTCCGGGCACAGCTACCAAAACCAACCCCGACGACAACCACAGTAACACGTCTCTTAATGAGATATGTGTATCCCTGACACTGACCCGACCTTTGGAGCTAAGCTGGTAAATTTATTACCTTTCACCATGGTGAAATGACCCAGCTCCATTGCTATATAAAGGCCACCTCGTGACCTTACCAAGCACCCCACACCTTGTGCACCACCCTCACAACCTTTTTCCTGTCATGCCGAGCCCCAATATTCATCTGAGAACCCCAGATGCAACCCCAGGTAGCTTTGTCAGAATATTGTGGGACTTTACCTGCATTACCATGGGTTCTACCCAGCCACCCCAGTACGAGCTGTTCAAATCGAGAATCACTTTTTCCACCTCGAAATATTGGGCAGTAGTACACATTCCTCCCATAGACCCCAACCAAGATCCAATGGAAGTTTCCTTCATGGGGAAATCTATGCCGACCCCACACTTGGCCATAGAAGCTGCTGCAAACGAAGCGATTGCTCGCCTTCGATCCGCAGTGCCCTATACCCGCGAACGAGGATATTATTACTTTCCAAGCCGTGTAGCACCCGGAGGAGTAACAACTTTTCCCGGTGGATGGATTGAGAGAGACCCAGTACTGGCCAACCTTATCCAGTACATCATCGCTCAAGAGCATTTGAACCAGCGAGTGATGGATTATCTCCAGAGTCTCGCTGATTTGAATCCTCAGATTGCCATCGCAGACCACTAAGGCCCGACCCGGAGAGACGCATACATCGACTGGTCAATCCACTTCCTCTAATAGAAGAAGAGTGTACCCCTTTACCAGAGACATTTTATCGGGACCCCGTCCAGTTACCGTTTTCATTTTAGACGTCACTGCTGTGTTTGTTATTGCAAGCATTTATTGTTACGTTGTAACTTGTGCATGGTACCTCGAATGTGTGCGACGAGTTGATTATTTAGTTCCTACTAGTATGAGTAGTTTTCTTCGTGATTAACTTGTGTAACCGCGAAAAGTCCTAGAATGAGATTTCTTTTCCCTGAGTTGCTGCAACGGTTATCCCCTCACTACATGGATTATTTTTATTCACGCAGCACCACGGCAGCAGACTCACAACTGCTTGGACACATATGGAGCATTTGTTTTTCACAACGGCTCTTAGCAAATCTCGAGGACGAGATTTTTCTTAAGGGGGGTAGTAATTGTAACACCCCAAAAATTTAACCAGGTTTTAGTTACTAAAATTTTTCCAAGAGTTAAAATTTTTGCCTGCAAGAATATTTCTGTTGATTTCAAAACCTTTCTTTTAATATTAAGGATTTATTATTCACAAGTGGATCCTTCCAAACATATTGAACTTCTATGCCATCTCATTAAAACAATTTCCTAATCAGTAGGATTATTTATTAAATTATTTCACCCTGAGCTATATTCATTAAAATGACTTGTTTTAAGTTTTGGAGCTCTTTTGGAACTACAACCATTTGATAAATTTAACTAAAAATTCCACCAAAATTTGGAGATGTCCTGTGATGCCTCCAATCACTTTTGTGCATTATTATATTTATTTGATTGCATATTTTGAGTATTACACATGTTTTTCTTCTCTGGTTCAGTGGACAATTTTGCACTACAACCCTTTAAAATATTTGTTTCTAGCTTCCACCAAAATTATGGGATGTCAGTAGGAGCATATGATTCCATTATATGCAAAAATCCAGGGGTGTTCTTTGAATTTTTTGAGTGAATCAACCTCATCTCCATTCTGGTCCAACATGATGGTTTGTACAGCAACCATACTCTTGCTTGCTCTTTGGCCCTAGATTCTTTTCCCTACTTGTAGTCCTCCATGCTAAACCCCTAAGCCCAGGAGCATGCCACCATTGGCATATTTTTGGTGCATGAAATAATGCCATTCACAACCTATCCAGATTTGAAGTTCTGCAAAACTTGCACTAGCAAGTTTATGCTTTCCACCAACTAACCTCACCACCCTCTTGTGCATCCAAGGAGACACTGATCTGGAAGATTTTGCCCCTCCAAGAATAGCCTAAGTGCCTGTGGCATTTTGTCAAACACCTGGAGTGCATGGACTGATTTGGCATGATCTCAAGTCTACATTATGAACTTGGCCACCTGACCAAACCACCTTGTCCCTTGAGTTTCCCTCTATCTCTAACCTAGTCCTGTTGCTTGCCAACCTCATCTGTGACATGTAGCATGCCACGGCATTGTGTCGAACACCTTCCGTGCGTGCACTGGACGCGCCCAGAGCGCGCGTATTGCACGAGCGGCGCCCGAGCCGCCACGTCACGCCCCGCACTCACCCCAGCCCGTGACCGACCGCAGCCGAGACGCCGTGTCCCCTTGCATGCTACATGCTCCCCCTCACCGCAACGCGCCAAGCAGAACCTAGCCGCGTCCCCGGCAAGCCAAGGACTAGCCGCCACGGCCGCCCGACAGCCCTGCTCAGGTCGGCGCCGCCCGAGCCTTCCCCGCTCGCCACCTGCCCCCTGGAGCTTCGCAAGCTTATCCGCAGCTTCGTCTCCTAGCGCGCGTCGCCGCCACGTCGCCATTGCTACAGAAAGACGGTTCGCCGTCGTCCTTATCTCCGGCCACCTCAGAACTGACCTCCACCGCGTATATAAGGGCCCCGGAGCTCAATCGAGTCCTCGAGAAACCTCATATGATCCTCCTAGTGTTGCCTTGGCCAGCAGTCGAGCAAGGGAAGGCCTTCTTCCCCGAGTCCGGCCGGTTCGGTCGCCGCCAAGCCCCGGCCGATTCCATCGCCACCAGTACCTCTACCTCTCGACTCTCTCCACCAAGAACTCTCCCTTCCTCTCGCGAGCACAACCCCTCGCTCAATTTTGGTCGGAGATCACCGCAGCCCAAAAAACACTTTGTCCCCGAAGCCCCCTCCGCCGCGGAGCTCGCCGCCGGCGACCACCGGAAGGACCGCCTAGGAGTGGCAGATCCATCCCTGCTCTTTGATGCCAGCGAAAAGATGTCGTTCGCCGATGACGATCGCCGGACGCCCCGCCTCTGCTCGGGCAGAGAAGAGGAGGGAGTGGGGACTGGTCAAACCTGACCAGTGGGCCCCTTGGACCCACTGTTAGAGACCCAGCCCCGTCTCCACGCGTTTAAGTGGAAGCGTAAAGACCCCGAGTACGTCTCCCCGTTTTGAAGGCGTATTCTTCCCGAAACGTTTTCATTTCTGTTTATTATTAAAAACAGATTTTGACCAAATCTTTGACTGGCTTTATCTTTTTAAATATAACTCCAAATGAATTAATTCTTTTTCCTACCTCTCTCAAATTTGATCTAGTTTATTTTAAGATTTAATTGAAAAAATTTCCAAACAACTTTTTGTGTTGTTTTTATTTTTGTGTGTTAATTCTTTTATATGTTTAAAATAGGATTTTGAAGGAAGGAGAAATATTTCAAGAGTTTGAAATGCACCTTGGCCTCCCTTGACCTTTTTTTTGGAGAAATTGTTATTTCATGTGAGATGATCATGTGCATGGATGCATATTTGTGATTTCCATGCTGTTGGAAATGATCACACTTGTGATGATAATCATCCTCATGTGCCTTGCATGCATACCGACAGGAACCCGGGAAAACCTCTGCCTTGGGTAGGCATGAGTTTGTCGCCGGTCTCCGTCGGGACGGTTATGTCTGGTATGGCATGGTAAGGTAATATGAGCGGTGACTCTGTTGGTTGAAATATATTCGTTATGCTAATCATGCAGGGAATACTTAAACCTCCCGAGTCGACCATAGATCGAGTCTTGTTCTAGTAACCCCCATACTTGTTTCGTACTACCACTCATCTCTACAACAAGTAGAGTACGGTTCAGTAAGTTGTCAACCTCTTCCTAGCACACACCATACAGAGAGGCTAGGGTGGAAGGTACCGGTTGTAGCTGTTAGGCAGGCCACCTGGTCCGGGGGCATGGGTGTTTCCGGTTGAGACCGAGAGGGGAGGCCACCCCTTAGAGCGTGCAAAAATAAATTTGATCCCATGCTACGCGAGGTTGTAGCCTCCCCACTTAGAGTTTGCTTGACAGGTGTCGTGGGTGATTCCAGACACATGTGAGTTAAGCTGGTGTGTGCAAGTTCGGTGCGTTTTCAACAAAAAGACCGTAGACGGAATTAGTCCCGATGAACTAAAGAAATCCGTTACTCGTGGGTAAGGAGTACACCCTCTGCAGAGATTAAATCTATTCGAATAGCCATGTCCATGGTTAAGGATTACAGTCTGGGATGGGTCGAGTGTCGGTCTTAGTGTCGGTCTTCGGACGTGAAACTATTAAATCAGAATTGATATTACAACTTGTGACATGTGATAATGATGAGTATTATTTTGTTGTGGACTAACCCGTGATATTTTGGTAATATCGAATATCTCTGGGATGGTTCTACCTCCGGGATATTCACTATGATTATTTCTTTTAAAGCCCTTTATGTGGTGTCGCTTAGACGCCCGACTGTGGCATTTCTTTTAAAGCCCTTTTTGTGGTGTCGCTTAGACGCCCGACTGCGGCATTTCTTTTAAAGCCCTTTATGTGGTGTCGCTCAGACGCCCGACTGTGGCATTTCTTTTAAAGCCCTTTATGTGGTGTCACTCAGACGCCCGACTGTGGCATTTCTTTTAAAGCCCTTTATGTGGTGTCGCTCAGACGCCCGACTATGGCATTTCTTTTAAAGCCCTTTATGTGGTGTCGCTCAGACGCCCGACTGTGGCATTTCTTTTAAAGCCCTTTATGTGGTGTCGCTCAAACGCCCGACTGTGGCATGCTTGTTATTTATTTCATAATATATTTTTATACTTCTATGATATTGCATATTCATATATATAACATGCTTACACGCATCAGAGTTATATTTATCTCTTGTGACTGACGTCATGAGTATAGAATATTTTCAGCATATCGTTATTATATTATACCCGTGTTCATAATGTTTGCGAGTACATTCAAAGTACTCACTGGCTTGTCCCCGGCTATTGTCTTGGCCAGATTTCTTGCATGGAGAGGAGCGACGTGATGACTGCCCCGGAACCTAAGCAACGGTGATAGCAGCCTCGCGAAGATAGGAGTTAACCTGGTCAGCTGTTCCCGTGGGAAATGGAGTCCCATATACACTGATTGTTCACAACCCTCTTTCGCCATCAACCACTAGAAACCATTGTTGTACTCACAGACCAGAATGGTCTTGTACTTCATATTTTATGTTTTGCTTGGAATTTCTGTGTCAAGTTGGTGCCTCATCAGCTAACAATTATCCTGGGGCCGATGAGCACAATGGCCATTTTCTGGGAATTAATACCCAGAGAATCGGTCTCCACATTTTTCATATATAAATTATTTAATTTGGAGTTACAGTTGAATTACTATGAATTTTAGATGTTTTGGCTATTTTCTGGAATTTCCTGTATAAGAATAAATCCAGAAAAACCTATTACTGCGTCAGCATCGCGTCAAGCTGACCTCAGCAAGTCAAATGACCCGGTCCAGGTCAAACCTGTCCAGTGGGTCCCGTGTGTCAGTAGTTAGTTAAACTAATTAAGTTTAATTAGTGTTAAACTAACACTAACCTAGTTAAGTTAGCGGCCTGGGGCCCACACGTCAGTGACCCAAAAGGGTCAAACTGGGCCCACCCAGTCAACGGTCAGCGAGTCAACTTGCCGGCGTTTAGCCGCCGGCGATTCCAAACGCGGCGGTGCGCTGCGGGATCCACCTACAGGGCGCCGTTTGGCGCGCGAAGCATAGCTACGGGATGCGGACGCTCGTGCGCATCCAACCGTGGTGGTGTCGCGGCCGGGGAGTGGCCGGAGTGGTGCCGGCGACGAGCTCGGCGGCAGCCGAAGCTCAAGTGCAAGTGGGGATGGGGCTGCGGGGCACAAACGAGCGTGGCGAGGTGCCACAGAGGCTCTACGCGATGCGGGGAGCGTGTTGGGCGCATGCCCGGGACCAAATGGTCACCGGAGCATCACCGGCGACGAGTGCGGGCGGCAGCGCGTCCGGGTGAGTGCAGTGTGGTCGCTACGGTGCGAGGCAGAGCAAATGGAGAGGGGGAGGATAGGCAGAAGCTCACGGTGTTCATCGTGGGGTGGACGGCGAGCTCGGAGGATGACCGGAGCAAACGGGGCGGTGGAGGCGATCTCGGCGGCCGCAGGTTGAAGACGACGATGGTGAAGATGAAATGGAGCTTCCCGGCTCACTTGGCGCGGTGAGGAGAAGGAGAAGGTCGAGGCGGAGCTCTGGGATGCGTCTGGAGGTGGGGCAGTGGCTGTGGGCGCGGGGTTACGGCGGCGCGTCCATGGAGGCTTCGGCCATGGCGGGGAACGGGCGAGGGAGAGGCGTTGGGGGTGAATGGAGGGTCCAGGGGGTCGAGGCGATGACGTGGAGGTCGTCCAGACATCCAGGGGTGCGGGCGGCAACCAGGTGGCGTCGTGACGAGCTCGTGCTCGCCGGCATCACCTCTGTGCCTGCCTGGCAAGGACGAAGCAGTTGGCTGGCATGGGCCAGCACAGTGCTGGGCCTGCTAGGTGGGCTACGGCCAGGTAAGTGGCCCAGGTAGGCGTTCTCTCTCTCTCTTCTAAAATTGTTTTCTGTTTTCTATTTTTTTGTAACTTCAGGGCTTTATTAAAAATGTGAGGGCATTACCAAAAATCATGAAACTAATCATGACTACTTTTTGGAATATATCCAACAGTAAACATTTTAGTTTATGATTATTTGAGCATTTAAAATATTTAATAGCTTTTAAATGCCCAAATGCAAATACCATATGATTTAATTCAGAGCCCAAATATGTCATGGAAAAATGTGCAACACCTCTGGTTACTATTTCCAGCATTTTCCAGAAATGATGAACATTTTTGAAAGCCATTTGGATTTACTGAGAATATTTTAGTTGAACCTAGTGGATTCCTTTGATGCTAGGGTTTAAGCAATCCCTATTTCAAGTTTTCAAAAGAATTTAAATATGATGCATGGAAGCTAAAGCAAAGACAAGCAAGGCCTGAACTGGGGATGTTACACTTCTGCCATGGCGAGGGGGCGTGGCGACGCTTCATCGGTGGCGGCGAGGGTCTCGGCTCGGCAGTGCAGCGCCCCTCCACAAGATCTTGTAGCGGCGGAGCCAATTGCGACAGGGAAGTGAAGGGGGGCGAGGTTGAGGCCGCCGTGGTGCTCGAGGGAGAGGAGGACGGGGCGGCAGATCAGCCACGCCTCCGCCAGCGGCCCCTCCTCCGATGGAGGGTCACGTCGGGGACAACCCTCGCGAGTTCTGTTGGGCTCTACGGTAGGGTGCATCGATTGCAAATTAAAATTTCCTACGCGTAGAACAACCAAGAACATGCTACGGGAGATGGATCACGGATCGTAACCACTAGACGCGCAGTGCCATGCAGCGGAAGAAGAGTTGGGGTAGCGCATCCGCGTGGATCGTTTCCTTCTCGTCCGATCTCCCTCGAACAGCCGGTCATCCGATCCCACGTACAAGTTTGCCGGAGCGGCACAAGTGCACCGCCTCTAACGGTATCCACGCGTGCAGGAGGAACACCATGCGGCAGACTGCTAGGTCCGATAACATAGTTGGCAGCGAGTGGAGGTGGCTATTCGCAACACATGCAAACCTTAGTCACAGCGCCGAAGTGATCAACCAAATAAGTGCACTGCACCTCCACCTTATATATAGGCGTCCATCGCGGGCTCAACACTTGGGCCTCGCACGGACCCTAAAACCCAAAGTCTACTCGGTCAAGTTCCTAGTCCAGTTCGGATCACATCCGACCAGTGTCCTATGAACCGACCTCGTAGGTTCCTTCCCTTAAGCGCGCGACCCCTTAGGTTCAAGTCGGCTTGGTCACAGTTCGGATCACCTCCGACCTGCACGGTTGGTAGCAGCCTCTAGCAAGGCGTGCCGACCATCAAGCAAACTATGAAGCTGGGTAGGCCAACCTGTACAACGTGCCACACTTCTGTTCCCTTTGCCTCATGATATATGTTGTCGGGCTCAAGGCGAGACTGTCATCCTTGTGCTAGCCCGACCTCTTTCTCGTTCCAGTGATACCGACCATAAACCGGATTATCTCATAATCCCTGTCGCATGGCCATGCTTATCCTGGTTGGATCACACGAGGGGCCCAGAGTATATCTCTCCTGATCGGAGGGGCAAATCCCATCTTGCTCGACCATGTCTCGTAGCATGGGACCGGACAAACCTGAAACCTACCTTTGTAACTACCCAGTCACGGAGTAGCGTTTGGTCGGCCCAAAGCAAGTCTGTCACCATGTCGAGTACATGCGTTAGCTCAGGTCTTAGGACATAGAACGTATGTTGTACTAGAGACTCACAGATGACATATCGCTGCGTCTCATAGTTGGGTCTGTCCGACTCAGACCTGATCTCGACTCGGATCTGACTATGTCGAATCCGACCAGATCTTTCCAAGTCCATATTATTTGGTTAGCATCCAATGCTCCATGGCTAGTGAGACCGAGCCACCGACTGTGTCATATGCTAGTCTAGTCGGCTGCGCGTCCACACAGCCCTTTCGACTAGGGACCTTTTAGGACACTCATCATACAATGCATAGTTCCACAAACAAGTCACATACTTGCTGATACACATCATTGATAATGTCCAAGGACTATCTTTATTCATAAACACATAGGAAATATAATCATACATGATTGCCTCTAGGGCATATCTCCAACAGTCTCCAACTTGCACTAGAGTCAATCAAATAGACATCGAATGCCCATAGCTCTAACGTGCCCCTCATGCTTGGGTTGTGGAAGCGGCTTAGTCAACGGATCTACAACATTTGCATCTGTGTGAATCTTGCATAACTCTACATCACCATTCTTTACGATCTTTTGTATCAGGTGATATTTCCGATCTATGTGCCTGACCTTGTGGTGATTCCTTGACTCCTTGGCTTGTGCGATGGCACTAGAATTATCACAATAAAGGTCCAACGATTTCACCGAGACTGGGAAAATACCAAGATCATACAGAAAATGCCGGATCCAAACACCTTCCTTTGCAGGTTCACAAGCCGCAATGTATTCGGCTTCTGTGGTAGAATCGGCCACCGTATCCTGCTTGGAACTCATCCAGTGCAATGCTCCTCCATTTAGGACGTACACGAATCTGGACTATGATCGACAATCATCTCTGTCGGTTTGGAAATTCGCATCGATGTAACCCCTTACGACGAGCTCTTCCTCACCTCCATAAACTAGGAACATCTCTTTAGTCCTTTTCAGGTACTTCAAAATAGTCTTTACCGCTGCCCAGTGACTCTCACCTGGGTTGGCCTGGTTTCTTCTTGTTAGGCTTATTGCAAAAGCAACATCAGGCCTTGTACATATCATGGCATACATGATGGATACGATTGCTGAGGCATACGAAATCCTACTCATCCTGCTTCGCTCATCAGATGTCGAAGGACTCTGAGTCTCGCTTAGCCTTATACCATGTGAGAGTGGCAAGAACCCTTTCTTTGCCTCACTCATGTTGAACCGCTTCAACACTTTATCTATGTACGTGCTCTGGCTCAAGCCGAGCAGCCTCCTCGATCTATCTCTATAGATCTTAATGCCTAAAATATAGACTGCGTCACCAAGGTCCTTCATCGAAAACTTGCCATTCAATGATTCCTTGACCGAGTTTAGCATCGACATATTGTTCCCGATCAACAATATGTCATCCACATACAAGATCAAAAACACTATCGAGCTCCCACTTAACTTGTATAAACAAGAGTCATCTTCGCTTTTGATGAAACCGAGACCAGTGACGACCTCATCAAAACGAATGTTCCAACTCCGAGATGCTTGCTTCAACCCATAAATGGATCTATTGAGCTTGCATACCTTACTAGTGCTAGTCGGATCAACAAAACCCTCGGGCTGTATCATATACAAGTCCTCGGTTAAATTTCCGTGAAGGAAAGCCGTTTTGACATCCATCTGCCATATCTCATAATCGAAATATGAAGCTATAGCTAGTACGATCCTCACCGACTTCAGCATCGCTACCGGCGAGTAAGTCTTGTCGTAGTCAATTCCTTGAACTTGTCCATAACCTTTAGCGACAAGCCGAGCTTTGCGGATCTGAACATTTCCATCCACATCGGTTTTCTTCTTAAAGACCCATTTGCAACCAATGGCAGTTACGCCAGGTGGCGGATCAACCAAGTCCCAGACTTGATTCTCATCCATGGACTTTAACTCGGATCTCATGGCCTCCAGCCATGCCTCGGAATCTGGGCTCACCATCGCTTCCGCATACGTGGCCGGCTCATCGCTTTCTAGCAACAATACATCACGCACTCTGCGCAATCTCTCCGACCTCCGTGGCTCCGGTGCCGCTTCCACTACAGGTTCCCTGACTGACTCCAGTATGATTTCATCACCAGCCGAGCCGTCCCCGAGTGGTCCTCGAATTTCTTCGAGTCAGAACGTCCTCCCACTGGCCTCCTGACTGAGAAACTCTTTCTCAAGGAAAACCCTGTTCCGAGCAACAAACACTTTGTTCTCTTCCTGGTTGCAGAAGCTACATCCCAAGGTTTCCCTCGGATATCCCACGAATATGCATTTATCCGATTTAGGTGTAAGCTTGTCTGACATAAGTCACTTGACAAATGCTTCACAACCCTAAATCTTTAGAAAAGACAAACTGGGACTCTTCCCGGTCCACATCTCATGTGGTGTCTTGTCTACGGATTTTGATGGTACCCTATTAAGTGTGAAAGCTGTAGTTTCTAGAGCGTATCCCCAAAATGACAAGGGTAAATCCGATTTGCTCATCATAGACTGGACCATGTCCAACAAGGTCCTATTCCTCCGTTCTGACATGCCGTTTCTCTGTGGCGTACCTGGAGGTGTGAGCTGAGGTGCTATACCCCGACTTTTCACATGATCATCAAACTCCTGGCTCATGTACTCACCTCCATGATCAGATCGCAGAAGCTTTATAGTCTTGTCGAGCTGATTCTCAACCCGTTCTGAAACTCTTTGAACTTTTCAAAAGTTTCCGACTTGTGCCTCATCAAATAGATATATCCATATCTACTCAAGTCGTCGGCAAAAGTCACGAAGTACTGATAGCCACCTCTGGCAGTTGTGCTCATTGGACCACACACACATCACTGTGTATAAGCTCCAACAGCTCGGAAGCCCTCTTGCAACTCTTTGCGAAAGGAGACTTAGTCATCTTGCCGAGCAAGTATGATTCACATGTCTTGAATGACCCGATGTCGGAAGAAGTTAGAAGCCCATCATCATGGAGCTTCTTCATGCGTTTCAGACTAATGTGTCCAAGCCAGCAATGCCAGAAGTATGTTGGATTTATCTCATTAGGCTTATGCCTCTTGACATTCACGTTATAGACCGGTTCCTGTTCTAGATTCAATATAAATATCGCATCAATAATGGGTGCATAGCTGTGGAACATACCATTCAAAAATATCGAACAACCATTGTCCTTTAAATTGAATTCATAACCTTGACTCATCAAACATGAGGCAGAAATAATGTTCCGACTAAGTGCAGGAATGTAATAACAATTATTCAATTCCATAATGAATCTGGAAGGAAGCTGGAGCTGCATCGTGTCGACCTCCAACGCATCAACTCTTGCTTTGTTGCCGACCCCGATGTCAATCTCCCCTTGTGCCACACGCCTAGTTCTTACCAGCCCCTGCATCGAGTTGCAAATATGAACAACCGATCCGGTATCAAATACCCAAGAGCTACTAGGTATGTCAGCAAGGTAAATGTCTATAACATATGCAACAAGTGTACCTTTGCCTGAAGCAGCATTCCCGGCCTTATTGCCATGCTCTGCAAGCCACTTGCTACAGTTCCTCTTCCAGTAACCGGTCTCCTTGCAGTGATAGCAAACGGTCTTCGAGTCCGGTCCAGACTTCGGCGCAGTGGTGGAGGTTACCGTCTCCGTGCCCTTTGCCTTAGCCTTTTTCTTGGACCAACTCTTCTTGAACTTAGCTAACTTCTGCACCATCAACACTTGATGCGTGCCTTCCTTAATATCTTGCTCTGCCACTTTGAGCATCCCATGCAATTCAGTGAGCTTCTTATCCATGCCATGCATATGATAGTTCGAGATGAACGTCCCATCGCTGGGCGGAAGAGAACCCAGAACAGCATCAGTAGCCAGCTCATCCAAGTGCGGGAAGCCCAAATGATCCAAAGCTTGGACATATCCGATCATCTTGATCACATGTGGGCTCAGTGGATCACCTTCCTTCAGCTTGCAATCCATCAAGGATCACCAGACGTTGAACCTTTCGGTCCTAGCAAGTGTCTGAAACATGCTCTTGAGACTCTCGATCATATCGTAAGCCTCAACATTTTCGAAATGCTGTTGCAAATCGGGCTCCATACAAGCCAGCATCAGACAGCTGATCTCCATTGATTCATCAACGAGTTTCTGGTAGGCATTCTTAGTTGTGGCATTAGCATTATCGGTAGGTTCCTCTAGAAGTGGATCCTCTAGAACATGTTCCTTTTTATCGTGCTTGAGAACAATTCTCAGATTTCTATACCAGGTGGTAAAGTTTGTTCCATTCAGTTTATCCTTTTCCAGAATTGATTTCAATGCAAAGTTGGGTTGAGCAGGTGGTGCCATTGATCTACAACAGAAAATATGCAATCACTAAGCAATGTGTTTATGTAGTAATTCAAGCCTAAACAGAAATACTCCCACTGAAGTCAGCACCCCTCCGCAAACTCTCAGTGATTCAGGATCCGACTAGCGCATGCGACTAGTGAGCTTTAGCATCACTGCTAGCCAACATACCTATCCAGTAAGAAACTCCTTGCTAATCGTATCTCTATACGACTCCTGTCTGTCGGGAAGGTATCTCATACCCCGGCTCCCAACCTTCTTTGCCACAAGGCCCAAAACCGTTTTGATAGCCTTGTCAAGTTAACTTGATGCAGTGCATGTCCATGTCCGACACAAACCCTTCAGTTCAAGGACACCTAGCAGCACCCCAATTTTATGAGCCCACTACTAGACGTACTTGACGTGCAAAGGTGCAGCATCGGGGATAGCAATTCGCTTGATACATGAGGGATCATTCTACCATTCTAACATGCATAGAAACAAAGAAGCATAACAATCACAAATAAACACATATTGTGAAATAGTATGGCTCCTTCATGGCCGTTCTTCCAGGTCGGCTCCAACTCTGATGACCATCTACGAACTCCATCTTATTTGTCACGCCGGGACACCAAGCCACCAACGTGATCTCTACAATCCAACTACTACAACTAGTAATGAATTTTACATAGAGTCACAAGTCGACACGCAGGTCGTTATACAATATAATGACAACACTTTGGCTCCTGCCGACTGACAAACATGACACGTAGGCCACGTATAAATTACACACATGCATCACATACACATGAGCCATACTATTCACATCAAACCTGCAAAACAAAGTTATGCATAGAATTGCATTCTACCGGTTTGTGTGTTGGGTACGAAATACATGGCGCTACGCACACGGTGGTCCCGATGGCGGATCATCGCGAGTCCGATTCGGATTTACGTTTCACTATTAACCCCGATGGCGGATGACCGACCGGTAGGGGTAGATCGTGTCATGACCTCATCGACTCCGATCATCAGAAAACATAGCCTCAATGATCCCCATGTGTAGTTGATCACATCAACCGTGCACATAGCCGATCTTGTCAACGACAACAGATCTCATCTGCCGCCTCCACATATCTAATATGCATACGATCTGAATCCAAATCCTATAGCAGAGGCTCTGATACCACTGTTGGGCTCTACGGTAGGGTGCATCGACTGAAAACTAAAATTTCCTACGCATAGAACAACCAAGAACATGCTATGGGAGATGGATCACGGATCATTACCACTAGATGCGCAGTGCCGTGCAGCGGAAGAAGAGTTGGGGCAGCATGTCCGCGTGGATCGTTTCCTTCTCGTTCGATCTCCCTCGAATAGCCGGTCGTCTGATCCCACGTACAAGTTCGCCGGAGCGGTGCAAGTGCACCGCCTCTAACGGTATCCGCGCATGCAGGAGGAACACTGTGCGGCGGACTGCTAGGTCCGATCCCACAGTCAGCGGCGAGTGGAGGTGGCTATTCGCAAAACATGCAAACATTAGTCGCAACGCCGAAGCGATCAACCAAATAAGTGCGCTGCACCTCCACCTTATATATGCGTCCGTCGCGGGCTCAACACTTGGGCCTCGCACGGACCCTAAAGCCCAAAGTCTACTCGGTCATGTTCCTAGTCCAGTTCGGATCACATCCAACAAGTGTCCTATGAACCGACCTTGTAGGTTCCTTCCCTTAACCGCGCGACCCCTTAGGTTCAAGTCGGCTTGGTCACAGTTCGGATCACCTCCGGCCTGCACGGTTGGTAGCGGCCTCTAGCAAGGCATGCCGACCATCAAGAAGACTATGAAGCTGGTTAGGCGAACCTGTACAACGTGTCACACTTCTGTTCCCTTTGCCTCATGATATATGTTGTTGGGCTTAAGGCGAGATTGTCATCCTTGTGCTAGCCCGACCTCTTTCTCGTTCCAGTGATACCAACCACAAAACAGATTATCTCATAATCCCTGTCGCATGGCCATGCTTATCCTGGTCGGATCACACGAGGGGCCCAGAGTATATCTCTCCTGATCGGAGGGGCAAATCCCATCTTGCTCAACCATGTCTCGCAGCATGGGACTCGACAAACCTGAAACCTACCTTTGTAACTACCCAGTCACGGAGTAGCGTTTGGTCGGCCCAAAGCAAGTCTGTCACCATCTTGAGTACATACGTCAGCTCAGGTCTTAGGACATAGAACGTATGGTGTACTAGAGACTCACAGATGACATATCGTTGCGTCTCATAGTTGGGTCTGTTCGACTCAGACCTTATCTCGACTCAGATCCGACTACGTTGAATCCGACTAGATCTTTCCAAGTCCATATTATCCGGTTAGCATCCAATGCTCCATAGCTAATGAGACCGAGCCATCGACCGTGTCATATGCTAGTGTAGTCGGTTGCGCGTCCACACAGCCCTTTCTACTAGGGACCTTTTAGGACACTGATCATACAATGCATAGTCCCACAAACAAGTCACGTACTTGCTGATACACATCATTGATAATGTCCAAGGACTATCTTTATTCATAAACACATAGGAAATATCATCATACATGATTGCCTCTAGGGCATATCTCCAACAAGTTCTTCATCAGGCTGCGCCAGCCGCCGCGCCGTCGCATTCGCCTCCCGACCCCGTTTGCATGGGAGATGGAGCTGGATCCACCGCAGGCGTTGCGGCTGCATATATGGGGTTGTGGGAACAGCAGCATATGGGTCGACGTCGAGTTCCCCACCCCACACGTCATGTACCTCCATCGAAGGTGGAAGACCTTCGCCCGCGTCCACAACTTGACGGAGGGGCTCACTCTCCATTTCAAGTTAATGGAGAGTGGCCTCCTCTCCTTCAAGATCTTCGGGCTCTTCGGGACTCGCGTAAGGTGCTGCGTGGAGAGCTCCTCCGACGATGAAGATTCCTCCTTGAACGAGGGTGATGAGGAGGACAGCGGCAGTGACGACGAGGGGAGAGGGCGGCAGGATGACGGGTCCGACTAGGTGTCGGGCACCGCTCCGGGTGGCACCGGCAACCCCATCATCCATGTTGCCGGCTCCTTGAACTTCTTGGGGTTGCCTCCTTGGGCTGCTGGCATTGGGAGCCTGCGGAAGAGGAAGAGGGCGGGCGGCAAGGCTGTCAAGTCAGAGTATGTGGGCACCGATGCCTTCGTAGCATATTGACAGTCCTGCCGCCTCGTCTTCCAGCTCTTCTACCGTCATCATCATCACCAGCCTCCCTTCGGGGCGGCCGCTGGGATGTTCTCCTGGTGCCTTCTGCTGCTTGTACTTCGCCTAGGTGCCCCTTTTTCCCTTTTGCCTTATTGTTCCATTTCCTGGGGAGAGGGACAAGAAAGGGATCACGGGCACCTTATCTCTTTTTCATCCTGTAAGCCTTCGGGCCTTCATTAGATGTAGAACTTGTAATCCCCGTGCTCATGTTTTTCATTCCGTATGAACTGTACCTATATGGGATGTTTTTAATGAAAAAGGATGTTTGCCGGGCCTTTCGTTCGTGAGTGAAACCCACGACAAGGAATGAATCCTTGTTACCATCTAAAGTAAATGTTTTTCGCCCGGCAGCAGGCCTCGCCGTTGCCCCATCTTGCTCGACCTTTCTCACGCTCTCGACGGAGGCAGGGACGAGATGAGTTTGGGCCCCATGTTCTATCCCTTTGCTGCCGCGACTACGACCAGCTTCGGACCCAGGAGATAAACCTTGGGCTCGGAAAGACGAGAGCACGGTAGCTTGGATATAAAACGGGATCTCACATACCCCAGTTCATAACTAATTGCATGATAGGGGATAAAAAACTTATCTGGACCTGCAGCCCCCGGCAATCTTGGCTTGCCACGGTCGGATCCTTGCATTTGCAGCCCCCGGCAACCTTGGCTTGCCGGGTTCGGGGCAGCGGTCCGTTCCTTCCTCCCAAACAGCTTAGTAGAAATACTTTACGTGTCCTGTGAACCAAAAAGGAAAGGGAAGAAACAAAGATATGCACACTCAACCTCTGAGCTAGGGGTTAGCCGCTGCTAAGCACTATGAACCCTAACCGAGGAGGAAACTCGACCTAGCATGCATGCTATAACTTAGGGCGCCAGCGCTTCGTTTATTAGTGCTCAGGGTCTGCGCCTGGCTTTGTACAAAGGGTTACATGCTTTGCCGGCAAGGCTTGTACAAAAGGTTGGCCTGCCGAGAGGAATGGCAGCCGCGCCCTTATGGGTAAAACTTGCGAAGATGCTCAATGTTCCAGGAGTTGCTCACCAGAACGACATCTTCAGTCTCCAGGCGGACTGTGCCGGGCCTGGTGACTCATGTTACCCGATAAGGGCCTTCCCACTTTGGCGTCAACTTGTTGGAATTCTTGGCCGACTGAACGTGCCGAAGAACAAGGTCGCCTTCCTCAAAGCTCCGGGCATGAACCTTGCGGCTATGGTAGCGGTGCAAGGCTTGCTGGTAGCGTGCTACTCTCACAACCGCCCGGAGACGATCTTCCTCAAGGAGCGTTGTGTCAACTTGCCGCAATTGCTCTTGCTCAAACTCATCATAGGCAAGCACTCGAGGTGACCCGTATATGAGTTCCATGGGGAGAACTGGTTCTGCCCCGTAGACCAGGGCAAAGGGTGTCTGGCCAGTGGCTCGATTTAGCGTTGTTATGATCGACCAAAGAACCGTCGGCAACTCATCAATCCAACATCTTCCACTCTTGTGCAGCTTGTCAAAAGTCTTCGTTCTTAAGCCTCGCAGGACTTCAGCATTTGCTCTCTCCACTTGGCCGTTGCTCTGTGGATGTGCCACGGAGGCAAAACAGACCTTGCTGCCGAGATCCTCAATGTAATGCATGAAGGCATGGCTTGTGAACTGTATGCCATTATCAGTGATGACCCTGTTGGGCACCCCAAAACGGCACACTAGTCCCTTGAAGAACTTGATGGCTGACTGCGTCGTCACCTTCCTCACTGCTTCCACCTCTGGCCACTTTGTGAACTTGTCGATTGCAATGTACAAGTACTCAAAGCTCCCGACAGCGCGGGGGAAGTGGTCCAATATGTCGAGCCCCCAGACTGAGAAGGGCCAGGAGAGAGTAATAGTTTGAAGGGCTTGGGCTGGCTTATGAAGTTCCTTTGAATGGAACTGGAATGCTTCACACTTGGTTACTAGTGCCGTCGCATCCTATAGGGCGGTGGGCCAGAAGAAGCCTTGCCAGAATGCCTTGACGGCAAGGGCCCTTGACCCTATGTGGGAGCCACATATGCCTCCATGTATCTCCACCAACAGCTCTAGTCCTTCCTCCTGGGAGATGCACTTCAATTTCACCCCGTTCGATCTCTTTCTGTACAAAACATTGTCAACGAATTGGTACAGATAAGACCGGCGGGCTAGTTTCTATGCCTCTTCCTGCTCCTCAGGAAGCTCTCCCATTTGGAGGAATCGGACGGTGGGCTGCGCCCATGCTGGAGCCTGTGGCTCGATGGCAAGGACTAAAGGCATCTCTTCTGTCACAGGAACGACTGTCTCTACGGCCATGACCTGAGGTCCTGCCGGAGTCGGTTGTCGTGCGGCAGGATCGGCATCCACGGCAACATCTTCGTCAGCGGCCCCGGGGGGCTCGGTGGGGAAGTACTTGCTGGAGCCTAGCTTTCTCCGCTTATTCTGCCTGGTTGACGGCTCAACGGACGGTTGAGTTAACTGAAGCACAAAGGTACCTGGTTCCACAGGTAGCTTGAGGGCAGCGCGCTTTGACAGGTTGTCGGCGATGTCATTCTCCATCCAAGGGACATGCTCCGCTTGTATACCGTCAAAGCGCTCCTCCAGTTTCCTCACCTTGTCCACGTAAGCTTCCATTAACGGGCTTTGATAATCTTTGTTGACCTACCTGACGGCAAGTTGCGAGTCACCCCTGATGATGAGCTTTTTGACTCTAAGGTTCGCCGCGATTCTGAGGCTGGCAAACAAACCCTCCTACTCGATGGTGTTGTTGGTTGACATCTCCCGGGGAAAGTGCATTTCGATGACGTACTTGAGGTGCTCTCCGGTGGGTGCGACAAGCAGCACAACAACACCGGTGCCTTGCAGTGAGAAAGCCCCATCAAAGTACATGATCCAGTTGCCGCTTGTCTCCTCGCCTGGGAGAGTGGTCTCCTATACCTCTTCGTCGGGCGTCGAGGTCCATTCTGCAACAAACTCCGCCAAGACTCTGCTCTGGATCGTTGTGGTACTTTCAAACTTTAGTCCAAAACATGACAGCTCTAGGGCCCATTCCACGATTCTTCCAGTTGCATCTGGGTTATGTAGTATCTGTTGCAATGGAAGGCGGGTAACCACGGAGATCTCGTGCTCTTAGAAGTAGTGGCGTAGCTTCCTAGAGGCCATAAGTAGGCCGAAGAGCAATTTTTGCACACCGGAATACCTTGACCTAGCTCCCTGCAAGAGGGAGCTAACAAAGTAAACCGGGTGCTGCACCATCTTCTTCCTTTGCGCCACTTCACCTGGCTGTGCGGGTCCTGTCGCACTGGCGCCAGTCTTGCCGGGGCCGAGCCCTGTTGGGGACACAGTCTTGCCGGGACCGAGCCCCACCGGGAAGGGTTCTGGCCCGCCAACCACTGACTCTGCTGCTGCAGCTGTCTCCTCGTCGACCTCTCTCTCCACCACCAGTGCGGCGCTAACCACTTGGTTTGTTGCCGCTAAATATAGCAGCAACGGTTCTTGTGGTTTGGGCGCAACGAGCACCGGAGCGGAGGAGAGGTACCTCTTCAAGTCTTGCAACGCCGCCTCGGCCTCTGGGGTCCACTGCACTGTGCATGTCTTTTTTAAGATCTTGAAGAAGGGGAGGGCATGCTCCGCGAATTTGGAGATGAATCTGCTCATGGCGGCAACGCAGCCAGTGAGCCGACACACGTCCTTAATCCGTTTGGGTGCCTCAATCTGCTCAATGGCCTTAATCTTGTCCGGGTTGGCCTCAATCCCGCGCTGTGACACAAAGAACCCGAGGAGCTTGCCGGACGGGACACCGAAGACACACTTCTCAGGGTTCAATTGTAGGTTGATCTGGCGCAGGTTCCCAAATGTTTCCTCCAGATCCCGCACAAGTGTTGCCTTGTCCTTGGTTTTGACCACTATGTCATCCATATAAGCTTCCATATTTCTATGTAGCTAGGGTTCAAAACCAATTTGGATTGCTCTTGCAAAGGTTGAGACAGCACTCTTCAACCCAAAAGGCATCCATGAAAAGCAATACGTACCACATGGGGTGATGAATGATGTCTTTTCCTCGTCTTCTTTTGCCATGAAGATCTGGTGGTATCCTGAGTAGGCGTCAAGGAATGATAACAAGTCACACCCAGCCGTGGAGTCAACAATCTGGTCGATGCGCGGTAACAGGAAGGGATCCTTTGGACAAGCTTTATTGATGTCTGCGTAATCAATACATAGCCTCCACTTCTCGTTTGCCTTACGCACCACTACCAGATTGGCCAACCACGTCGGATGGAGTACTCCCCTTACCAAGCCTGCCGCCTCTAGCTTCCTGATCTCCTTTGTGATGAACTCTTGCCTCTCCATAGCTTGCTTTCTGACCTTCTGCTTGATGGGCCGCGCATGAGGACATATAGCAAGATGGTGCTCAATCACCTCCCTGGGAACGCCGGGGATGTCAGAGGCTTGCCATGCAAACACATCGACATTCGCCCGCACGAAGGTGACAAACTCGCTTTCCTATTTGCCGTCGAGGGTGGAGCTTATGGTAAAAGCTCCCCCCGTGCCGTCCTCTTTGACGGGCACCTTCTTGGTTTCTGGTAGTGCAGCTCTGGACTCATTGCTCTTGTCGGCGGAGCTCTCTGGTACGTCCTCAACAGGAGCGCAACACCCCGAAGAGGTGCGCTTACCGGAGTGGGCGCGAGAGGTCTCGCCAGTCTTCTTCTCTCTCGGGGATCCATCGGCAGGACCAGGTGCCTTAGCGGCAGCTGCTGCAACTGCCTCCCGGTAAAGTTGGTCGGGGCAAATCAACGCATCTTTCTTGTCGGAGGGGACGGTGATGATGTTCATAGGCCCGGGCATCTTCAGCATGTTGTAGGTGTAGTGTGAAGCCGCCATGAACTTGGCTAGTGCCGGGCGGCCGAGGATCCCGTTTTAAGGCAAGGGGATCTCGGCTACATCGAAAATGATCCTTTCGTCCTGTGATTCAGCTCGCCTCCGAATGTCACGGGCAGCGTGACTTTTCCCTTTGGCTGGCTCCTCCCCGGGTTAACCCCTTGGAACATGCCCGTCTCCTCGAGGTCTCCATCAGGGATCTGTAGCCTTTTGACCACAACATGCGAGATCAAATTCAAGCCAGCCCCGCCATCAACCAACATCTTCGTCACCTTGAGGTCGCGGATTGTTGGTGAAACCAACAATGGCAAGCACCCGACCACAGTAGTGTGGTCAGGGTGGTCCTCGGTGTTGAAGATGATGGGTGTGCTAGACCATTTCAACGGCTTCCGTGTGTCAAGCGATGGCTCCACCATCGTGATCTCACGTGCCCACTGCTAGAGTTGGCGGTGGGACGTATGCAGCTAGGCGCCACCATCTACGCACATGGCCTCTATGGCTTTCTGAAACTCGTGGTCGCCGGACTCGTCATCCTCATCATGATCATTGTCTTCCTGCTTCTTGTCGCGGCCCCGGGCGGGCCTCTCCTACTGATTATCCTTGCCATGGCGGCCTCCTTGGCCGCCATGTTTCTTGCCGGACCCCTCGGCACCGTCTTGGCCTTTCTCCTTGTCCCGCCGCTCATACTCGGCTTTTTGCTTCTCAGCGAGCAGCTCTACCTGTCGGCAGTTTTGGAGGTCATGGCCCTTGGTGTGGTGGATCTTGCAGTACTTCTTGTCAGAGCCTCCTGGCTTGTCGGCAACCGCCAAGGCCCGGCAAGCGACACACCCGGCAACCTCCTTGTTGGGGTCGCTCGCCTTGGTCTTCCTGGTGGCGCCGGTGTCGTCAGATCCCTCTACGGCAAGCACGGCCTTGCCCTTGCATTTCCTGTTATGGCGCTGGCCCTTCTTTGCTGGGGTGGCGGTGTCGCCAGTGGAGTCGGTTTCCGCACCAGCATCTTCGCTGGGGTACTTCCTTTCCTCTTCAGCGCTAGCGCATCGATCGGCCAGGATATAAAGTTTGGCCACATCCTTGACCTTGTTCATCTCCAACTCTTCGTGCATCTTGCGATTGCGCACATTCTGGTGGAATGCACTGATCGCAGCGGTGGGATGAACATTGGGGATGTTGTACTGCACCCGGCTGAACCTTTGGATGTACTTGCGCAAGTTTTCTCCTTCATTCTGGGGCATGATGTGCAAATCACTCGCCTGGCCATGAGCTTGGTGGCCTCCGGTAAAGGCGCCAACAAACTCATGGCACAGATCCGCCCAAGAAGAGATGGAATCCATCGACAAGGGAATCAACCATGACATAACATTAGGCTTGAGTGCCAACGAGAAGTAATTGGCAAGCACCTTATCGTCGCGGGCCCCAGCAGCTTGCATCGCGATGGTGTAGATGCTCAGGAATTCTGACGGGTGAGTCTTTCCATTGTACTTCTCGCCAACGTTGGGCTTGAACATATGGTGGGAGGGCCACTGAAACTGCCGCAACTCACGAGTGAAAGCCGGACAACCCACCTCGTAGGGTAGGCCACCGTAGCCTCCCGGCGCTGGGTGGTCCGTAGCGGGTCCTGCTCGCCTGTCCGACTGGTGGAACGGGTCACGTCGGCGCTTGATGGTAGTTCAAGCGTCTTCATGACCCCGCTCCCGAAGGACTTGACGCTGGTCGCGGTTGGTTCACGGGTCAGACGACGCGATGGAGATATCATCACGAGCATTGTCGCGACGGGCCGACGCCCGGGGTGGCCGGGATAGAGGAGGGGAGTGCACCGTGGCCGCATCGCCTCTAGCACGGCCTCCGCTGGCATGCGGTGTCTCAGCGGAGCGACGGCCAATGAGTCCCGCCGGCCGCAACCCATTGTTGTTGGCAATGTCGACGAGGCTCCGGACGGTGGCCCTCCATTCGTCAAGCTTCTCCATGGCGGGAGGAAAATCGAGGAGCAGCTGCGCGTGTGCTACGGCTTCCGCTGGCGTGGGTGGTGGCGAAAGCGGGGTGGACCGTGATGCGCCTCGACTTCTAACCACGTTAGAATGAGCTGCGTTACGGCCCCGCGGCCGTTCGCCACCTCCGTCAGCACCTCGGTGCGTGTGCTGGCCCTCCTCATCATATTATGGGCGCACTGGACTCTTCCCAGGGCGGCGCGCAGGGTCACCGGCAGGGTGATGCTGCTCATCACAAACAACCTGAGAAGAGTGCGCCGTGGGCGCCGGTGTTGGCATCTTGAAGGTCGCCGTGCCGCCGCCTGGCAGGATGGCGGCGCCCCTGGAGGGCACCACGCCGCCTGCGGGGGCCCCGACTCCGTCTCTAGAGCCCGCGACTGGTGGCTCATCGCCTGGCGCGCGAACGACGCCACTCGCCGGGCCTGGACCGCCAGGATGATGCGGATGTTCGCGGGCCGCGCCACGGGTCCTCTCCACGACTGGTCCACTACTGGTCCGCACCGGTACTGGCAACCCGGTCCCGGACAAACTGATCGCCGTGGTCGTCTTCTTCTTAGGATCCATGGTGATGAAGAACATCTGGGTCAACTGCTAGACAAGATTCTCACAACTACGAGACCCCCTACCTGGCGCGCCAAAGATGTCGGTGGGGAATGACACCTATGGGATCACTGGAATCCTTACTATGGTTGCGGGGCGCGGGATCGTGAGAAGAGCGGGACTAGCAGATAGCACAAAGGGGATTTACCCAGGTTCGGGCCGCAAAGATGCGTAAAACCCTACGATCCTGCTTTGGTGGATGTATTTAGTGTTCTTGAGCTCTTGAACTAGCTCTGGGTGTTGCCAGGTTCCAAAGAGCCGAATCCCTCTCTAGTGCGCCATGGGCCTCCTTTTATAGGTGAAAGGGGCTGTCACAGTGGCACATAGGAGGTGAAAAGTGCTACAGTGCTGAGAGCTTATCGCTGGTGTTACAGGACAAAGTGCATTTAATGTGAGGCTTAGATGTCCCTCGCTTTATCGGGGACGGGGGCAAGGCCCATCCCGTCCGTCGCTGCTCCTCCCCGTTCCGACACGCGCCCTGGCCAGGGATGCATGTGGTGCCATGTAGGCAGGCAAGCAGCTGAGGTGGCGCGATGGTGGAGCCTCCACGAAGATCTGCATGCCGCCACGCGGGTGCGTGCTGAGTTGGCCTGGAAGGTGCATGCTGCCACGCAGGTGCCTGCCCAGCTGGTTGAGCTGGCAGCTGCATGTGAACGGCGGCAGGGAATTGGTTGGTGCGGGCCTGGCAGTGGCCCTGCCGTTGCCTATGGCGAGGGTCTTGCCGGGTGGCCCAGCAAGGGTCTTGCCGGGCGGCCCGGCAAGGGTCCTCCCGTGGCGCGCTGGCGTCCCCGGCAAGGGCCTTGCTGGGGGTCTTGTGGATTCCTTCGGTGAGGATCTTGGTGAGGGTTGTTGCTTTCCAATCTTCATCTGATCTTGGGTATTCTATGTCTTCACAAAGATCTGCATGCCACCTTGGAGGTGCCTCCCGAGCCTTGGTCCAACATGGCTGTTGGAGACCGTGGCTCGAGGGTGGCCCGCTCCACTGGTGTGGGTGAGTTGCCCCGACAAGGGGCTTGCCGAGGCTGCGGAGGGTGCCCCCGGCAAGGGTCTTGCCGGGGCAACCTCCTTCACCCGTCCGCTCTTTGTGGCCTTGGTTCTCGATGTTGTCTTGTTCGTCTTGTGCCTTCGGCTTCTCTTCGGCTTCCCTTTCCTACCCTGTTATGCGTGGCCGTGGTGGGTGGCTCTGACTACCCGTGCACAAGTAAAGGGGTCAAAAGCAGAGCCCCTACTTTTGTACACCGACATCGGGGTTGTGCATGATTTCAATATTTTGTGTGATGAAGATGGAGTATAGCCAGACTATATGATTTTGTAGGGATAGCTTTCTTGGGCCATGTTATTTTGAGAAGACATAATTGCTTTGTTAGTATAAATGAAGTATTAGCTTTTTATGTCCATATTAAACTTTTGTTTCGAATCTTATGGATCTGAACATTCATGCCACAGTAAATAAAATTACATGGATAAATATGTTAGGTACCATTCTGCATCAAAAAATATGTTTTTATCATTTACCTACTCAAGGACGAGCAAGAATTAAGCTTTGGGATGCTTCTGTCAGGACCCCGATCCTAAGTCACACTGATCTAGCATGTAACACATCATATCACTTTGCGGCCTCACGCACGGTATTTCCACGGGTGCCACCTTACCTGGCCCGGGACTGTTTGCGCCTGTTGGCTCACGTATATGATAGTGCCGCTAGCATCCATATGACAAAGAACCCGGGCTGACATGGCTAGTCGTGAACCCAAAGTGGCACTAACTTACAGGGACAGGCATACATGACCCAACAACGAACGTGTCGGTCATCAGCGAGTGAATCTAGGATGTAGCACTGGGCTAGCAGGACTCCGGTGAACCGGGCTGTAGCGGGCTAACAGGACTCCGGAATTCATCGCGTGACATTTCCCCGAGGGGACAGACACAGGAACGAAGAAGGACACATGCCGGCCAGCCTAAGTGTTCCGGAGCAGTAGCAAGCTACCATGGCTCAGTGGAAACACTAGGAGACATTTACCGGTAAGAGTGGCTACTAAGGATAAACAACTAGATAGTCAGATCCCACACATACCAAGCATTTCAATAACATACACACAATATGCTCGATATGTGCAAATACAACATGGCATCACAACATGACTCTACAACTCAAGCATTTATTCAATAGGCTCCGAGGAGCGAGATATTACAATCATGGGTCTCATGACCCAACATTCAGAGCAAACAAGTCAAGCACAAGCGGAAGCTTAACATGTCTGAGTACAGACATCTACAAAAGAAAAGGGCTGAGAAGCCTGACTGTCTATCAGATCCTGCCGAGGGCACAAGATCGTAGCTGAGGTAACAAGCTAAACATTGAAGTCCACGCGGTACTACTAGCAAGACTGAAGTCTCTCTGCAAAAACATAAATTAAGCAACGTGAGTACAAATGTACCCAGCAAGACTTACATCAGATCTAAATACATATGCATCATTATCAACAAGGGGATGGTGGGGTTTACCTGCAGCAAGCCAGCTTTGACTCGGTGGCTATCTTGAACTACGACTGCAAGTAACTCTTTTGAGGTGGCGCACACGAGTCCACATATTCACCATATCAATACACCACTGTGGATCCGCTCCCGTCTCCCTACGAGAACGCCATCCATAGCACTCACGCTTATCTGGCGCATTTTAGAGTATCCACTTTCACTTGTCTATGAACTGTACAGGCAACCCAGAAGTCCTTTTCCACGGACACGGCTATTCGAGTAGATCATATTAACCCTGCAGGGGTGTACTTCTTCACACACGCTCTCACCACTTACCGCTGTTTACACGACATGTAATCGGCAACTTTCAAGCGGAAGCCCAGCGAGGGTGTCGGCCACGACCTGACTAACCACACAAGTCTCTCGTCCAGGTTTATCGCCTATTTGGGTTCCATCCGCAAGGAGATCCGGCCGGGGTGTCGCTCACGGCCCCAAACAATGTGTGCAGGGTTCCCAAGCCCACCTCGACGGGTGGATCTACGCTTGGTACACCGTGCCACGGTGCCTAGTCTGTCCCAAGCCCACCTATACCGGATGCCACTTGGTAGACTACTAACACAACCTACAAACACCAGAAACTAGTTGCAACTCCTAGACAGAGATCATGTTGATTAATAAGTCGAGAGGGGTCGAGTTACCGGAACCCAATGTGTGGTAGTAACTGTTCATGGATCACAAACACAGAACTCAGTTCCTAAGGACGGCTGCAATGAGACAACCCACCATGTACTCCTACATGGCCTCTCACCGCTACCTTTACCAAATCGTGTTCACACACTTAGCTCTCAACAGTAGGACATGTCCACCACATTCCAATTCATCCCCGATGAATCAGACCTGACACAACTCTAAGCAATAGCAGGCATGACAAACAAGCATGAATGAGTAGGCACATCAGTGCTCAAACAACTCCTACTCATGCTAGTGGGTTTCATCTATTTACTGTGGCAATGACAGGTCATGCAGAGGATAAAGGGGTTCAGCTACCGCAGCAAGTAACAGATGAATCGTTGTTGTCCAAATGCAGTAAAAGAGAGCAGGAGCGAGAGAGTGGGATTGTATCGGAATGAACAAGGTGGTTTTGCTTGCCTGGCACTTCTGAAGATAGTAATAGTTCTTCATCGGTGTCATCGAACTCATCGTCGGAACCACGTCTATCGAGAGGTGACAAACACCGGCAAACAAGGAAGAGCACAATCAATGCAATGCACAATATGATGCATGATCATGACATGGCAACATGCTGTTGATTGAGCTAATGCAACTAACAACAAGTTAAATGGAGTTGGTTTGAACACTAGGTTCAAATTCAAACTCCATATGTGATTTCTTGAATGCCATTTAATTGAATTGTCCTAAACAGTAGTTATAAGTTGTTCTAACATGCATGAAATTGGTACAGATTGATAGATTGGATTTTTCTGATAATTTTTCATATATAAATTATTTGATTTGGAGTTACGGTTGATTTTATATGATTTTTAGAAGTTTAGGGCATTTTCTGGAATTTCATGTAAAAGAATAAATCCAGAAAATGAATTATTGCGTCAGCAGTGCGTCAGGTGACGTCAGTGGTCAACGAGGCTGGTCCAGGTCAAACCTGACCAGTGGGGCCTACTGGTCAGTGACTGGGGCTGGTTAGTGCCGCTGACATGTGGCCCAGTCAACGACCACGTCAGCAAGTCAACCCTGACGCGTGGGTCCCGCTGGGTTATAAACTAATCTAAACAGAAAAATAAATCCGGAGTTAAATTAGGTGCAGGGCCCAGCTGTCGGTGTCACTGGAGGGGCTAGTTAGTGGGTCATAAGCCACTAATGATGCCCACGTCAGCCCGTCGGCGTTTAGCCGCCGGTGACACAAACCGCGGCGGAGACGCATCGGGTTCGCGCTACAGGGCACCATTTAGGGCGCGACTGGGTTCTACGACGAGCTGGAAGTGCTTCGCAACTAGTGGTGCAGGCGGTTGGGCCTGGGGTGGCCGGAGTTGTCGCCGGCGTCGACCTTGGCAGTCGCCCGAGCTCGGGTGAGCTCGGGGTCGACGCTACGGTGGCCGGGGAGGCTCGTGCGGGGCACCTATGTGCTCTACGTGGCGCGGGAAGGGAGTTGAGCACGACGGCCGGACCGCTAGGTGGCCGGAGGCTCGTCGGTGGCGGTCACAGACGGCGGCGCGTGCGGGCGAGCAAGGTGCAGCGGCTACGGCACACGAGAGCGAGAACGGAGAGGGGGAAAGGTTCGGTGGCTTACGGCGGTTGCAGCAGACGTCGAAGCAGGCTCGGGGAAGGCTGGATGGCGACGAGTCGACGATGGGGATCCGCGGCGACCGACGATGAAGAAGAGGTCGGTGACGGTGTTTTGAGGCGTTTGGCGTCGAGTGAGGCGACGGGGAGGATGAGGGCGTCAAGGCGGAGTCCAAGGACACGTCGGCGAGGCGAGGGAGGGCCTGTGGCCGCGGTGGTTCTAGTCGGCCGCGACGGCTGCGCTCGGTGAGAGGGGGAATGGTGAGGGAGAGAGGCAGGGGGGCGAATGAGGTGTCCACGGGGTCGGAGCGGCGACGTGGAGATCACCCAGGTGTCCAGGGGCGCGGGCTGCAAGCAGGTGGCGCCGTGGCGAGCTCGCGCTCGTCGGCGTCACCTATGTGCCTGCCTGGCGAGGACGAGTAGCTGGCTGGCATGGGCCAGCATAGTGCTGGGCCTGCCAGGTGGGCTGCCAGGTGGGCTGCGGCCAGGTAAGTGACCCAGGTAAAATCTCTCTCTCTCTCTTTTATTTATTGTTTCTGTTTTCTATTATTTCTGTATCTGTTGGGCTTTATTAAAAATATCTAGGCACTTCCAAAAATCATGAAACTAATCATGGCTACTGTTTAGAATATATCCAACAGTAAACATTTATTTTAAGATTATTTGAGCATTTAAAATATTTTATAGTATTTAAATGCCCAAAATCAAATACAATATGATTTAATTCAAAAATCCAGAAATGACCTAGAAATATGTTCATCATTTTTGGCAGAGGTTTTTACCTTTATCAGAAATGATGAACATTTCCAAAGGGCATTTTGGGTTCATTGAAAATATTTCATTTTGATCCTAGTTGGATTCTTTTTGATGCTAGGGTTTGATCAATCCCCATTTCAACTTTAATTGAAACTTAAACATGATGCACACATGAAGGCTTAGTCTAGTGCATACCAGAACTAGGGATGTGAAAACTCACCCCCACTAAACAAGAATCTCGGCCCGAGATTCAAGACGCGAGGTAAGAGGGAAAAGGGGACACAAACTAACACAATCTTCACGATCCAATTGCTCTTCTCGAAAATGTTGATTCATTGCATCATCTTGATCTTGAGATCTTGCTTTGAGAACTCCATTCAACATGACCACGAGAAGAAATGAAACTCTAGAAGAATCAATCTTCTCAAGGATCGAGCAACTGACGATCAACTCATGAAATGAGGCATAGAACACCTATTGAGATGAGAAGTTCAAACACACTTCGGGAAGCATGGAAGAACCGATGGCGGGGGTTCCATTTGGTAGGCAACAACTCCATGCTTGAGGAGATGGTGAATGGTTTTCAAGATAGCGATGAGATAATTGCCATGATTCCATAACGGGGCACCTTAGATAAGGTGACTTGTAGAAATATCCCCTTAAGTGGCAAAAAGAATTACCTTTGATTTAGAGATCATTGAGATTCTTTATACCAGCCTAAGGCAATTCTCAAGCGATCATTTGGAGGGGGTCGGTAGAATGGCATGCTTGGATTAGAATGGATGATGTGGATTACCTTGTTGAAAACAACACAAGGGATGACTTTACTAACTGAGGAGAAGCTCAACAGTAGAGAGTGAGTCCACTGTTTGAGAAGTTATAGCATAACCGAGGAAGCTGAGAGCAAACCCAGTTAGTGCCAATGATAACAGCTAGCGCTTGCGCGTGCTCTCAAGAACTTGAGCATTTCCATATTCATCAAGGTTTTACCAATACCCGTGTCAAGGATCCTGGCAACACAACTTACTACCATGATGGATAGTGATGGACGATGCAGATGCAAAGGGAGATAACACCTTCTCCGATTTCACCTTAGCCAAGCCAAGGAACAAAATCTGGATGATCGATCGAGAGACATTTAGCACTCCGCTTCTAATGTTCTCCTTGATGTACCAGCTTAACCCGATACCAGTCGGTATCTGGAACATCAAGTAAAGGTCTGGCTTCGGGAGAACAAAGGATCCATAAGGAACAACTTCTAATAAGTCACTCGAAATCCTCATGGAAAAGATGGTCGATTTGCTCAATCAAGATACTACAATGATAGATCTTCCGGCTAGGTGTGTCAGCCAGAACATCAACCTTGTCGGGAGCTACATCATAGATCTTGGAAAGGTTCCAACCATCATATCTGCTTGAGATTCAGATCTGGTTGGTAACATGATATTCCAGACTCATCAAGTCTAGAAAGAAAAATGAAAGTTTGCAACACAAATCGACGAGATGACGTTGCGAGATTCTCGGGAAATGAACTACGATAGAAAGCTCCAAAACATGAGCTGGTTCTGCTACACACATGTGAACACGCTGTCCCAGACAAACATGTTCACATGGTAGTCTTACTATAAAACACTACCGAGTTCTGGTTGGGAACCATCAACGAGGATATCGGAGTCCTTACATAAGTCTGGATTAGCTCTTATGAAGGAACTCCTTCTCCTTGAACAAATCAATCAGTGGCTTGGCGTGCTAGGGACACATATAGAATGGAGGTAGCTAATCTCTCAAGCCATAGTATACTTCGCACGTGCATGACTGACTTGGGATGATTCCAGAGGAGGTAAAAAACATGCCTTCTCGAATTCACGGCGGCAACTTGCATCAAATGCACATGAATTAGAGGAAGTCACTTCTTTTCCAAGCATATGCTTCACGAACGGTCATGAAGAAAATGTTTACACAAGTTACCAACACTAGCTTAATGTTCAACAAAATTAAGGAAAAGGTAAGGATGTTGTCGATGGGCTCAACAACAATTTATCCAGGTTTCCATGAAGATGGAATTCCATAATTATGTGAATAGGTGATAGCATTGGTCAGACCCAGAAGATATAATGGTGTATGCTCGAGGAATCAACCACGAGTAAGACAACATTACGAACATCGTTGGTTCTGATTTGATTTGAGGATAGCCCACACCCAAATCAAAGTTTTAACAAGATGATAGACCCAGCAATTGATTACGAGGACCAATCGATGAAGATATCATCTTTCTTCAAAACACACCAACACCAGGATATCCCTTTGAAACGAACTAAGATAGACAAGCTCTTATCTTCCAACTCTCCAAGTTGGTGTTTAGCTTAACCAACTAGCTCAGGGGTATCCAACACAGACTCTTGGAGAAGGGGTGGTTTACACGAAACCAACTTGATCACGAACTCAACATAGCGGTCAGGTGACAACCTGGTGATACTTCCGAGAAGATAATCGAAAAATCACGAACCACCGATATGCTATTAAGCTCGAGAACAATCTTGCTTTTTAGGGAAAGACAATATGATCAATAAGCAAGGATTTGACCAAATCCTAACTCATCAATCGAAGGGTGCACCGAAATAAGGACTAGGTAGCACGATCAGTCTTGGAATGATGATTCAAGAACCAACACGCTAAGAATGAAATTATTGTCCTTTAACTACCAAGCAACAAGGTTGCTAGCAGTATTGATTTCACACATCACGATTCACTTGTCGGCATTCCGGTTCAACAACACGGGAAACCGAGAAATGAATAATGATGGCGAGGAGTATCACTGCACCAAGAATTCATAAGATGATGTGTAATTCCTATGACTTTCTTGACATAAAGAGGGTAATACTTCAGGGTGGAACAGAACAAAAACTGGATTAGTATTTGATCTGCGGAGTATGACTACTTTGACCCAATCCTATATATGGATGAGGTACTGGAGTTCATTTCTCCTAGTCATTCTAGGATAGAATGGCTTGACGGGCCACAAGGGTAATAGGCATCGATGAACGAGTGCACACATACTCTTGACTATCAATTGATAGACGAAGGTCAGAAGACAACTAAGGAGGGACAACTCGAAAGAACATATGATTTACTGAGTTGTGGATGCATGGATTTGCATGTCGAACGAGTTCAACATATTTCTTCCGGATAACCCATGCAGAAAGGTAGATCTGGCAGAGTAACAATATTGAATCGAGATCTCATCAAGAGCACTTTGGTTGTGATCTTTCGGTTCAAAGAACTTCTGCCATAAACGGTTCATAGTATTTGGAAGAAGGAAATACCACGGACCTCGAGGACTAACGCAAAGGTTACTAATATTCTAAAGGAACTAGCAAACACTAACAACACGAGGTAAGTAGAGTGAATCTTGGGTCAAGAACCCAGGGATAGAATGCTTACTAACTAAGTGGCATCACAGGATGCTTTTGAGAATGATGGCCAGAATCATCACACTGGGAACACAAAACATGGCTAAGTTACTAGGTGATACTCTAGACACCTAGGGTCATAATAATAGCTCCAACATATACGTCAAGGCAATAGAGTACCTCAACTCACTGATTAGTATGGTTAATCTGGCCAAAGGAACATCGGAACGGTAAGAAGGTATTTGCAAATGCATCAGACTATTTAGAAACCTGGGATGACTCGGATAGCATAACGGCTGTAAATGCTCAAAAGAGTGGAGACATGCTACAAAATGGTGGCATAGCCACTCGGAAGGACAATATCAAGGTTCCAAGATCAACTATGAATACACAAAGATAGAAGAACTGGACTGAGGCTTAAATCCAACAATCTTATAAGTCTACGGATTAGTAACACGTGATCCTGATAGAAAGAAAAGATAGCCTAGTTCCTTAACCCCGTAAGAAAGATAAGATGACTCGGATCAGAAGGGCATAAGGTATAAGGAGTAAAAGAGCCTTACGTTCCATCCCACAATCAATTCCCTTATATAACTAGAGAATTTCTAGACTCAACTTCGACCAGTTTGGCTTGGTAATCCTATAGGCAGTCAAGCTCTGATACCAAAGCTATCAGGACCCTGATCCTAAGTCACACCGATCTGGCATGTAACACATCACATCACTTTGCGGCCTCACGCACGGTATTTCCACGGGTGCCACCTTACCTGGCCCGGGACCGTTTGCGCCTTTTGGCTCACGTATATGATAGTGCCACTAGCATCCATATGACAAAGAACCCGGGCTGACATGGCTAGTCGTGAACCCAAAGTGGCACTAACTTACAGGGACAGGCATACATGACCCAACAACGAACGTGTCGGTCATCAGCGAGTGAATCCAGGCTATAGCATTGGGCTAGCAGGACTCCGGTGAACCGAGCTGTAGCGGGCTAACAGGACTCCGGAATTCATCGCGTGACATTTCCCCGAGGGGACAGACACAGGAACGAAGAAGGACACATGCCGGCCAGCCTAAGTGTTCCGGAGCAGTAGCAAGCTACCATGGCTCAGTGGAAACACTAGGAGACATTTCCCGGTAAGAGAGGCTACTAAGGATAAACAACTAGATAGTCAGATCCCACACATACCAAGCATTTCAATAACATACACACAATATGCTCGATATGTGCAAATACAACATGGCATCACAACATGACTCTACAACTCAAGCATTTATTCAATAGGCTCCGAGGAGCGAGATATTACAATCATGGGTCTCATGACCCAACATTCAGAGCAAACAAGTCAAGCACAAGCGGAAGCTTAACATGTCTGAGTACAGACATCTACAAAAGAAAAGGGCTGAGAAGCCTGACTGTCTATCAGATCCTGCCGAGGGCACAAGATCGTAGCTGAGGTAACAAGCTAAACATTGAAGTCCACGCGGTACTACTAGCAAGACTGAAGTCTCTCTGCAAAAACATAAATTAAGCAACGTGAGTACAAATGTACCCAGCAAGACTTACATCAGATCTAACTACATATGCATCATTATCAACAAGGGGATGGTGGGGTTTAACTGCAGCAAGCCAGCTTTGACTCGGTGGCTATCCTGAACTACGACTGCAAGTAACTCTTTTGAGGTGGCGCACACGAGTCCACATATTCACCATATCAATACACCACTGTGGATCCGCTCCCGTCTCCCTACGAGAACGCCATCCATAGCACTCACGCTTATCTTGCGCATTTTAGAGTATCCACTTTCACTTGTCTATGAACTATACAGGAAACCTAGAAGTCCTTTTCCGCGGACACGGCTATTCGAATAGATCATATTAACCCTGCAGGGGTGTACTTTTCACACACGCTCTCACCACTTACCGCCGTTTACACGACATGTACTCGGCAACCTTCAAGCGGAAGCCCAGCGAGGGTGTCGGCCACGACCTGACTAACCACACAAGTCTCTCGTCCAGGTTTATCGCCTATTCGGGTTCCATCTGCAAGGAGATACGGCCGGGGTGTCGCTCACGGCCCCAAACGATGTGTGCAGGGTTCCCAAGCCCACCTCTACGGGTGGATCTACGCTTGGTACACCGTGCCATGGTGCCTAGTCTGTCCCAAGCCCACCTGTACCGGATGCCACTTGGTAGACTACTAACACAACCTACAAACACCAGAAACTAGTTGCAACTCCTGGACAGAGATCATGTTGATTAATAAGTCGAGAGAGGTCGAGTTACCGGAACCCAATGTGTGGTAGTAACTGTTCATGGATTACAAACATAGAACTCAGTTCCTGAGGACGGCTGCAATGAGATAACCCACCATGTACTCCTACATGGCCTCTCACCGCTACCTTTACCAAATCGTGTTCACACACTTAGCTCTCAACAGTAGGACATGTCCACCACATTCCAATTCATCCCCGATGAATCAGACCTGACACAACTCTAAGCAATAGCAGGCATGACAAACAAGCATGAATGAGTAGGCACATCAGGGCTCAAACAACTCCTACTCATGCTAGTGGGTTTCATCTATTTACTGTGGCAATGACAGGTCATGCAGAGGATAAAGGGGTTCAGCTACCGCAGCAAGTAACAGATGAATCGTTGTTGTCCTAATGCAGTAAAAGAGAGTAGGAGCGAGAGAGTGGGATTGTATCGGAATGAACAAGGGGGTTTTGCTTGCCTGGCACTTCTGAAGATAGTAATAGTTCTTCATCGGTGTCATCGAACTCATCGTCGGAACCACGACTATCGAGAGGGGACAAACACCGGCAAACAAGGAAGAGCACAATCAATGCAATGCACAATATGATGCATGATCATGACATGGCAACATGATGTTGATTGAGCTAATGCAACTAACAACAAGTTAAATGGAGTTGGTTTGAACACTAGGTTCAAATTCAAACTCCATATGTGATTTCTTAAATGCCATTTAATTGAATTGTCCTAAACAGTAGTCATAAGTTGTTCTAACATGCATGAAATTGGTACAGATGGATAGATTGGATTTTTCTGATAATTTTTCATATATAAATTATTTGATTTGGAGTTACGGTTGATTTTATATGATTTTTAGAAGTTTAGGGCATTTTCTGGAATTTCGTGTAAAAGAATAAATCCAGAAAATGAATTACTGCGTCAGCAATGCGTCAGGGTGACGTCAGTGGTCAACGAAGCTGGTCCAGGTCAAACCTGACCAGTGGGGCCTACTGGTCAGTGACTGGGGCTGGTTAGTGCCGCTGACATGTGGCCCAGTCAACGACCACGTCAGCAAGTCAACCCTGACGCGTGGGTCCTGCTGGGTTATAAACTAATCTAAACAGAAAAATAAATTCGGAGTTAAATTAGGTGCGGGGCCCAGCTGTCGGTGTCACTGGAGGGGTTAGTTAGTGGGTCATTAGCCACTAATGATGCCCACATCAGCCCGCCGGTGTTTAGCCGCCGGTGACACAAACCGCGGCGGAGACGCGTCGGGTTCGCGCTACAGGGCACCGTTTAGGGCGCGGTTGGGTTCTACGGCGAGCTGGAAGTGCGTCGCAACCAGTGGTGCAGGCGGTTGGGCCTGGGGTGGCCGGAGTTGTCGCCGGCGTCGACCTTGGCCGTCGCCGGAGCTCGGGTGAGCTCGGGGTCGACGCTACGGTGGCTGGGGAGGCTCGTGCGGGGCACCTATGTGCTCTACATGGCGCGGGAAGGGAGTTGAGCATGACGGCGGACCGCTAGGTGGCCGGAGGCTCGTCGGCGGCGGTCACAGACGGCGACGCGTGCGGGCGAGCAATGTGCGGCGGCTACGGCGCACGAGAGCGAGAACGGAGAGGGGGAAAAGGTTCGGTGGCTCACGGCGGTTCCAGCAGACATCGAAGCGGGCTCGGGGAAGGCCGGATGGCAACGAGTTGACGATGGGGATCCGCGGCGGCCGACAATGAAGAAGAGGTCAGTGACGGTGTTTTGAGGCGTCCGGCGTCGAGTGAGGCGACGGGGAGGACGAGGGCGTCGAGGTGGAGTCCAAGGACACGTCGGCGAGGCGAGGGAGGGCCTGTGGCCGTGGTGGTTCTAGTCGGCTGCGCTCAGTGAGAGGGGGAATGGCGAGGAAGAGAGGAAGGGGGGCGAATGAGGTGTCCACGGGGTCGGAGCGCCGACGTGGAGATCACCCAGGTGTCTAGGGGCGCGGGCGGCAAACAGGTGGCGCCGTGGCGAGCTAGCGCTCGTCGGCGTCACCTCTGTGCCTGCCTGGCGAGGACGAAGCAGCTGGCTGGCACGGGCCAGCACAGTGCTGGGCCTGCCAGGTGGGCTGCGGCTAGGTAAGTGGCCCAGGTAACATCTCTCTCTCTCTTTTATTTATTGTTTCTGTTTTCTATTATTTCTGTATCTGTTGGGCTTTATTAAAAATATCTAGGCACTTCCAAAAATCATGAAACTAATCATGGCTACTGTTTAGAATATATCCAATAGTAAACATTTTAGTTTATGATTATTTGAGCATTTAAAATATTTTATAGTATTTAAATGCCCAAAATCAAATACAATATGATTTAGTTCAAAAATCCAGAAATGACCTAGAAATATGTTCATCATTTTTGGCAGAGGTTTTTACCTTTATTAGAAATGATGAACATTTCCAAAGGGCATTTTGGGTTCATTGAAAATATTTCATTTTGATCCTAGTTGGATTCTTTCTGATGCTAGGGTTTGATCAATCCCCATTTCAACTTTAATTGAAACTTAAACATGATGCACACATGAAGGCCTAGTCTAGTGCATACTAGAACTAGGGATGTGACAGCTTGATACATCTCCAACGTATCTATAATTTTTGATTATTCCATGCTATTATATTATCTGTTTTGGATGTTTTATATGCATTAATATGCTATTTAATATTATTTTTGGGACTAACTTATTAACCTAGAGCCTAGTGCCAATTTCTGTTTTTTCCTTGTTTTTGAGTTTCGCAGAAAAGGAATACCTAACGGAGTCCAAATGGAATAAAACTTTTGCGATGATTTTTCTTGGACCAGAAGACACCCCGGAGACTTAGAGTTCAAGTCAGAAGAGCCACGAGGCAGCGACAAGGGGGGAGGGCGCGCCCCCTACCTCGTGGGCCCCTCAGTGACCCCCTGACCTAGTTCTGCCTCCTATATATTCACATATATTCCTAAACCACTAGAAGCATCCACGAAAACACTTTTCCACCACCGTACCCTTCTGTTCCCGTATGGCTAGGGATGGCTCTCCTCCCACCCACCCACCCTCCCCTCCCACGGCCTAGGTTTTCCGGCGATCTACACTTCTAGCCAGTGAATTGTGGATCTTCCCCGCTCATCTACTCTGGCGTCTTTTGATATACACGTCTATACCCATCGCATATGGGTCCTTCTAGTGGATCAACGTTGGATTTGGACTTCTCGTCAGGCTCCATCTTTGCGGACAAGGTTTTCATTTCTTGTCGGAGATCTGTCCATCCCACGGATGACACGGGCCATTTCATTATGGTTGTATCTTTTAGCAGACATGATTTCCATCTTAATGAAGATTCAGTGGTGGCTGCCTTGGAATCAGCAATTGGGGGATCGACCATTGATTTGTCGGTCCAACTCATCAATGACAAGGTATTTTCATTTATTGTCTCCTGCAAGCAAGTTGGCCTCTACATCCTTCAGTTGAGATTGTTTGCATGCCCACATTTCAACTGTTTTTTCATCTTTGGGGGAATGGTGGTCCTAATTGGAAATGTGAGTTTGAGATGTGGAAAAAGGAACGTGACGCTAAGTGGATTCTTGTTAGTCCCTCCAAAAAGCGTGCTACTATGGGTATGATTGCTATGCATAGGCCACCGTCAAAATCATCTCTTAGATCGGGTTCATCTATGGGGAAGAAACTTTCCTTTGCCATGTTTTAGCAGTATCCAGCTTGTAAGGGTTATAGATATCCAGCTACACAACTTTGTGTTGATACAATTTCTAAGGCCAGTTACGACGTGAATCCACGTGAGAAAGTGATCATGCCATCACCGCCGGTGACCAACCTCCAGTGGACGGTGGCTACGCCACCCATCTCTTTCGAAACGATCAATGTCCCTGCCAAGAATACTGCCATCATATCCGAAATTGCACTGATCTGCTTAGGCAAAGAGTTGCAGGTGTCACATGATATCGTGTCAAGTGGTTGCGTTGCAGAAGTCTCCCCGGCCCAACATGGCTCTCCGGCTCCCTGTGGTGTCTCTATGGCCCAATCTATGCCCAACCACCTATGGCTCTCTTGGATAATTCTGTTTCCTCGATTGGGAAATATTCGCAGGTTGTTATGGATGCTCAACTGCCGGACTCTTCTGTGGATTCTGCTAGCGTTAATCATCTCATTGATGATATTGTGTTCAATGTTTGGAAATGCCAGAATTGTTTATCTATGCTACATCATACCAGCTTGTGTACCAAGCAAGTCCGCTACCGTAGATGCTTTCGTCTGGGCCACAGGGCCAAGGGTTGCTCCAACTCTACGCCTTCCCCGACTTACAAGTGGGTCCCATGAGTCAATCCTGATTCTCCGGGCCGATCAACAGAGATATCCTCGCCCGACGCCGTGGTTTCCCTCCTAGCTCGCCCTCTTGGGTCTTTGCGCAGTCCCATCATGCTTGCCACCCCATCGCTTCCACCATTGCCCGCAGAGCCACCACCCATTACGCCTCCACCGCCCACCTTGCCACCACCGCCCACCCCGCCTCCACCGTCAGCCGATGCGGATCTAGCTTCGCCATCTGCTGCATCTTTGCAGCCTGCAATGGCTAACTTCGCCCTGAACCCCATGGAGTTCATTCTGCCGGGTTTTGACATCATCGACGGTGGGCTGCTGCGCCTTCCGCACACCTTATTCTCTCCGGCTGTGGCGCCTGATCGGGAACATGAACACTACACCATTGCCATCATCGAGCCAGCTCCCCTACCTAAAGAAATCCCCATCTACAGAAACATGGTCAGTGATTTTGTTGTCAACACTCTTGGCCGAGCTGTTCTTGATGCCCAGCCTTGGATTCAAGGAGTCGGTATTTTTCGGTTCCGTAGCCCAGTTGCTAGGCAAGCTCTTGTGGATCATCTACCGTTTGATCTAGGCAATGATAGATTTGTCAGTTTGTGCCGCATGATGAGGGTATTAACAATAGAGTTATTCAAGGTTTTCGTCGAGGCTGGGTGATGATAGTTGGAATACCTCTGGACTATAGGCGCACGCAGTATATTGCAGATGCAATTAGTACTTTTGGTCGCTTTCATCACTGGCACCAGGATGATCCACTGCTAGTTCGTACCCTGGCGTATGTTTCTTTCCTGGTGCCAACTTTAGTGCCGCGTGATGTAGTGTATCGTGAGTATGCAGACTTTGGTGGAGCAAGGATTTCTTGGACTGCTCCGATCTATATCTTCTCCGCAGACTTTGCTGATGTTTTGCCAGCTGATGAGGACCTATGCCTTTCAATGGCAATCCTCATCCTCTTCCTGGGCACCTGCAATTTGATAACCATAATTGGGTTATGCCTGAGTTTCCTAAGATTGATTGGAATGATGTGCCATCCCCGACACAGGATCAGCCTCATGAGGATGTTCCACACAATGATCAGGATGTTGAGCAGCAAGAGCTTGTTGAGGAAAACCAAGTTGATGCCAATCAGTCGCAAGAATCAGTCATTCTGCAAGTTTCTGATGTTTCTGTTAATGATGATGATCTAGTGGCTGATGTGGTGATCTATCAACCCCCAGCGGCCCCAGTGCAACCTCCACTTCATATTGGACAGGTTTCGACTGTCTTTGGCCCTGTTCTTCCCCCTGTTATGCAATGGTAGCGTAGCTTTGATAGAATGATGCCATTTATGTGGGTTTCTTAGATACCAAAGTCTATCTTCCTACCAGCAATGGGACCTAGCTTGCTCTCCAACCGATCCTGGGAGATCAGTTTTATGGAACCCGAACTGCAATTTTCTCTGAAACTGGTGTCTGACGCTTGCACCTTCTCAGTTCGCCGCCTCTCCCCGGTGAAACGGCCTGTTGCCCGAGCTCTATGCTTTGATGAGATTTCTGAACCAATAACTGGATCTTTTCAGTTTACGGCTGCTCCCAAGGTGATTAGGAAGCGGGAGCGCAAGGTGAAGACGCCTCTGGTTGTTTCTAAAGTCCGTCGTAGTGCTCGACTCTCTGCTCCGAAGGATGGATATCATAAGTTGCAGAATAAGACTACGAATTCGACCAAGCTGCCACATGCCACAAAGAAGCGCAAGACCAAATCTTCTACCCATGCCTCTGACGGCCCTGAGATTCCACTACTCAGCTCTATTGGTGATCTGCAGCATATTGGAGCTTGCCTGCGCATTGCCCCTGAGAAGATCACCTCGGAGAATCTTGCAGCTGATCCGGTGATTTCAAGCAGCAGTGGGAGTTCTAATGATCAGTGATCGTCTCTAGCTTTCGGGTCCATGGCGTACCTTCCAAACCGCCATTTATCTTTATTTATGCTTTGCTATGTTGAACTTTGTGGCTTTGTTTTCTGTTCCTCGAGGGTGTAGGTCACTACGTGATCTACTTTTGCTGCTTGCTCTTTTGGTTTGTAATGAATCAGAACTGTTTTAGGGATTGAAAAGTGCTTTGTTGGAACATGCGGGGTCTTAATTCTGAAGCGCGTCAGCTTGCTGTTAAGCAGAAAATCGATGAAAGTGGGTGCTCTGTTATTTTCCTTCAGGAAACTAAATGCATGCACATTGATCAACGTTTTCTTAGAAAGTTTTATCCTCATCGCTTTGATAATTTTGCTTATGTGCCGTCTGTGGGTGCCTCTACCGGTATAGTAGTCATTTGGAACTCCTCGTTCTTTGATGGACGACTTATTGAGGCAAATCCTTATGGTGTTATTGTGGAATTCTGTTCCAAGCACGTCTAAAATATGGATCTTAGTTTCTGTCTATGGGCCGTGTCAGGGACATGCCAGGGATGATTTTGTGCAATGGCTATATAACCTGGACATTAACGCCGATGATAAATGGTTGCTTCTTGGCGATTTTAATTTTATGAGGTCACTTGATAACCAAAATCTTCCTGGTGGCAATGTTAATGACATGTTTCTGTTTAATAAAATAATTGGTCACCTTGGTCTTATTGAGTTACCAATCAAGGGGCGTCAATATACTTGGTCTAATATGCAAACTAACCCGTTGCTCAAGCAAATTGATTGGTTTTGTACGTCGATTGCTTGGACCACCGATCATCCCAATACCCTGGTAATGCCTCTTGGATGTACCACCTCGGATCACGTGCCATGTGTTGTAACCATTGCTACCAGCATACCCAAGGCAAAGGCGTTTTGCTTCGAAAACTATTGGGTGAACCCTCCTGGCTTTATTGACTATGTTTTTGAAGTTTGGAACAGGCAGACCAGGAAAGCTAATATTGCTTCCATGATCTCGGCCAAGTTAAAGCTTTACGCTATGCCCTCAAAAAGTGGCATTTAAATCTGTCCAAGGTTAAGGCTCTCATTGCGGATTGTAACACGGTGATTTTATATCTTGATGAACTGGAGGAACTCAGTCCTTTGAGCTGGCCCGAGATAAATTTCTGGAGAATTGTTAAGCTTCATCTCGTGGAAATTCTTCGCATGCAATTCATTTATTGGAAGCAACGTTGCACGATCAGGTCTATCAAGATTGGTGAAGAGAATACCAAATTTTTCCATGCCATGGCCTTTGAGAGGTATAGAAATAACACAATTACTTCGACAAGAAATGCAGCTGGTGATGTGATCTCTGATCATCAACAATTGGCGGGAATGTTCTGGGCTGATTTTAAACAGCAGATGAGCCATGCCAAGGGCATCCAAATGGGCTTCGATTTGGATTCTCTAATCCACAAAGTTAATGGGCTAGAAGATCTATCTAGGCGTTTCACTGATGCTGAGGTGGAGGAGGTAATCAAACATACGCCCATTGATCGTGCCCCTGGCCCTGATGGCTTCACTGGCCTCTTTTTAAACAAATGCTAGTCCATTTTGAAATTTGATTTTACGCAATTAGTCAAGGATTTTTATGATGGTAATTGTGATCTGGAGTGCCTAAACACCTCCTTAATTACACTCATCCCAAAGAAGCTTAGCCCTGAGGTGGTGGTGATTTTCGGCCAATATATTTGGCCAACACGTGTTTCAAATTTCTAACGAAGCTCCTAGCCAATCGCCTGCAAAAAGTGATCCTCTAGTGCATACACAAGAACCAGTACGGTTTCGTTCGTTACCGATCAATCCAAGATTGCCTGGCTTGGTGTTTCAAATATATACACCAATGTAAAGCTTCCAAGCGGCCCATCATCTTGCTCAAGCTAGACTTCACCAAGGCTTTCGACACAATTGAACATGAGGCTATCCTCAGGATGTTACAATGTAAGGGTTTTGATGATCGCTGTACTGGCTGGGTTAATGGGATGTTATCCTCTGGATCTTCTTAGGTTTTACTTAATGGTGTACCGGGTCAACATTTTATGTGTCGTACTAGAGTTCGGCAAGGTGACCCATTATCTCCACTACTCTTTGTAATCACTGTTGACCTTCTCCAATCTTTGGTGAAAGAGATGTGCACTAGAAACATCCTAACAATGCCCATCCCAACGAGTTCCAATGATTACCCGATTGTGCAATACGATGACGACACACTCATTGTCCTGCCAGCGGTGGATGACCAGATCTTGGCCTTCAAAGTGATGCTTGACAAGTTTGCTTTGTCCGCGGGTTTGAAGGTTAACTTCAGCAAATCCTCTTTGGTACCTATGAACATGACTGATAACGAGGGCTTACGAGTTGCTGGCTTGCTTGGTTGTTAAGTTGGCTCCATGCTGTTTACTTATCTTGGACTTGCGATGGGCACTTCGAGGCCAACTATATATGATCTTTTGCCCCTTGTTGACCGCATTGAGAGGCAATTATCAACATCCTCATGCTTGTTAAACCAAGGTAGTAGACTTCAGCTCCTGCAATCTGTCCTTGCTTCCATGCCAATATATTTTTTGTGCTCCTTGTCTTTGCCCCAAGGCATCCTTAAGCAGATTGAGTGGATCATGAGACAGTGTCTTTGGTGAGGCAATTCTGACGCCCCACGCTAGTCCTTGGCTGCTTGGGATTTAGTTTGCAGTCCCAAGAAATATGGTGGTCTCGGGGTCACTCATCTTGGTTTTCAAAATGAAGCATTGCTAATGAAACACCTATTCAAGTTCTTCAACAAATTGGACATACCCTGGGTCACCCTAATCTGGGACACATACTATGGATCCTCGGCCCCACAAGCAACCCAATCCTGTGGATCTTTCTGGTGGCGTGATCTTCTCTGCTTATATGATAAATTTTGTAAACTTGCTACTCCTCAGGTGCATGCAGGTGACACGGTGGTTTTCTGGTTAGACCGCTGGAAAGTTGACAGTAGATCCGTCTCGTTGAAGGAAAGATTCCCACGTCTCCACTCATTTGTCATTGATGACCTGATCACGGTTACATGTTTTTTTACTATGACAACTGAGACAGATAATTTACACCTGCCCTTGTCTGTGGAAGCATATGATGAACTGCAACAGCTCCAATATTTACTGGCTCCCATAAATCTGGACCCTGAGGGTAAGGACATTTGGACATGGCCTTCAAAGTCTGGAGATTTTCAATCAATGCTCTTTCATGAGCTTAATTTTCATCATTTGGTAGTTTACCCCATTCTTAAGTGGATTTGGAAATGCTCATGTACCCTCAATCAAAGTGCTTGGATGGCTCCTTCTAATGGATAGATTCAATACCAGAGACATGATGCAACGCAGGCATTGGAATGTGCAGGATGACACGTGTGTTCTGTGTCATATGGCCAGTCATGAGGATCGTGTGCATCTCTTCTTCACTTGCAACTTCAGCCAACGTGTTTGGAATTATCTTGGTATTTCTTGGATTTCCCACCCTAATCAGACCACATACATGATGGCATCTTCTGCCCGAAAGGAATTTGGCTTCCCATTTTTTCTAAAGTGGTTTTCACTGCCACATGGACTATTTGGACTCAGAGGAATGGCAAGATCTTTAGAAATGAGACACCCAACTTCAGAGCTTGGAGAAGAAACTTTGTACATGATATCTCTTTGTTAGCTCATAGGATTAAATGTAAATATAAAGATAGCTTCCTATCTTGGATAGCTTCCCTTCCTTAGGCTTTTGTAAGTATTCCTTCCCCTCTAACCCCTCACCCCCTGATTTGTAAAGTGTAACTTGTTTCTCCTTGAGTTTTAATAAAGGACTGTGAGGCTGTTCCCTTGCAGTATATAGTCAAAAAAACCTTGTTCCTGTGAGATCCCATCTAGGGGCCTTTTTCGTCATCCCGTCGGAGGGGGATTCGGTCACGGAGGGCATCTACATCAACTCTATTGCCCTTCCGATGAAGCCTGAGTAGTTTACTCAGACCTACAGGTCCATAGATAGTAGTTAGATGGATTCTTCTTTCTCTTTGATTCTCAATACCATGTTCTCCTCGATGTTCTTGGAGATCTATCCAATGTAATCTTCTTTTGCGGTGTGTTTGTCGAGATCCAATGAATTGTGGATTTATGATCAACTTATCTATGAATATTATTTGAATCTTCTCTGAATTCTTATATGCATGATTTGATATCTTTGTAATTCACTTCGAACTATCGGTTTGGTTTGGCCAACTAGATTGGTTTTTCTTGCAATGGTAGAAGTGCTTAGCTTTGGGTTCAATCTTGCAGTGTCCTCGCCTAGTGACAATGTAGGGGTAGCGAGGCATGTATTGTATTGTTGCCATCGAGGATAAAAAGATGGGGTTTACATCATATTGCTTGAGTTTATTCCTCTACATCATACCATCTTACTTAAAGCGTTACTCTGTCCTTTATGAACTTAATACTCTAGATGTAGGCAGGAGTCGTTCGATGTGTGGAGTAATAGTAGTAGATGCAGGAAGGAGTCGGTCTACTTGACACGGACGTGATGCCTATATTACATAATCATTGCCTTGGATATCGTCATAACTTTGCACTTTTCTATCAATTGCTCGACAGTAATTTGTTCACCCACTGTATTATTTGCCATCATGAGAGAAGCCTATAGTGAAACCTATGCCCCCCGGGTCTATTTTGCATCATATTAGTTTCTGATCTACTATTTTGCAATCTTTTATTTTCAGATTTATAAACAAAAAAACCCAAAAAATATTTTATCTTTTGTTTAGCTTTATTTATCTATCTCTATGGGATCTCGCTTTTGCAAGTGACCGCGAAGGGATTGACAACCCCTTTATCGCGTTGGGTGCAAGTGTTTGATTGTGTAGGTATTGGTGATTTGTGCGTTCTTCTCCTACTGGATTGATACCTTAGTTCTTAACTAAGGGAAATACTTATCTCTACTTTGCTGCATCACCCTTTTCTCCTCAAGGGAAAAACCAATGCAAGCTCAAGAAGTAGCAGCCATGGACATGGTTAGCCCTTGTTGGAGAGTAATACACTACTTTTGATGTGTCTCGTCAACTCGCAAACGAGGAGAAGCTTTGCTTACTACTAGTACGACCTCTCCCTCGCTCAGAGCAAGTACAATAAGGTGACATAAGCAGGCTATAAGGACTAGACTATTATATCTTTGCTTAGTGAGGAGAGAGAAGAGAAGCGGGCTCTTGGTTGTAAGGTCGCCGACTCTAGCACGAGACCCAAGACGCTTTGTGAGGTTGTAAGATGGGCCAACTACTAATAAAGTAGTACACATATAAACTTACTATTGTACATGCCGGCTACAAGGTTGGCTATATATGACATGGCAACTCCTTATAGCCGATTGTTGGATGTATTATTAACCACGCACTCACGCGCGCGCGGTGGCTCGCAGGACGAGGAGAAGCTTTTGCTTTACGATAGTGTGCTGGATGTGCATCATTTCATTCGGTGTTAGATTGCCAGAAGTATCTATATGTAGTAGTACCATCATCATTGTTCGACTTCTGAAAGAGGCGAAGAGCCAAGCGCACAGGCACCTACTCACAGCATAACCAGTCATGTTTGCACGAATTTTTTAGCATAGTACAATGTGAGTGGATTGCTCCAGTGGTCATCACATGTGAGGCAATCGATTCACACCCTTCCGCGCTCCATTTTGTCTTGCGTTCCTTCCTCTCCGTCCAGCACACTGACAAGTGGGCCCCATGCTCATGTATGCTAACGAGGTAGTCAATTATTTTGCCAGAGTCAGCTATCACACCCTTTCGATGCCACGTCAATGTACCCACTAGAAACAAGTTAGACTTGTTTGGTTCAACCGCCTCCCTAGTTGTTTGGAGAGGAATTGGCTGGCGCGAGGCGGTTCTATAGGTGGCAGGCTGCAAAAAACAGGGGAAAATGCATGAACGAGCTAGATGAGGGAGGGAAGCTTCTTCATTCGTGGGGGACGTGGCACCGGCCATTGGGAAGCAACACACGGTTATCCATGTATGCAATAAAGGATGCGAAGAGGCTTCCTATATCGGCAAGGACCAGCTTCCCTACCGATTGCTCATTCGATAGAACTCCCAAGTTAACTGTGCTGAGGCTGGAGTAGTCATCAGATGGTTGACTGAATGGGAAGTGGACATGATGTTAAAACTAATGGGATGGGTTACTATAGACGTTTAATTGGCTTAAATGTATATATTGCTCCATCGTATTGGTTGAACCTCTAGGTCTTTGTTTTGTAATTTTTGATACTTTTTGTTTTTTGAACACATGTTAATCGAAGGTCTATCGTGTTACTTTTTGATAATTTTTGTTTTTTGAACACATGTTAATTGGCTTGAAAGAAGGTCTATCGTGTTACTTCATGACATCTTTCCAAAAAAAGTGATATGACTTTCGTCAACCTATAAGGCATGTTTGTCAAATTAACCTCAAGGTACTTGCTCTGAAATTAACCTCTGGGTCTTGCAGGAGTACTTGTTATTTGAACACATGTTAATCGAAGGTCTATCGCATAACTTTTTGATATTTTTTGTTTTTTGAACACATGTTAATTGGCTTGAAAGAAGGTCTATCGTATTACTTCATGTCATCTTTCCAAAAAAAGTGATATGACTTTTGTCAACCTATAAGGCATATCTGTCAAATTAACCTCGAGGTACTTGTTCTCAAATTAACATCTAGGCCTTGTAGGAGTGTTGCAATGTGTCAACATCAATTGCAAGATGAGCCAGCAAGCTAGCAGCAGAGTTGCCAACATGCCCAGGAAATTAATGCGTGCTTAGGGAGGCCTTTGCTCAAAGAGCAAGTGTATATAAGGTACAATCGGCAGGCTATAAGGACGAGGAGCAAGAAGTGATACAGGCTGCTAGAAATACTATAACTAGGTGTCGCACGGAGATAACATTACAACCAACTTACGAAAATAATGGTAACCGATTTTACGTGTTTATAATGGTATTATCATTGGACTGCCATTTAGGATAAATGATGAGGTGGATTAATAGATGATCTATTAGCAACAATATCTCTCACCAAATATTTATCATGTTATCAAAGATAAGACTAAAAATAACCCACTGCAACATATTTTGATGTCTCCTGCAGATTACATGATAGGCTTAAGATAAAACTGTCTTATCAAGCACTATGCATGCTCTAAATAGTAACAAATTAACATTTGGGTAGTCAACGATAACATGTGAGATTATGAATATATCTTTTTGCAAATATATCAGAACAAAATGTTCTTTTTTTTGCCGGTAGAAAATATTGTTCAATGTGACTGATTACCTCCATGCTGGTTTTGACTACTTTAATTTACAAATGAACCACGTGTTTTATTTGGTAACACAAAATTAGTAACTAAATGGTGATTGGACACCATATCCTGCCTCGTACGTATGTGCAGCAAGCAAGATTTATTCATGTTCCTTCTTGACATGAGCATTGTTCATCCTTTCGCTAACATGCGGGACATCTAGCATCAAGGTGCATGTGTAATACAAGAAAATGGACATAAGCAATGGGTAAGTGAGTCGTGCACTTCGATGGCACGTACTACGTATGCAATATTTTCTCTCCTCGATGGCACATGAGTAGTGCATGTACTCAATGACGAAGCACGGGGTGGTAGCCATGGGCATGGTCGGCCCTTTTTGGAGAGAGTACTAAATAACTTTGATGTGTCCCGTCAACTCACATAACGATGAGAAGCTTGCTTACTATGCCTTCTCCCTTGCCCATGCATGCGCGGTGGCTCGTAGCATGAGGAGAAACTTTTTCTTACAAGCGGTGGACGTGCAACAGTTCATTTGGTGTCAGATTGCCAGAAGTACTACTGTAGTACCATCATTATTGTTTAACTTCCGGAAGAGGCGAAGAGCCAAGCGTAAGGTCACCTACTAACCTAGTACAGTATACTATAGCCAAAGATGGTCCACCTTTTTAGAGCATGGTTAATTAATATAGGTGGCTCTTGCAGCGGCACATCATTTAGAGAAAGTACTCTTCGCAGGAACTTAAAACACATGAATAGGAAAAATAAAGGATTGGAGTGGCATGTCCACTTGAATCCCATAGCATTAACACAGTGTTCCCCTAAAAAGCCAGAGTGTTTGACACAGGAAAAACAAAGTGAATTTTATTGGAGTGGATGCTATATTGCCAATTAACACATGATTTCATAGGAAAAAAATCCTATAGCATTCTATCATATGAATCAAACGACCAATGTAGGAAAATTATAAGGGGGTCTCTCCAATAGTTTTCCTCGGCTCGCACCTAGCATCACGGTGGTCGAACTTGGTGTCATTCATCTGGTACACGTGGCATCTCAGATCTGGACACAAGGTGTACACTGTCAAGGTCCAAGGATAATGTTGTCCTCAAAGACGGACGTACACGTTCAAGGTCGACGGCCAAGGGGGTCAGGGCGGACGCAACCTCTCACTGCGTCCACCACTTGAAGTGGCACCCGGTCAAGGGTGCCGCCCACTACACTCCCAGCTGTACCCGGCTCCTCGCCGCATTCAAAAACCTACATTTAAACCCGCATGGAATGCGAGAAACCCACTCCAGCCACACACGTCTGTTCAGGAGCAGGACACCGGCCAAGCTCCTCCCTTCACCATTATCTCCACTCTTCGGTGGCATCCGACGAGCAGGAACAACAGTTCTCCGGCATAAAAGCTGAAGGAAATATGCCCTAGAGGCAATAATAAAGTTGTTATTTGTATTTCCTTACATCATGATAAATGTTTATTATTCATGCTAGAATTGTATTAACCGGAAACTTAGTACATGTGTGAATACATAGACAAACAGAGTGTCACTAGTATGCCTCTACTTGACTAGCTCGTTGAATCAAAGATGGTTAAGTTTCCTAGCCATTGACATGAGTTGTCATTTGATTAATGGGATCACATAATTAGAGAATGATGTGATTGACTTGACCCATTCCGTTAGCTTAGCATTTGATCTTTTAGTATATAGCTATTGCTTTCTTCATGACTTATACATGTTCCTATGACTATGAGATTATGCAACTCCTGAATACCGGAGGAACACTTTGTGTGCTACCAAACGTCACAACGTAACTGGGTGATTATAAAGGTGCTCTACAGGTGTCTCCGATGGTACTTGTCGAGTTGGCATAGATCGAGATTAGGATTTGTCACTCCAATTGTCGGAGAGGTATCTCTGGGCCTTCTCGGTAATGCACATCACTATAAGCCTTGCAAGCAATGTGACTAATGAGTTAGTTGCGGGATGATGCATTACGGAACGAGTAAAGAGACTTTCCGGTAACGAGATTGAACTAGGTATTGAGATACCGAAGATCGAATCTCATGCAAGTAACATACCAATGACAAAGGGAACAACATATATCGTTATGCGGTTTGACCGATAAAGATCTTCGTAGAATATGTAGGAACCTATATGAGCATCCAGGTTCCGCTATTGGTTATTGACAGGAGATGAGTTTCGGTCATGTCTACATAGTTCTCGAACCCGTAGGGTCCGCACGCTTAAAATTCGGTGGCGATCGATATTATGAGGTTATGTGTTCTGATGTACCGAAGATAGTTCAGAATCCCGGATGTGATCAAGGACATGACGAGGAGTCTAAAAATTGTTGAGACATAAAGATTGATATATTGGACGACTATATTCGGACACCGGATGAGTTCCGGGGGTCGCCGGGTATTTATCAGAGTGCCGGGGGGTTATCGGAACCCCCGGGGGAAGTATTGGGCCTTAGTGGGCCTTAGGGGAGAGAGAGGGCAGCAGCCCAGGAGGTGGCGCCCCCCCAAGGGGAGTCTGAATTGGACTAGGGAGGGTGGTACGGCCTCTCTTTCCCTCTCCCTGTCCCTCTCTTTCCTTCCCCCTTCCTCCTTCCTAGTAGTACTAGGAAAGGATGAATCGTACTCCTACTAGGAGGAGGATTCCTCCTCTCCTTGGGCGCACCAAGGGCCGGCCGGCCTCCCCCTTGCTCCTTTATATACGGGGGCAGGGGGCACCCTAAGACACACAAGTTGATTGTTCCAAGCCGTGTGCGGTGCCCCCCTCCACCATAATCCACCTCGGTCATATCATCGTAGTGCTTAGGCGAAGCCCTGCACTAGTAACTTCATCATCACCCTCATCACGCCATCGTGCTGACAAAACTCTCCCTCGAAGCTCTATTACATCATGAGTTCATGGGATGTCACCGAGCTGAACGTGTGCAGATCGCGGAGGTGCCGTATGTTTGGTACTAGGATCGGTTGATCGTGAAGACGCATGACTACATCAACCGCATTGTCATAACGCTTCTGCTTTCGGTCTACGAGGGTACATGGACAACACTCTCCCCTCTTGTTGCTATGCATCACCATGATCTTGCGTGTGCGTAGGATTTTTTTTGAAATTACTACATTCCCCAACAGTGGTATCAGAGCCTAGTTTATGCGTAGATGTTATATGCACGGGTAGAACACAAGTGAGTTATCGGCGATACTAGTCATACTGCTTACCAGCATGTCATCCTTTGATTCGGCGGTATTGTTGGATGAAGCGGCCCGGACCGCCATTACGCGTACGCTTACGCGAGACTGGTTCTACTGACGTGCTTCGCACACAGGTGGCTGGCGGGTGTCAGTTTCTCCAACTTTAGTTGAATCGAGTGTGGCTACGCCCAGTCATTGTGAAGGTTAAAACAACACATACTTGACGAAATATCATTGTGGTTTTGATGCGTAGGTAAGAATGGTTCTTCCTTAGCCCGTAGCAGCCACGTAAAACTTGCAACAACAAAGTAGAGGACGTCTAACTTGTTTTTGCAGGGCATGCTGTGATGTGATATCGTCAAGACATGATGCTAAATTTTATTATATGAGATTATCATGTTTTGTAACGAAGTTACCGGCAACTGGCAGTAGCCATATGGTTGTCACTTTATTGTATGAAATGCAATCGCCATGTAATTGCTTTACTTTATCACTAAGCGGTAGTGATAGTCGTATAAGCAATAGTTGGCGAGACGACAACGATGCTACGATGGAGATCAAGGTGTCGCGCCGGTGACAATGGTGATCATGACGGTGCTTTGGAGATGGAGATCAAAGGCACAAGATGATGATGGCCATATCATATCACTTATATTGATTGCATGTGATGTTTATCTTTTATGCATCTTATTTTGCTTAGATTGACGGTAGCATTATAACATGATCTCTCACTAAATTTCAAGGTATAAGTGTTCTCCCTGAGTATGCACCATTGCGAAAGTTCGTCGTGCTGAGACACCACGTGATGATCGGGTGTGATAAGCTCTACGTTCACATACAACGGGTGCAAGCCAGTTTTGCACACGCGGAATACTCGGGTTAAACTTGACGAGCCTAACATATGCAGATATGGCCTCGGAACACTGAGACCGAAAGGTCGAGCGTGAATCATATAGTAGATATAATCAACATAGTGATGTTCACTATTGAAAACTACTCCATCTCACGTGATGATCGGACATGGTTTAGTTGATATGGATCACGTGATCACTTAGATGATTAGAGTGATGTGTATCTAAGTGGGAGTTCTTTAGTAATATGATTAGCTGAACTTTAATTTATTATGAACTTAGTACCTGATAGTATTTTGCATGTCTATGTGTTGCAGATAGATGGCCCGTGCTGTTGTTCCGTTGAATTTTAATGCGTTCCTAGAGAAAGGTAAGTTGAAAGATGATGGTAGCAACTACACGGACTGGGTCTGTAACTTGATGATGGTAGCAACTACTCCTGGAAGCACTGCTAGGTGCCAAACCTGCTGCAGGAGCAACGCCAGATGTTATGAACGTCTGGCAGAGCAAAGCTGATGACTACTCGATAGTTCAATGTGCCATGCTTTACGGCTTAGAAACGGGACTTCAACGAAGTTTTGAACGTCATGGATCATATGAGATGTTCCAAGAGTTGAAGTTAATATTTGAAGCAAATGCCCGATTGAGGGATATGAAGTCTCCAATAAGTTCTATAACTGCAAGATGGAGGAGAACAGTTCTGTCAGTGAACATATACTCAAAATGTCTGGGTATAATAATCACTTGATTCAACTAGGAGTTAATCTTCTTGATGATAGTGTCATTGACAGAATTCTTCAATCACTACCACCAAGCTACAAGAGCTTTGTGATGAACTATAATATGCAAGGGATGGATAAGACAATTCCCGAGCTCTTGTCAATGCTAAAGGCTGCGGAGGTAGAAATCAAGAAGGTAACCCAGGCATCCATCAAACAGGAGAGGACTTGAGCCAGTCGGCGCGCCAGGCCTCCTTCCGCGGCTGCTGATCCGGTATTCATTGCTGCTGTGGACGATGACTGCAGAGTGGGCTGTGTTCCGGCGATGAAAACAGCAACCCGACTTGGCGGTTCAAGGAGGTCTGGAATACTGTTACCATCAGAATATCCTTCGAACACACCATCCTGAACTTGGTACAGGGACTCGGTTTCACCAGTGGACGACTCTCCATCAGAATAAATAACTGTCTCGCCTTCAGACACCGGTTCAGATCTGATCCCATGGACACATCCTACGAACGCACGCTTCACGGCGGGTTTCACCCGGGTAGGGCTTGCACGCTGAGCCATCTCGACGAGGTCGGTGTAGATGTCCGGCTCAGGGCTCGGTTCACCGATCTTGCTAATGAAGATGTGAATTCTACCAAAGGGGACCCGGTACCCGTACTCGATTGAGCCGGCCTCAGGGCCCCATCCTTCGTCGTTGATGTAGAGCTTGCCGCGATGACTCTTGGTCATCCGGCGGACCATGTACCGCTTAAGTCCTTCAGAGCAGCCCTTCAAGAACTCGAAACCATCGTGTGATAGCCCCACGGTGGGCGCCAACTGTCGTGGAATTAACACGTCAGATGTCCTCATGAAAGGACTTAGTCGCGGAGCCATTGCTATGGGTTAGCTTGAAGGGGTTAAACCGTATAAGGGACACGGGAGTTTTATACTAGCTCGGCCCCTTCGATGAAGGTAAAAGCCTACGTCTAGTTGTGATGGGATTGATTAGGGTTTGATGATCATGGAGCAAATATGCTTTGCCTGAGTCTCGAGTTGTTGTCTGTTGTCCCTGAACCGCCGCCGGGTCGTCCCTTTATATACACAGGTTGACGCCCGGCCAGTCTACAGAGTCCCGAGGCTGACTCATACAAGGGTCCGGCTCGGTCTCTCCTTTCCTAACTTACAACACAAGTTTACATAACCATGGCGGTTTGCTATTATGGGCCCTAATCCGCCTTTGGGCTCCGGTCCTCTAAGCTTCATAGTAAAACGCCATCTTCTAAGTCTTCATGGGCTTCTATACGGTTGAGAGTATACCGTCCCCCCCTGGGAGGTTTATACTCAATAGTTATATCCCCAACATGAGGCCCCAGAGTGATTTGAACCTGTTCATGTCAATCTTCAGTACTTAGAAAAATCATGCGATCATCCTCCTTCGTTTCTCGTAAACTGCCGTGATGTCCTCTTTTATAAACTTTGTTAAACCGCCGTGACGTCATCCTCTGGATACAACAACGGATCATCATGATGTCATCTCTATAAAAAACGAATAAAAAGATTCCCTTCATTTAATGTTATCCCAGAAATCGAGGCGACTGCTGCGCCACTTGCCGCTTTGGACTCCTCGATTTTCGCGCCAGTCTTTATCTCCCTTCCTTGTTATAAATAAACCCAACGGGCACTTTCAATTTTCCCCTTTATCCTCATCTTCTTCCTCGCGACCGAAGAACTCCAGCGCCGCCGCCGCTGTCGATCTTCGAATCTGCACCGACCAAGGCCGCTACATCACCCTGTTTGTTCCAGAGATCCTGCCGCGCTCCTCCACCGCCGAGTGGCCCTAGTAAGTTCACTTCCCTGTAACCCTGGATCTTCATTAGGGTTTTCGAGTTCATCCATGTTCGCTGCCGTTCTTCAGTTCTTCTGCAACCTTTTCCTCAGTCTGTTTACTGAGGGTGTATATATGCGTCTGCTAGGCTTTGATTTGCGGCTAGATTCATTTTGATAGTCCACCATCCCATGGCTTCTTGCTTCTCAAAATAGACTGTGCCTGGATCTTCCCTGTTCCTCGTAGCGCCATTGTAGGGTTCAGGAAAATTTTCTTTAGTTATCCACGGTAGATCCAAAATCATACAGCGATATTGTGAAACCTGTTTTTGTAACACTTAGTAGAGTTTGAACCCATGCCCTTCTGCCTACGGGCGGTTTAACCTTTGATAATCAATCCGCCATATATCATTAGCCCTCTCTTAAACCGCCAACTGAACTTGAACAACAATTTTCTGGTTTAACACTGAATTGTACACTTAAATCATTCAATTGTAAACTGGCCTTTATTTTTCCTTTCAGTTTTCCTTCCAAGATGACCAAACAATTCTTTTCTTGCAATTGGGTTCCATCCTGTATTACGGAGACACAAATCAATGGATATGTCACCACTGGCGCTTTAGCCTCAAAAAGGGTCCTTCATTGGCGAGTTCCGGGCTCTGAATGCCCACCTGAACCTCAAGATGGAGAAGTGATTGTATTTATGCAACACTTAGACCAGGGATTCAGCCCGCCCGGATCAAAAAAATTCCGGGACGTCCTCGCAAGCTTTCAACTCCATCCACAAGATATTGGACCGAACTCCGTGTCCAATATATGCAACTTTCAAGTATTCTCCAAAGTCTACCTTCAAGAAGAACCATCTGTGGAGTTGTTCCGGGATTTTTTTCATTTGAACCGCCATACAGAGTTCTCTGATGGTCCCAACACAGAACTTGGTGGTGTTTCAATTCAGAAAAGGAAAGAAGTTGATTTCCCTCTTGCAAAACATCATAGCCATCCAAAAGATTGGAACTAAACTTGGTTTTATTGCCGGAACACTGCCCCTGATGGAGAAAATCCTTTGCCGGGTTACCGCCCTCACCGGCTTAGCAACGGTCACCCATTACCTTCACGTTTATCCGCCGCAGAACGGAAAAATTTTACACCTCAACTCGCCAAGCTCCGGGCTCTCATGGCCAACGGTTTGACTGGCATTCATCTCGTCCGCTGCTGGGTTTCTTGGGGCATTTTGCCTTTAAGCCGCCGCCCCGGATTGATGCATGCATATACTGGCAACGTCAAAGACCCTCAACGCTATCATGAAGTAGAAATGACGGACCTTGAAGTTACTGAATCTGTGAAGAAGATGCTTGATGAAACGATCTCTGCATGCAACCAAACCGGGTTGCCACCTTTTTGCGTCTCCAATCAACCGCCAGCGGTAAAATTCATCTTAATACTTACTAATTCGCCTCCGCTTTGATTATGTGCTAACATTTCTTTGCCTTAATGTCACAGGCCAACAACTCCTTCTGGAAATGGACTAAACCGGCCAGGGCTCCCCATGCAAAGACCAAGGCCACCAAGAAAATTTCCAAGAAGAAAACCGCCGAGTCGTCTGATCCGCTAGAAGATGAGGAATCAGACGCAGAGGTAGAACTTGACTCACTTAGTTCCTTTTTCGTACATCTTATTGACAATGATTATTCCCAGGACGACAGTAAGGCCAACCACACAGACCATGTTGAGGTAATCACTCTTTCTTCCGATTTAGATCTTGTGCCGGTTCAAAGATTTCGCCGCACAGTTCGGAAAGTAAAACACTCTCACCCCCTTGCTCATTTGGATCCAAAATTTTCTTTGAAGACATAGCAAGTTGCAGAACATCGCACAACCCGGCATAGTGGCCAGCAAATCACCTCGTCCGGTCTACCAGATACACCAACCCGGAAACATCGTCCAGAGGTGACTTGTTCTCCTGAAAAACTTTATCCTTTGAAGGGTTTCTTCCGATGCCCACTCAATCCGTCTGACCCGAATTATCAGGCATCTTGCAACTCGTCTGGAGGTTCATCAACCACTCAGCTGCCTCCCCTCAAGACCGTCGCTGGGTAAGTACACTGTTCATCAATTTGTTTTTTCATGTGTCGGTTTATCATATTCTAACTTTGGATGTTGTAGCACCAAGGCCCGGTTGAGTAAGAAAGCCAAGACCAGCGGTCGTACTGATGATGTTGATCCGGAGAAGACCCCAGAGAATGAGGGCGAAAATCCTGAGATTGCCATAGACCAGTCTGCTCCGCAAAACCCAGGCACTGATGCTAACCCGCCAGAAGCTGAACCGGAGACACAGGTTGGTATATCAAATCCTCATGCCACCCCTCCAACTCCAACTGTTGATCAGCGGGATTCAACTGTTGATCCGCCAAGCCCTGTTACCAAACCACCGACCCCTGCTGCCAAAGCGCCAAGCACTGTTAAGGAGAATGTCGATCCATCAAGCCCAGCCAAAGATGATGATGTTGTTATTACTGGCACTGCATATACCACCCCGGGCAATCCAGTTGCTTTATCCAAACATTCTTCCAAGGATGAATTTGCGTTTATGAACAAGAGGAAAAGCAAGACCGACTTGTCAGACTATGCCGATTTGTCTGCTCAGGATCTTCATTCCGGTTTCTTGAACCGCCTCTTCACAAGCCGGGATTATGAGGCCGGTTTGGTAAATCTGATGAAGGAGCGCTATGAGGTAAACCGTTTGATATCTTACTCTGTACCTTTATTGCATTGTAGCCCCCAAGGGCCGGTTTGTCTTAGAAAGTCAAACCGGGACTTTGTATATGTCGTACTTTGTTGATTTTCCTTGTGTATTTTTTGATCAAACGCACATTAGCCCCCAAGTGCGATGATTAAAACTTGTATTAATCTGTGGGACTTCAATAATCAGTAGAAAAAGTGATCCACATTAGCCCCCAAGTGCCAAGTGTATAACTAGTTATATGCTTGGGACTTTCAAAAAGATATTGACATGCTCTTCTGACTGTTGCAGACTGAGATAAACCAACAAGTCTCTCAAATTGCTGATCTTCAAGAAAATCTTAAATCCCAACAAGCAGAAACCACCAAGGCCAAGGATGAGTTAAAAACCGCCTTAACCACCATGGAGCAAATCAAAGAGTGGTTCAAGTCTGAGTGGGCCAACTGGGATACCGAAAAGGCAGGATTGCTGAAGCGGGCGGAAGACGCTGAATCGGCTCTTAAACCGGTGGCAGAAGAGCTTACTGGATTGAAGCGCCAAGTCAATGCCATGACTTCTACAATATTTGGTAAGTACTTTTTGCCAAGGCTTTGTGAATGTTCCGCTTTGAAATTTTGCCGGTTTAACATGAAATCCTTAAACCGCTGTAGGTAGCCGCATTGCTCATCTGGGCTCTGATATGCGGATGAAGCTAAAGGCCGCCTATACGCTGATTGAACAGCTATATACCGGTGCCCAACGGGTTATCTGTGCAACTTCCTATGAAAATGCGGCCCCAACACTGATCAAGGACACTCTGGCCAGGTTATCTATGACGCCAGCACATATAGAAGAGGTGAAGCGGTCCACTGCCAGGGCTGGCGCTTTGCTAGCACTTACCCGAGCCAAAGCATGGATAGCTGATCTCGATCCAGTCGATATTGCCAAGGGCTTTCCCAGTGAACAAGAAAACGGGGCAGTGTTTGATAACGACGCCCTCAAACGTGTGACGAGGGAGATGTGTCCTCTGGCAAGTCAGTTAGCAGAAGAAGCTAACTTGATGGTTCACTGGTCCTTCTATGATGCTAACAACAAACGGGTTGAGGCTGTCATTCCAGAAGTGCAAAATCTTATTTCGCCAATCCGTAAGCACACTTACGCCCCTGACATTGATCCGACTGAACTTATAAGTGAAGAGGCTGTCTTTCAGGCCTTAACCCAGATTGACTGGACCACCACTGACTTCCAGCCATTGGATGGGGAGGAGGAGGCTGAACCGACGCCACATGACCCATCCACTTCGTGTCAACATGGCGATGAAGCTTGATCCGGCCATCTAGTTGATATTTCAGAAATTGTCCGGTTTAGAACAATGCCATATTTTGGGCCGTTACGCGCCTTGTAATAGGGTAGCAAAAATACTTTGATCTGCTGCCATCGTGCAGTGGGAGATACTTTATGTGATCCGCCATGATAATTTCAATGTTGGCTCATATATCATAGTATGCAATCCTTATGTCTGCGTAAAAAGAATTGTCCTGGCGGTTTACCACCGGACGGGTCATAATGCCCAAGATAAAGCCAGATTTATAATCAAACCTTAAGAAATATGAAATAACTCATACCTATGATGTGATATCACGTTAGTTGGTTTACCAACTTTGATTGTAATAAGGGTGAAGACCTAAATCTGGAATTTTGAATAACTTCATCATGTACTGATGGCGTATAATAAGTCATGCCGGGTTATAATGAACACAAGATGATCAAAACTGGCGACAGGTAGTCAAAGCCAGGCCGGGTTATGAAACTCCGGTTTTATAATAAGGTCTGTCAACTTGTAGTTGAAAACCAAGCCGGTTTAAGAAACACCGGGCTAATAAGATGACTGGAAAGCTATACCAGGTCAAAGAGACCGGTTTAACATAGAATTTATCAAAAGAAAAATGACAAACACAAATAAAACCGTGTAGTCGAGGCTTTTCAAGGGCTGCCAGGCCCAAATTCGAGGCTTTTAATGGGCTGCCAGGCCGCTGAGTTAAACCATTTGACAAAGCCTTTTAAGATGGGCCTCCAACTAACCAATCACCGTATTAACTTTGACAAGTTCAGGGTCTCAATGAGAGTAACTGTCAAACATTCGGAGGGTCATGCCAGGATTACCTGGATAGGAGTGGCTTACTTGATGAAGGCAGGTTAAGCCGGGGTTTTAGGTAAATATACCAGGCTTCCAAGCCGTGGGTCGATACCCAGCTACAAGGGTCCTTTCAAACTCCTTGGTATTTGACACAAGGATCCCCCAAGTAACGTGATGAGCTATGCTCATTGGGTGCCTATGTTTGAGCTGTGCATAGCATCCAGGCTCTCTTTGGCCCCTTGGGTGTGAAGCTCCCAAGTTGTATTGTGGCGTGGTAGCCGGTTTAACAGGCAGTACTCCGCTTTGTCAGCTGAAGCGCCCATGTAACTCAAAGGATAGTTGAGAAAAACAGCAGAGGCCCTACTTATATCAAGGATGCTAGTTTACTTTATTGATCATAATATATACATTGTTGAAATATGTACATAAGAAAAGCCTATGGCTCAAGTGTAGTAAGGCCATAGGAGAGCTATGTTCCACGGCTGCCGGGTCTCCTCCTCAGAGCTGCGTGAGTTGTCTCGAGCGTCAATGAGGTAGTATGATCCATTGTGCAGATTTTTGCTGACCACAAAGGGCCCTTCCCAAGGTGGGGATAACTTGTGCATGTCGGTCTGATCCTGGATGAGCCGGAGCACCAAGTCGCCTTCTTGAAAGGTTCTTGTCCTAACCCGGCGGCTGTGATAACGCCGCAGGTCTTGTTGATAAACCGCTGATCGAGCCAGAGCCATGTCTTGTTTCTCATCTAATAGGTCCAGCGCCTCTTGGCGTGCTTGCTCGTTGTCCGCTTCAACATAATTAGCACCTCGGGGTGAGTCATGACGAATATCACTTGGGAGGACCGCCTCTGCCCCGTACACCATGAAGAAAGGTGTGTATCCTGTTGATCGATTGGGGGTGGTGTTGATGCTCCATAAGACAGAAGGCAATTCTTCCACCCAACAACCCGGCGTCTGCTTCAAGGGAATCATGAGCCGGGGTTTAATACCCTTCAAGATTTCTTGATTGGCTCTCTCTGCTTGACCATTGGATTGAGGGTGCACCACAGATGTTAAGTCAAGCCGGATGTGCTCTCTTTGACAGAAATCCTCCATCTCACCTTTAGAAAGGTTTGTACCATTATCCGTGATAATACTGTGTGGAAAGCCAAAGCGGAAGATAATATTTTTGAGAAATTGAACCTCCGTAGCCGCATCACACATGCTGACAGGCTCCTCTTCAACCCACTTGGTGAATTTATCAACCGCCACCAACAGGTGGGTCTTCTTATCCTTGGAACGCTTAAAGGGTCCCACCATATCGAGCCCCAAAGTGGAAAAAGGCCAAGTGATAGGAATCATCCATAGTTCTTGAGCCGGAACATGAGCTCTGCGTGAAAACTTTTGACAAGCATCACATCGCTTTACCAAATCCTCCGCATCAGCATGAGCTGTCAGCCAGTAGAAACCATGTCGAAAAGCTTTTGTGACCAGGGACTTTGAACCGGCATGATGACCACAATCCCCTTCATGAATTTCCTGTAGGATCTCTTGTCCTTCTTCCGGAGAAACACAACGCTGAAATACGCCTGAAACGCTACAGCGGTGTAACTCGCCATTGTGAATAACCATGGACTTGGATCGCCGGACTATCTACCGAGCCAGAACTTCATCATCTGGTAACTCGCCCCGGTTCATGTACGCCAGATATGGAATCGTCCAATCCGGCACAACATGCAAAGCGGCCACCAATTGAGCCTCCGGATCAGGAACAGCCAAATCCTCTTCTGTAGGCAACTTCACAGACGGGTTATGCAAGATATCTAAAAAGGTATTGGGAGGTACCAGTTTACGCTGAGATCCAAGCCGGCTTAAAGCGTCAGCTGCTTCGTTTTTGCGCCGATCGATATGCTCAACATGATACCCTTTGAAGTGACCCGCCACAATATCCACCTCACGCCTGTAAGCCGCCATGAGTGGATCCTTAGAAGTCCAAGTACCAGAAACTTGTTGAGCCACCAGATCAGAATCTCCAAAACAATGAACTCGACTTAAAGCTTCGTACTCAGCTGCATTGTTAGTACAGGGAAACATCAAGCGAAGAACATAGCAAATTTTATCACCTCGAGGGGAAGTAAGGACAACTCCAGCCCCTGAGCCCTCCAATTGCCTGGATCGATCAAAATGAATAGTCTAGTATGTATTATCCGGTTTGTCCTCTGGTGCTTGCAACTCAGTCCAATCATTGATAAAGGCCACAAGTGCCTGAGATTTGATGGTTGTTCGAGGCACATACTTCAACCCGTGTGGACCAAGCTCAATTTCCCACTTTGCAACCCGGCCAGTTGCTTCTCTGTTTTGAATTATATCTCCTAAAGGAGCAGAACTAACCAATGTGATGGGATGTCCTTGAAAGTATTGCTCGAGCTTTCGACTTGCCATAAAAACCCCATACACCAACTTCTGCCAATGTGGATAGCGTTGTTTTGACTCGATCAAGACTTCACTAATGTAATAAACGGGTCGTTGAACCGGATACTCCTTCCCAGCCTCCTTTCGCCCGACCATAATTGCCACACTGACCGCTCAGGCATTGGCATCCACATATAATAGCAAGGGCTCATTATCAACTAGAGCTGCAAGAATCGGCGGTTCAACCAACTGCCGCTTTAACTCCTCAAAAGCCGCATTAGCTGCATCACTCCATACGAATTCATCTATCTTTTTCAACATCTGATACAAAGGAATTGCCTTCTCTCCTAGACGGCTGATAAACCGGCTAAGGGCTGCAATATGACCTGCCAGACGCTGAACATCGTTGATACACTTCAGTTTAGCCAGGTATGTAATTGCTTTGATTTTTTCTGGATTAGCTTCAATGCCTCTGTTGGATACCAGAAAGCCTAAGAGCTTGCCTGCCGGGACACCAAAAACACATTTATCCGGATTAAGCATCACTTTGCAAACCCGAAGATTGTCAAACGTCTCCTTGAGGTCATTTATCAGTGTTTCCTTCTTCCTGGATTTTACCACATTGTCATCCACGTAGGCATGAACATTACGCCCAATCTGCGTGTGAAGACAATTCTGCACACAATGCTGATAAGTTTCCTGGGCACTCTTGAGCCCAAAGGGCATAGAAACATAGCAGAAGGCTCCAAAGAGAGTAATGAAGGCTGTCTTCTCCTGGTCCTTAACTGCCATCTTGATCTGATGATAACCTGAATAAGCATCTAAAAAACTCAGGCGCTCACAACCTGCCGTTGCATCAATAATCTGATCAATACACGGGGGAGCAAAGGGATCGGCCGGACAAGCCTTATTCAAATCTATGTAGTCCACACACATACGCCAAGTGCCATTTTTCTTGAGAACAAGCACCGGATTAGCCAACCATTCAGGGTGGAACACTTCAACGATAAACCCAGCAGCCAACAGCCGGGCTACCTCTTCACCAATTGCCTTGCGTCTTTCCTCATTAAAGCAACGAAGAAATTGCTTGACCAGTTTAAACTTGGGATCAATATTAAGAGTGTGCTCAGCGAGTTCCCTCGGTACACCTGGCATGTCAGAAGGCTTCCATGCAAAAATGTCCCGGTTCTCATGGATGAACTCGATGAACGCGCTTTCCTATTTCGGATCCAGATTTGTGCTGATGCTGAACTGCTTGGACGAATCGCCAGGAACAAAGTCAACAAGTTTAGTCTCATCAGCCGGTTTGAAATGTAGGGTTGGGTCATGCTCAGTGGTGGGCTTCTTCAGAGGGGTCATGTCTGCCGGATCAAAATTTTCCTTATAAAACTTCAGCTCCTCTATAGCACAAACCGACTCAGCATAGGCCGCATCACCTTCCTTGCAATCCAAAGCGATTTTACGACTTCCGTGAACCGTAATGGTCCCTTTATGACCCGGCATCTTGAGCTGCAAGTAAATATAACAAGGCCTTGCCATGAACTTTGCATAAGCCGGTCGCCCAAACAGTGCGTGGTACGGGCTCTAGATCCTCACCACTTCAAAGGTCAATGTCTCAGACCGGGAATCGTGCTCATCACCAAACACAACTTCCAAAGCGATCTTACCAACAGGATATGCCGATTTACCTGGTACCACACCATGAAAAATAGTGTTGGATGGTTTAAGACTCTTGTCTGTCAACCCCATGCGACGGAAGGTCTCATAATACAGAATGTTGATACTGCTTCCTCCATCCATGAGTACCTTGGTGAACTTATAACCTCCCACCTGAGGTGCCAACACCAAAGCCAGGTGACCCGGATTGTCAACCCGGGGCGGATGATCCTCCCTACTCCACACAATAGGTTGTTTGGACCACCGTAGATAACGTGGTACTGCCGGTTCAACAGCATTAACTTCCCTCTTGTGAAGCTTCTGATCACGCTTGCACAAACTAGTAGCGAACACATGATACTGCCCACCATTCAACTGCTTTGGGTGAATCTGGTAACCCGACTGCTGCTGATTTCCTTGATTATTCTGCTGGTTATTACCACCTTGGTTATTCTGGTTGCCCTGATTATTCTGAAATCCAGAGCTAGAACCGCCGCCACCATGAAAACCGGGACCTGAACCGCCTGATGGACCCTGATCATACCGGAAAAGACCAGAGTTTTTGAAATCCTTCATAATGTGACAATCCTTCCAGAGATGCGTTGCAGGAACTTCCTTGGTCCCATGCTTTGGGCAGGGCTGGTTCAACAAGCGCTCCAGATTCATTCCGCCGCCGCGCTGGGGCGGTTTACCCTTACGATGCTGCACATTAGCGTTAGCCACAAAATCTGAATCTGCTTTACGCTTGCCGTTATTCCCATGGCCTCCTTGGTTGTGCTGCTGACCCTTTGCACCGCCGTTCTTCTTTCCCTTCTCCGGTTTCTCCTCATCAGAATCGGGATCCTTGGTATTATCAGAATCGGCATACTTGACCAAGGCGGCCATAAGGGTGCCCAAGTCATCGCAGTGGCGCTTGAGCCGTCCCAACTTCATCTTTAGTGACTTAAACCGGCAATTGCGTTCCAGAGTGATGATTGCCTGACCAGCGTTAATCCGGTCTGAAGAATGCAAAACTTCTGAAACCCGGCGCACCCAATGAGTGGTTGACTCATTCTCCCCTTGAACACAGGCATCCAGATCCACAATAGACATGGTCTGTTTACACGTGTCCTTGAAATTGGCTATAAACCGGGCCTTCAACTGGTCCCACGATTCGATGGAGTTAGCTGGTAAGTTTTTCAACCAAGTACGGGCTATCCCTTCCAACATCTACGTGAAATACTTTGCACAAGCCGCTTCATCCACGTCCAGCATCTCCATTGCCATCTCATAAATTTCGACCCACGCCTCAGGCAGTTGATCCGCTGTGTAATTCGGCACCTTACGTGGACCCTTGAAATCTTTAGGCAGTCGCACATTGCGTAGAGCCGGAATGAGACAAGGCACTCCCCAGGAGCTGAAGGCTACCCCGGTACCATGGTCTATTGACGCCACAGGTTGAACCGGGCTTGTTGATAACGGCCCGTATGCTGTGCTGCCAAAGCGGCCTCCCTTCATGCCCTGCCATTATCCACCACGTCCTGAGCTTTTACTTCACCACGTGCCAGATTGGGTCTTTGGGGAACATTCCGGTGTCGTGCACTGCTAGACACTTCTGGTTCATCCATGTGTCTGCTGTAACTTTTGCTCAGTCGAGGAGTTGAATGAATTCTATCCCAACTGTAGGAATAAGCCTGCTGCTGCACCACGGCGGTTTGAGGAAGATCTCTGGCCCGCCATGTCTCAATTGCCGCAAGTGAATCGCCCTCCATCGGAATAGCCGCCAAGCGAGATGCTGCAACAATCATATTATCCAAAGGACTTGAGAAGTGACCCGGTGGAGTAGGCACGTATTGCAGTAGGTTATTTGTTCGTCGAGGTGGTTCCATTGTCCGTGGTTGATCTGGTGCTGCCCTTGGTGCGTCAGTCCGGTTTGTGGCTACTGGATTACTTGGCCCAGCCCCGAGTGTGTTGAAAAGATTCATTCCCTCAAAGACTGATGGCAGACGTGACCGATACTTTCTCCGCATTACATCATGTGTTGCATCCTGATCCAACTAGAGTCGGTAGTTTTGCGCCTGTATTTGTTGTGACTAGGCATCCAAAGCGGCCCGTTCTTCAGCCAACCTAGCATCCTCCGTTGCTAGATCCTCCTTGGCCTGTGTTATCTGGTCCTTTAGCTTCGCAATATTCGCATTATGCTGATCCTGCGTCTCCGGGGTAACTGCCGTGGTCAATAAGGTAGCCCAAGCATCCATCAAACCGGAGAGGACTTGAGCCGGTCGGTGCGCCAGGCCTCCTTCCGTGACTGCTGATCCGGTATTCATTGCTGCTGTGGACGAAGACTGCAGAGTGGGTTGTGTTCCGGCCATGAAAACAACAACCCGACTTGGCGGTTCAAAGAGGTCCGGAATACTGTTACCATTGGAATATCCTTCGAACACACCATCCTGAACTTGGTACAGGGACTCGATTTCACCAGTGGACGACTCGTCATCAGAATAAATAACCGTCTCGCATTCAGACACCGGTTCAGATCCGATCCCATGGACACATCCTACGAACGCACACTTCACGGCGGGTTTCACCCGGGCAGGGCTTGCACACTGAGCCGTCTCGAAGAGGTCGGTGTAGATGTCCGGCTCAGGGCCCGGTTCACCGATCTTGCTAATGAAGACGTGAATTCCGCCAAAGGGGACCCGGTACCCGTACTCGATTGAGCCGGCCTCGGGGCCCCATCCTTCGTCGTTGATGTAGAGCTTGACGCGATGACTCTTGGTCATCCGGCCGACCACGTACCCCTTAAGTCCTTCAGAGCAGCCCTTCAAGAACTCGAAAGCATCGTGTGATAGACCCACGGTGGGCACCAACTGTCGTGGAATTAACACGTCAGATGTCCTCATGAAAGGACTTAGTCGCGGAGCCATCGCTATGGGTTAGCTTGAAGGAATTAAACCGGATAAGGGACACGGGAGTTTTATACTAGCTCGGCCCCTTCGATGAAGGTAAAAGCCTGCGTCTAGTTGTGATGGGATTGATTAGGGTTCGATGATCAGGGAGCAAATATGCTTTGCCCGAGTCTCGAGTTGTTGTCTGTTGTCCCTGAACCGCCGCCAGGTCGTCCCTTTATATACACAGGTTGACGCCCGGCCAGTCTACAGTGTCCCGAGGCCGACTCATACAAGGGTCCGGCTCGGTCTCTCCTTTCCTAACTTAGAACACAAGTTTACATAACCATGGCGGTTTGCTATTATGGGCCCTAATCCGCCTTTTGGCTCTGGGCCTCTAAGATTCATAGTAAAACGCCATCTTCTGAGTCTTCATGGGGTTCAATATGGTTGAGGGTAAACCGTCCCCTCCTAGGCGGTTTATACTCAATAGTTATATCCCCAACACCACTAGTTTCAAGAAAAAGGGTAAAGGGAAGAAGGGGAACTTCAAGAAGAATGGCAAGCATGTTGTTGCTCAAGTGAAGAAGCCCAAGTCTGGACCTAAGCCTGAGACTAAGTGCTTCTACTGCAAAGGGACTGGTCACTGGAAGCGGAACTTCCCCAAGTATTTGGTGGATAAGAAGGATCGCAAGGTGAACAAAGGTATATGTGATATACATGTTATTGATGTGTACCTTACTAATGCTCGCAGTAGCACCTGGGTATTTGATACTGGTTCTTTTGCTAATATTTGCAACTAGAAACAGGGACTACAGATTAAGGCGAAGATTGGCTAAGTACGAGGTGATGATGCGCGTGGGAAATGGTTCCAAAGTCGATGTGATCGCGGTCGGCACGCTACCTCTATATCTACCTTCGGGATTAGTTTTAGACCTGAATAATTGTTATTTGGTGCCAGCGTTAAGCATGAACATTATATCTGGATCTTGTTTGATGCGAGACGGTTATTCATTTAAATCTGAGAATAATGGTTGTTCTATTTATATGAGTAATATCTTTTATGGTCATGCACCCTTGATGAGAGGTCTATTTCTATTGAATCTCGATAGTAGTGATACACATATTCATAATATTGAAGCCAAAAGATGTAGAGTTGATAATGATAGTGCAACTTATTCTGATGGACTTTTGGAATCACTTGATTATGAATCACTTGGTACTTGCGAACGATGCCTCATGGGCAAGATGACTAAAACTCCATTCTATGGAACAATGGAGTGAGCAACAGATTTGCTGGAAATCATACATACTGATGTATGTGGTCCAATGAATGTTGAGGCTCGTGGCGGGTATCATTATTTTCTCACCTTCACAGATGATTTGAGCATATATGGGTATATCTACTTGATGAAGCATACATCTGAAACAATTGAAAAGTTCAAATAATTTCAGAGTGGAGTGGAAAATCATCATTACAAGAAAATAAAGTTTCTATGATCTGATCATGGAGGAGAATATTTGAGTTACGAGTTTGGTCTTCATTTGAAACACTGCGGAATAGTTTCGCAACTCACGCCACCCGGAACACCACAACGTAATGGTGTGTCCGAACGTCGTAATCGTACTTTACTGGATATGGTGCGATCTATGATGTCTCTTACTGATTTACCGCTATCGTTTGGGGGTTATGCTTTAGATACGGCTGCATTCACGTTAAATAGGGCACCATCTAAATCCGTTGAGACGACACCTTATGAACTATGGTTTGGCAAGAAACCAAAGTTGTCGTTTCTTAAAGTTTGGGGCTGCGATTCTTTTGTGAAAAAGCTTTAACCTGATAAGCTCGAACCCAAATCGGAGAAATGTGTCTTCATAGGATACCCAAAGGAGACTATTGGGTACACCTTCTATCAAAGATCCGAAGGCAAGACATTCGTTGCTAAGAATGGATCCTTTCTAGAGAAGGAGTTTCTCTCGAAAGAAGTGAGTGGGAGGAAAGTAGAACTTGATAAGGTAACTGTACCTGCTCCCTTATTGGAAAGTAGTTCATCATAGAAATCTGTTCCTGTGACTCCTACACCAATTAGTGAGGAAGCTAATCATGATGATCATGTAACTTCAGATCAAGTTACTACTGAACCTCGTAGGTCAACCAAAGTAAGATCCGCACCAGAGTGGTACGTTAATCCTGTTCTGGAGGTCATGTTGCTTGACCATGATGAACCCACGAACTATGAGGAGGCGATGATGAACCCAGATTCCGCGAAATGGCTTGAGGCCATGAAATCTGAGATGGGATCCATGTATGAGAACAAAGTGTGGACTTTGGTTGACTTGCCCGATGATCGGCAAGCCATCAAGAATAAATGGATCTTCAAGAAGAAGATTGACGCTGACGGTAATGTTACTGTCTACAAAGCTCGACTTGTTGCGAAAGGTTTTCGACAAGTTCAAGGAGTTGACTACGATGAGACTTTCTCACCCGTAGCGATGCTTAAGTCCATCCGAATATTGTTAGCAATTGCTGCATTTTATGATTATGAAATTTGGCAAATGGATGTAAAGACTGCATTCCTGAATGGATTTCTGGAAGAAGAGTTGTATATGATGCAACCTGAAGGTTTTATCGATCCAAAGGGTGCTAACAAAGTGTGCAAGCTCCAGCGATCCATTTATGGACTGGTGCACGCATCTCGGAGTTGGAATAAACGTTTTGATAGTGTGATGAAAGCATATTTTTTTATACAGACTTTTGGAGAAGCCTGCATTTACAAGAAAGTGAGTGGGAGCTCTGTAGCATTTCTAATATTATATGTGGATGACATATTGTTGATTGGAAATGATATAGAATTTCTGGATAGCATAAAAGGATACTTGAATAAGAGTTTTTCAATGAAAGACCTCGGTGAAGCTGCTTATATATTGGGCATTAAGATCTATAGAGATAGATCAAGACGCTTAATTGGACTTTCATAGAGCACATACCTTGACAAAGTTTTGAAGAAGTTCAAAATGGATCAAGCAAATAAAGGGTTCTTGCCTGTGTTACAAGGTGTGAAGTTGAGTCAGACTCAATGCCCGACCACTGCAAAAGATAGAGAGAAAATGAAAGGTGTTCCCTATGCTTCAGCCATAGGCTCTATCATGTATGCAATGCTTTGTACCAGACCTGATGTGTGCCTTGCTATAAGTTTAGTAGGGAGGTACCAAAGTAATCCAGGAGTGGATCACTGGACAGCGGTCAAGTACATCCTGAAATACCTGAAAAGGACTAAGGATATGTTTCTTGTTTATGGAGGTGACAAAGAGTTCATCGTAAATGGTTACGTCGATGCAAGATTTAACACTGATCCGGATGACTCTAAGTCACAAACCGGATACGTATTTATATTGAATGATGGAGCTCTTAGTTGGTGCAGTTCTAAGCAAAGCATCATGGCGGGATCTACGTGTGAAGCGGAGTACATAGCTGCTTCGGAAGCAGCAAATGAAGGAGTATGGATGAAGGAGTTCATATCTGATCTAGGTGTCATACCTAGTGCATCGGGTCCAATGAAAATCTTTTGTGACAATACTGGTGCAATTGCCTTGGCAAAGGAATCCAGATTTCACAAGAGAACCAAGCACATCAAGAGATGCTTCAATTCCATCCGCGATCAAGTCAAGTAGGGAGACATAGAGATTTGCAAGATACATACGGATCTGAATGTTGTAGACCCGTTGACTAAGCCTTTCTCACGAGCAAAACATGATCAACACCAAGACACCATGGGTGTTAGAATCATTATTGTGCAATCTAGATTATTGACTCTAGTCCAAGTGGGAGACTGAAGGAAATATGCCCTAGAGGCAACAATAAAGTTGTTATTCATATTTCCTTATATCATGATAAATGTTTATTATTCATGCTAGAATTGTATTAACCGGAAACTTAGTACATGTGTGAATACATAGACAAACTGAGTGTCACTAATATGCCTCTACTTGACTAGCTCGTTGAATGAAAGATGGTTAAGTTTCCTAGCCATTGACATGAGTTGTCATTTGATTAACGGGATCACATCATTAGAGAACGATGTGATTGACTTGACCCATTCCGTTAGCATTGCATTTGATCGTTCAGTATATTGCTATTGCTTTCTTCATGACTTATACATGTTCCTATGACTATGAGATTATGCAACTCCCGAATACCGGAGGAACACTTTGTGTGCTACCAAACGTCACAACGTAACTAGGAGATTATAAAGGTGCTCTACAGGTGTCTCCGATGGTACTTGTTGAGTTGGCATAGATTGTGATTAGGATTTGTCACTCCGATGGTTGGAGAGGTATCTCTGGGCCCACTCGGTAATGCACATCACTATAAGCCTTGCAAGCAATGTGACTAATGAGTTAGTTGCGCAATGATGCATAACGGAACGAGTAAAGAGACTTTCCGGCAACGAGATTGAACTAGGTATTGAGATACCGACGATCGAATCTCGGGCAAGTAACATACCGATGACAAATGGAACAACCTATGTTGTTATGCGGTTTGACCGATAAAGATCTTCATAGAATATGTAGGAACCAATATGAGCATCCAGGTTCTATGTAACGCCCGAGATTCGATGCGCCGGGTGTCTGCTAGTTATTCGCCGTCATTGCCATGTCATTTGCTTGCGTTTTGCATTTTTCCATGTCATCATCTGCATTTCATCTTTATGTTTTTCAAAACTTGCATCCGTTCGGGTTCGACCGATTCTCTCCGTTGTCCGTTCTGAGTCCGGACACACTCGCACGCGCCCGCGGCACCTCCGAAATATTATTTTATAAGTGCCATAAATATAATCTCAGAATGGGATGAAACTTAGCGTCTGGTCTTATTATAGTGTAGACAGAGCGCCTGTCAAGTTTCGTCGCATTCGGGGCTTGTTTGATAGCCCAACCGTTAAACATATAGCGGTACCATTGCGGGTACCTTCGTCGGACGTTTTCGGTCTCCAAAAACCCTTGCCGGGCTGCTATATTCCCTCTCTTCTCAGCCATTGGCCTTCTGCATAGCCCACCTGCAGCCCTCCAAAAAAATCCCCTCCGCTCCGGACCCTCGGATCGAGATCCGATGCCCAAAAACGGATGATAACCCCCTCTCCAAACCCTAATCCTAGCCCACCTACTATAAATAGAACCTTCCCCTTCCAAATCGGGTCTAAACCTAGCCTAGACCCTCCCCAACCATGCAGCCGCCGCCCTCCTTGCAGTCCGTGCTGGAGCAGCCCTGCGCCGCCACTTGTCGCTGCCTGAGTCGTCGCGCCGCCACCTGCGCTGCTGTAGCGGACGCCCTCCACCTCTCACGCCCCGCCACGTCGCCACCTCAGTCTCCACCACCGCCACAGCCCCTCTAAGCCCATTCGCGGCCCGCCCGAGTCCATCTGGGCCCGGACGAGCCCATCGCGCCGCCGCTCAGCGTAGGAGCTCCAGCCCCGATCTCCGGCGCCTCCCTGCATGTCGCCCCGCTCCCGTGCTGCCGTGCTCCGGCCACCGCGACCCCGCCGCCGTCCACCTCGCCACCCAGTGTTGGCGACCCCTGCCGCCGCGAGCCCCGACGCCCCGTGCCTCGCCCCCACCCTGTCGTCCTGTGCGCCGCCCAGCGCCGCCGCCGTGCACCGCCGCCTCCTCGTCGGCATGGCCTCCGCCGCCTCCTTCGCCGCGAACCGCCGTCGTTGCCCGGATCCGGCGCCGGCTGACCAGATCCGCGGCTCCGCTCCTTCCCCGCCCCTCCTGCTCACGCCTCCTCGCCGGATCGGGTTCCCGCAGCCGCCGGCCGGCGTTGACCCCAACTGGGACTGCCTCGTCCCGCCATCCCGGCGTCCCGCGATCCAAACACGCCAACGCATCGCATCGTCCCGGCTCTTCATCGTCCAAGCCAGGCCCTGGATCGCCTCGTCCCTCCATCCAAACGGCCGACCCGTCCCGTACCGTCTCGTCCCTGATTTTTTTGACATTTTCGTGCTCTGTTCAACACATCATAACTTGCTGCATGCCGCTCCATTTCGTGCGTGTAATATATCAAAATGTTCGTCATGAGATGCTCTTCATTTCATTCCATTGTGCCATGCTTGTTTGAGCTCATCTTGATGCCCGAATCATCGTTGCAATTGTGCTATATGATGTTAATCTGCTGAAACTGTTATAACTTGGTGATTTGTCATTTTTGTTGCATTTGATGCGTGCATCCTATGAGTTTGATGTCTACATGTGTTTTGTACTATATCATTCCATCTTTACAGTGGTGCCATCCATGTATTTTTGTGAGTCTTTTACTGAGTGCATTGAGCTCGTGAAGTAGGGTACTTGCTGTTGCTGTTTCGCTAGTCTGAATCTGCTATATCATGATGCTATGTGAACCTGCTTCTACAAATCATTCTATGCATAATCTAGAGATGTTCAGTAAGTATGATTTGTTATACATGTCATGCTCTATCCATCCATGCCCCTGGTTGCATTTATAGACTGCTGTAACTTGTTGTAATCTTGCTCCAAAGTTGCTAAATAATGTTGTTGTCAGCTTGTTAACTTTAAGTTCAGTTTGGCCATGTGTTTTGATAGTGATCCATGCACCCTATGAACTTTCTCTTGACATGCTTAGCTTCATAAACATGTAATCTTACTGTTGGTTACCTTTCCATGCCATGTGTTGCTCTGTGGTGAATGGTACAAGCTCAACAACATGCCTACTTATTGTTGTTCCTGCCATGTCTGAATCTGTCATATAACTTGCCATGTTTACATGGTTGCCATCATATTTTCTGTGCCATTTTGGCTCATGGTCAGTAAGGGACTTTTGTTATATGCCATTAGTAGATTCATCCCATGCCTTTTTTTTCCATGATAATTTCCTATAGCATGTTGTTTGATAGCTCTAAATATTGCAGCCTGATGTTATTTCTGCCAAGTCTGAAACTGTTATGATTTGCAATCTTGCCATGCCCTTTTGAGCATGTTCTAGTAGTTTCTGGAGATAGCTCAATGTTAATGTTTTGTCATGATTTACCTGTACATCATGTCCATGTCTTATGTTTTCATGTTGTGGTACTGTAGCTTATTGTTTTGATGCTTGCTAGATGCTTAGTTGCTGTTTTGGACAGTTTGTCGTTATGTCCTGTTTGGAGTGTATGTGTTGCACCGTTGCTCCGTTTTGAGTGTGCTCTATATGAAACTTGCTTGATTTTGCATGTAGTTTCATATTATCATGTTGCATCTTTGTTTTGAGGTGTTTTCTTTATGTTTGTATGCATTTTGCATCAATGCCATGTTTAACTTGTTTTGCTCATATCTTCTAGGCCATAGCTCCGAACTAAATGAACTTTATATGTAACTTGACTAGAATTTCGTGTAGATCCTCTTGGTGCTCTTTAACTTGCTGTTTAACAAGTTGAACATAATGTTTATTCAGATCTGGACCAATTTCGAAATTTGCATATGAGGACTTACCGGAATTGTTATATGTTGTTTCCGGCCTCATTTAAACTTGCTTTGATGTGTTGTTCTTGTTTGCATCATCTCTTGCCATGAGTAGCTTCATGTAGCTTTGTCATGCACCATGCTTGGTTGTGCATCATGTCTTGTATATGTGTGGTGTGTTTACCATGTTGTGTGCTTCTTCTCGATAGTTCCTGTTTCTTTACGATCGTGAGGATTCGTTCGTCTACGCTCGGTTCGGCTTCATCCGTTCGTCTTCTTCATGGCCTCGTTCTTCTTCCTTGCGGGATTTCAGGCAAGATGACCGCTACCCTGGATCTCACTACTATCATTGCTATTCTAGTTGCTTCGTTCTATTGCTATGCTGCGCTACCTATCACTTGCTCTTCAAGCCTCCCAATTTGCCATGAACCTCTAACCTTTGTCACCCTTCCTAGCAAACTATTCCTTGTCTATGTTACCGCTTTGCTCAGCCCCTCTTATAGCGTTTTTAGTTGCAGGTGAATTTGAAGATTGCTCCATGGTGGACAGGATTATGTTGGGATATCATAATATCTCTTATTTAATTAATGCATCTATATACTTGGTAACGGGTGGAAGACTCGGCCTTATGCCTGGTGTTTTGTTCCACTCTTGCCGCCCTAGTTTTCTGTCATACCGGTGTTATGTTCCAGGATTTTGCATTCCTTACGCGGTTGGGTGATTTATGGGACCCCCTTGATAGTTTGCTTTGAATAAAACTCCTCCAGCAAGGCCCAACCATGGTTTTACCATTTGCCTCACCTAGCCCTTTTTCCGTTGGGTTTCCGGAGCCCGAGGGTCATCTTTATTTACCCCCCCGGGACAGTGCTCCTCCGAGTGTTGGTCCAAACTAGAGCCACTTGCAGCGCCACCTCGGGGAAACTTGAGGGATGGTTTTAGTTGTACGTAGTGTTCATCCGGTGTTCCCTGAGAACGAGATATGTGCAGCTCCTATCAGGATTTGTCGGCGCATCGGGCGCCTTTGCTGGTCTTGTTTTACCATTGTCGAAATGTCTTGTAAACCGGGATTCCGAGACTGATCAGGTCTTCCTGGGAGAAGGAATATCCTTCGTTGATCGCGAGAGCTTATCATGGGCTAAGTTGGGACACCCCTACAGGGTATCATGGGCTAAGTTGGCAGATGGGAATTTGTTAATGTCCAGTTGTAGATAACTTGACACCAGATACGAATTAAAACGCATCAACCGCGTGTGTAGCCGTGATGGTCTCTTCTCGGCGGAGTCCGGGAAGTGAACACGGTTTCTGGGTTATGTTTGACGTAAGTAGGAGTTCAGGCTCACCTCTTGATCATTGCTAGCTTCATGACCGTTCCTTTGCTTCTCTTCTCACTCTTATTTGCGTATGTTAGCCACCATATATGCTTAGCCATTGCTGCAACCTCACCACTTTACCCCTTCCTCCCCCTTTAAGCTTTGCTAGTCTTGATACCCATGGTAATGGGATTGCTGAGTCCTCGTGGCTCACGGATTACTACAACAACAGTTGGAGGTACAGGTTATGCGATGATCATGACGTGAGAGCGATGTTTGCTTGTTTTGGAGTTCTTCTTCTACTTCTTCTTCGATCAGGGGATAGGTTCCAGGTCGGCAGCCTAGGCTAGCAGCGTGGATGTCATTTGAGTTTCTGTTTGTGTTTGATTCGTAGTTGGATGGTGCTCTTATGAAAGATGATGTTGTATTCGTGTGGCATTGTATTCCTTTTGTATGTATCCCCATCTATTATGTAATGTTGATGTAATGATATCCACCTTGCAAAAGTGTATCAATATGCGGTTCTATCCTTGGTGGGACCTTCGAGTCTCTTTAGGATACTATCGCATATTGGGCATGATAAGTTGGTATCAGAGCCTCGGCCGACCTTAGGAGCCCCCTTGGTTTATCGTGTAATTTGGCCATTGTTGAGTCTAGAAGAAAATTGTTTTCGGAGTCTAGTTATATCAGAGAGTAGGAATTCTTTTTACTCCTCAGCCCCTTCGTCGCTCTGGTAAGGAATCTTGACGTACGTGTTTTGTATTACTCCTCTTCCCCTTCAAATTTTTCTTTAGGATCACGCAGTTGGTTTTTCGTTCGTTGGTTCTCTCCTCTTTTCATCCGGTGCATTTCCCGTCAAGTCGACTCGAGCCTCTTCATCTTTGCCAAGTTCAATCCTCAGTTGTTTTCTTTTCCCACCCGCCCACCCCTTTTCTTCTCGGAGCCGGAGTCTGTAATCGAGTATCCACCCTACTCGTGCAAAGTTTTTGCATTCTCTCCTCAATCATTTCAAGCGGTGTTTTCTCTTCAAGATATTCGTCGGTTCCCCCTTCCAAGTTGCCTTTGTTTTCCCACCTTTCCACCCTTTTCCTTCCCGGAGCATGAGTCTCTTTCGACCATCAAGTTCATTCATGCGGAGCCTCTTCAGTCTTCCCTCAATTATTTCAACCGGTGAATTCTCGTCTCGTTTGACATTCTTCATCTCTTTTTCTTCTTCGGTGGATTCAATTCCATTTTCGGTATTGATCATATTCTTTTCCTCGGCTCAAGTGTTTTCCCTGCTCGTTCGCCTCTCGCCAGTTTATCCTTCCGGAGTGTTCAAGACATCTCAGGAGATTCATCTGTGTTCCAATTAATTCGAGGTTGTCACCTCATTCAAATATTTCAATTGTTCCAGTGCATCATCTATCTGTTCAACATCCCTTTCCAACGGTGCTTTTCTTTTTAGTGGGCCCTAACCCACAGGTCTTTTCCCAGGATCCTACCTGACTCTTCTAATTTCCTGGAGCTATTCTCAAATTCTTTTCGGAGTTTGATGTAAGAATGAATTTCATCAGTCAGATATTTTCCAAGATCGATTTCAAATCATTTTCATTGTTGCCTCAACCTCTTCGTTTTTTCGTTCCCCCGGAGTGCCTTAACAATTTTGGTGGTGTTTCTCGTCGTCATTTGAAGACCGAAGAAGAGTTTTTTCTCTAAATCTTGTCCGTTCTCTCGAAGTTTCATGGTTCTAGCTTCATGTTATGCTCACGAATTATTCCAATTGTCAGATATTCTTTTCTTACCCATCCGGAGTATGTCAGTAGTTGTTTTTTCCATTTCTTTTCACCGGAGGCCATCATTCTTGAAGAAATTCTTCGTCCTCACATTTCAGCTATCGTTATGCAATTATCCTGGTGATTCAGTCTCTTCCATTAGTCATTTTCGAATTCTTGCGGTGGTTTGTTCAAGATTATTTTTCTTTTATTATCATTTCAATCCATTCGTTCTTTCAATCCTACCGGTGGTTCATGAAGACCTTCTCAAGTTTTGTGCTATCCCTTCTCAATCCTTTTTCAAGAAGAATAAGTAGTATGCCAAATCCATTGTTGGTCATCAATTTAATTTGATGAAGGATAAGCATACAATAAATCTTATTCTTATTTCCTCAAAGCGAGTAATCCCTTCCTTCGGAGTTTGTTCATGATGAATAGTCTCTCGGTTACAAGTGTTTTCATCTTTTCTTTTCTGGAGTTCAAATTTCCTCGGCCATCTTGTCGGAACCCCCCATCTAAATCACTGTAAGCTTTAATCTTATTCTTTCATCCTTCATTCTATCTCATTGTATTTTGTCACCGGAGTTCTTCATGGTGGTTCTTCATGATTTAATTCATTCTTCAAGAGTTCATCAAGATTCATGTTGGTGGAGTTCAAGTATCTTTTTTTCTCACGTCTCGAAGTGCAATTAATTCTCCGTATTCTTTTGAAGTGGAGTTTTGCATTTCTTCGTTCTTCTCAGCTATTCAATCTTTTCCGCTTGTGGTCGGAGATCACCTCATAATTTTGAGATGTTATCTATAAGACCACAACAAACTTATTCTTTTGTTGTTGAATTTCCAACAACTCCATTCAATCCTTTCTGCTAAGGTTGCTTTCTATTCCATTCGTGGTAGAAGATGTTGTCTTCTTCTCCATTCTTTTCGTTCAACTCTTTCAAGTATTTCGGAGGCATTGTGTTGTTCTTCTCGTCAACTATCATCCATCTTGTCAATATCATGTTCTAATCTTTCATTGTTCAGCAGGAGTGCTGCCTAAATCCTTTTCAGTCTTATTCGTTTCTTATCTCGTTCTAACCGGAGTGGTTTCAGAGTCTATATTGTTCATTGAACTTTTGATTCTCGTCATTATCATCGTTCCTCTCTTCTTCTCGAGTGCTCTCGATTCTTTGCTTCTTCTCTTGAGTTCTTGCTTCACCTCATCCCTTTTTCTCTCCCGTCTCGGTCCTAAGATCTCGGGACGAGATCTCTTGTTAGTGGAGGAGTGTTGTAACGCCCCGGATTCGATGCGCCAGGTGTCTGCCAGTTATTCGCCGTCATTGCCATGTCATTTGCTTGCGTTTTGCATTTTGCCATGTCATCATCTGCATTTCATCTGTATGTTTTTCAAAACTTGCATCCGTTCGGGATCCGCCGGTTCTCTCCGTTGTCCGTTCCGAGTCCGGACACACTCGCACGCGCCCGCGTCACCTCTGAAATATTATTTTATAAGTGGCATACAAATGTTCTCAGAATGGGATGAAACTTGGCGTCTGGTCTTATTATAGTGTAGACAGAGCGTCTGTCAAGTTTCGTCGCATTTGGAGCTCGTTTGATAGCCCAACCATTAAACATATAGCGGTACCGTTGCCGGTACCTTCGTCGGACGTTTTCGGTCTCCGAAAACCCTTGCCGGGCTGCCATCTTCCCTCTCTTCTCAGCCATTGGCCTTCTGCATAGCCCACCTGCAGCCCTCCAAAAAAATCCCCTCCACTCCGGACCCTCGGATCGAGATCCGATGCCCGAAAACGGATGATAACCCCCTCTCCAAACCCTAATCCTAGCCCACCTACTATAAATAGACCCTTCCCCTTCCAAATCGGGTCTAAACCTAGCCTAGACCCTCCCCAACCCTGCAGCCGCCGCCCTCCTTGCAGTTCGTGCCGGAGCATCCCCGCATCGCCACTTGTCGCCGCCTGAGTCGTCGCGCCGCCACCCGCGCTGCTGTAGCGGACGCCCTCCACCTCTCACACCCCACCACGTCGCCACCTCAGTCTCCACCACCGCCACAGCCCTCCTGAGCCCATTCGCGGCCTGCCCGAGCCCATCTGGGCCCTGACGAGCCCATCATGCTCCCGCTCACCGTAGGAGCTGCAGCCCCGAGCCCCCGCGCCTCCCTGCACGTCGCCCCGCTCCCACGCTACCGTGCTCCGGCCACCGCGACCCCGCCACCGTCCACCACGCCGCCCGGCACCGGTGACCCCTGCCGCCGTGAGCCTCGGCGCCCCGTGCCTCGCCCCCACCCCGTCGTCCTGCGCGCCGCCCGGCCCCGTCGCCGTGCTCCGCTGCCTCCTCGTCGGCATGGCCTCCGCCGCCTCCTTCGCCGCGAACCGCCGTCGTTGCCCGGATCCGGCACCGGCCGACCAGATCTGCAGCTCCGCACCTTCCCCGCCCCTCCTGCTCACGCCTCCTCGCTGGATCGGGTTCCCGCAGCCGCCGGCCGGCATTGACCCCAACTGGGACCGCCTCGTCCCGCGATCCCGGCGTCCCACGATCCAAACGCGCGGACGCACCGCGTCGTCCCGGCTCTTCGTCGTCCAAGTCGGGCCCTGGATCGCCTCGTCCCTCCATACAAACGACCGACCCGTCCCGTACCGTGTCGTCCCCGGGACCGCGAGATCCAGTTTCTGTGAGGTTCAATTTCACTAAGTCCCTGATTTTTTTGACATTTTCATGCTCTGTTCAACGCATCATAACTTCCTGCATACTGCTCCGTTTCGTGCGTGTAATATATCAAAATGTTCGTCATGAGATGATCCTCATTTCATTCCATTGTCCATGCTTGTTTGAGCTCATCTTGATGCCCGAATCATCGTGGCAAGAGTGCTATATGATGTTAATCTGCTGAAACTGTTATAACTTGGTGATTTGTCATTTTTGTTGCATTTGATGTGTGCATCCTATGAGTTTGATGTCTACATGTGTTTTGTACTATATCATGCCATCTTTACAGTGGTGCCATCCATGTATTTTTGTGAGTCTTTTACTGAGTGCATCGAGCTCGTGAAGTAGGGTACTTGCTGTTACTGTTTTGCTAGTCTGAATCTGCTATATCATGATGCTATGTGAACCTGCTTCTACAAGTCATTCTATGCATAATCTGGAGATGTTCACTAAGGATGATTTGTTATACATGTCATGCTCTATCCATCCATGCCCCTGGTTGCATTTATAGACTGTTGTAACTTGTTGTAATCTTTCTCCAAATTTGCTAAATAATGTTGCTGTCAGCCTATTAACATTAAGTTCAGTTTGGCCATGTGTTTTGCTAGTGATCCATGCACCCTATGAACTTGATCTTGACATGCTTAGCTTCATAAACATGTAATCTTACTGTTGGTTACCTTTCCATGCCATGTATTGCTCTGTGGTGAGTGGTACAAGCTCACCAACATTCCTACTTATTGTTGTTCCTGCCATGTTTGAATCTGCCATATAACTTGCCATGTTTACATGTTTGAATCTGTCATATTTTCTGTGCCCTTTTGGCTCATGGTCAGTAAGGGACTTTTGTTATATGAAATTAGTAGATTCATGCAATGCCTTTTTTTCCATGATAAGTTCCTGTAGCATGTTGTTTGATAGATCTAAACATTGCAGCCTGATGTTATTTCTGCCAAGTCTGAAACTGTTATGATTTGCAATCTTGCCATGTCCTTTTGAGTATGTTCTAGTAGTTTCTAGAGATAGCTCAGTGTTAATGTTTTGTCATGCTTTACCTGTACATCATGTCCATGTCTTTTGTTTTTATATTGTGGTACTGTAGCTTATTGTTTTGATGCTTGCTAGATGCTTAGTTGCTGTTTTGGACAGTTTGTTGTTATGTCTTGTTTGGAGTGTATGTGTTGCACCGTTGCTCCGTTTTCAGTGTGCTCTATATGAAACTTGCTTGATTTTGCATGTAGTTTCATATTATCATGTTGCATCATTGTTTTGAGGTGTTCGCTTGATGTTTGTATGCATTTTGCATCAATGCCATGTTTAACTTGTTTTGCTCATATCTTCTAGGCCATAGCTCCGAACTAAATGAACTTTATATGTAACTTGACTAGAATTTCGTGTAGATCCTCTTGGTGCTCTTTGACTTGCTGTTTAACAACTTGAACATAATGTTTATTCAGATCTGGACCAATTTCGAAATTTGCATATGAGGACTTACCGGAATTGTTATATGTTGTTTCCGGCCTCATTTAAACTTGCTTTGATGTGTTGTTCTTGTTTGCATCATATCTTGCCATGAGTAGCTTCATGTAGCTTTGTCATGCACCATGCTTGGTTGTGCATCATGTCTTCTATATGTGTGGTGTGTTTACCATGTTATCTGCTTCTTCTCGATAGTTCCTGTTTCGTTGTGATCGCGAGGATTCGTTCGTCTACGCTTGGTTCGGCTTCATCCGTTCGTCTTCTTCATGGCCTCGTTCTTCTTCCTTGTGGGATTTCAGGCAAGATGACCACTACCCTGGATCTCACTACTATCATTGCTATGCTAGTTGCTTCGTTCTATTGCTATGCTGCGCTACCTATCACTTGCTCTTCAAGCCTCCCAAATTGCCATGAACCTCTAACCTTTGTCACCCTTCCTAGCAAACCATTGCTTGGCTATGTTACCGCTTTGCTCAGCCCCTCTTATAGCATTGTTAGTTGCAGGTGAAGTTGAAGATTGCTCCATGGTGGACAGGATTATGTTGGGATATCACCATATCTCTTTTTTAATTAATGCATCTATATACTTGGTAAAGGGTGGAAGACTTGGCCTTATGCCTGGTGTTTTGTTCCACTCTTACCGCCCTAGTTTTCTGTCATACCGGTGTTATGTTCCCGGATTTTGCGTTCCTTACGTGGTTGGGTGATTTATGGGACCCCCTTGACAGTTCGCTACGAATAAAACTCCTCCAGCAAGGCCCAACCTTGGTTTTACCATTTAACTCACCTAGCCCTTTTTCCCTTGGGTTTCCGGAGCCTGAGGGTCATCTTTATTTACCCCCCCCCCCAGGCCAGTGCTCCTCCGAGTGTTGGTCCAAACTAGAGCCACTTGCAGCGCCACCCCGGGGAAACTTGAGGGATGGTTTTAGTTGTACGTAGTGTTTATCCGGTGTGCCCTGAGAACGAGATATGTGCAGCTCCTATCGGGATTTGTCGGCACATCAGGCGGCTTTGCTGGTCTTGTTTTACCATTGTCGAAATGTCTTGTAAACCGGGATTCCGAGACTGATCGGGTCTTCCTGGGAGAAGGAGTATCCTTCGTTGATCGCGAGAGCTTATCATGGGCTAAGTTGGGACACCCCTGCAGGGTATTATCTTTCGAAAGACGTGTCCACGGTTATGTGGCAGATGGGAATTTGTTAATGTCCGGTTGTAGATAACTTGACACCAGATACGAATTAAAACGCATCAACCGCGTGTGTAGCCGTGATGGTCTCTTCTCGGCGGAGTCCGGGAAGTGAACACGGTTTCTGGGTTATGTTTGACGTAAGTAGGAGTTCAGGATCACGTCTTGATCATTGCTAGCTTCACGACCGTTCCTTTGCTTCTCTTCTCGCTCTTATTTGCGTATGTTAGCCACCATATATGCTTAGTCGCTGCTGCAACCTCACCACTTTACCCGTTCCTTCCCCTTTAAGCTTTGCTAGTCTTGATACCCATGGTAATGGGATTGCGGAGTCCTCGTGGCTCACAGATTACTACAACAATAGTTGCACGTACAGGTTATGCGATGATCACGACGTGAGAGCGATGTTTGCTTGTTTTGGAGTTCTTCTTCTGCTTCTTCTTCGATCAGGGGATAGGTTCCAGGTCGGAAGCCTGGGCTAGCAGGGTGGATGTAATTTGAGTTTCTGTTTGTGTTTCATTCGTAGTCGGATGGTGCTCTTATGTAAGATGATGTTGTATTCGTGTGGCATTGTATGCCTTTTGTATGTATCCCCATCTATTATGTAATGTTGATGTAATGATATCCACCTTGCAAAAGCGTATCAATATGCGGTTCTATCCTTGGTGGGACCTTCGAGTCTCTTTAGGATAGTATCGCATATTGGGCATGATATTCTACTATTGGTTATTCACCGGAGATGAGTCTCAGTCATGTCTACATAGTTCTCGAACCCGTAGGGTCCACACGCTTAACATTCAGTGACGATCAGTATTATGAGTTTATGTGCTTTGATGTACCGAAGATAGTTCGGAGTCCCGGATGTGATCACGGACATGGCAAGGAGTCTCGAAATGGTCGATACATAGATATTGATATATTGGACGACTATATTCAGACACCGGATGAGTTCCAGGGGTCACTAGATATTCATCAGAGTGCCGTGGGGTTATCGAAACCCCCGGGGGAAGTATTGGGCCTTAGTGGGCCTTAGGAGAGAGAGAGGGCAGTAGCCCAGGAGGTGGCGCCCCCCTAAGGGGAGTCTGAATTGGACTAGGGGAGGGGGGCGCGGCCCCTCTTTCCCTCTCCCTCTCCCTCTCTTTCCTTCCCCCTTCCTCCTTCCTAGTAGGACTAGGAAATGATGAATCCTACTCCTACTGGGAGGAGGATTCCTCCTCTCCTTGGGCACACCAAGGGCCGGCCGGCCTCCCCCCTTGCTCCTTCATATACAGGGGCAGGGGGCACCCTAAGACACGCATGTTGATTGTTCCAAGCCGTGTGCGGTGCCCCCCTCCACCATAATCCACCTCGGTCATATCATCGTAGTGCTTAGGCGAGGCCCTGCACCGGTAACTTCATCATCACCTTCATCCCACCGTCGTGCTGACGAAACTCTCCCTCAAAGCTCTACTAGATCGTGAGTTCGTGGGACGTCACTGAGCTGAACGTGTGCAGATCGCGGAGGTGCCGTACGTTCGGTACTAGGATCGGTCGATCGAGAAGACGTACGACTACATCAACCATGTTGTCATAACACTTCTGCTTTAGGTCTACGAGGGTACATGGACAACACTCTCTCCTCTGTTGCTATGCATCACCATGATCTTGCGTGTGCATTGGATTTTTTTTGAAATTACTATGTTCCCCAACGAAAGCCATCTGGGTGGCCCTTCTAGCCTGGTAGTTACGAGCGAGACAGCTCGCTGCTCCACCTACCTCGCATAGCCCATCGTAGGCAGTTGCCGCACTAAGCCAGCGCGTGGTTCGGCAGCTAGCCACTCCAATACAGCTCGAGGAAGAGTGCCAACTTGCTCCACGCCGGCTTGTCGGGGAGCACGGCGACATAGGCATCATCGCTGCCCTCGACGCCGCCACATCGTACAACGCCTCCAGTGCTTGTGACTACGCCATCCACCATCGACGCTGTCGGTGTACTAGAGTAGGGGTACCCTAGTATCCTGAACTTGTGCACGGGCAGTTGCAGCACCCCGCAGCAAAGCTTGCCGGGTGACCGCCAAGGTCCTCCGTGGCTCCGTTGGAGCCATTCAGAACAGAGTATTCAAGCCAAGGAGACAAAGCCCCGGCAAGAGGAGCTTGCCGGGAAGGCCAACCAAGGCATATCAAGGAACTTGCCGCGACGCGCCGCGCGTCCCGGCAAGGCCCGGTGAGCGACAAGCTTCCGGACCCGACAAGGCAACGGCCGCGGCAAGGTGCTTGCCGTGGCAAGCAGCCACTCTGTGCCCACACTCCAGCACATCCACCAACGTGTCGCCCTGGGGGCCTTTCCAGGCGCGCGTGGCGGGAGGCTGTGCAGCCAGCGGTGCGCGGTGGCATGCAATGCTGACAAGATCGCCATCGTGGCAGGCGGTGGCGCCCCTGACGGTCCTTTTCTGCACTGTTTAGGCGACGCAGACGGGCATTTAATGCCCTTGTCCCCTGCCGTCAGGGTTAGGTAGGATCCACTGTACAGGTAGCTGTACCAACCACCTCTCTTTTTACATTTGTACCCTTGTCTATGTTGCCACCTGTCGGTTACCCCTTTAGCATATAAAAGGAGGCCCATGCGCAACATAGAGGGAGGTTGGAACCCAAAAAATCATATACGCTCGGTCTTGTTAGCAGCTATAGTGTACTGTAGCGCCCCGCGCTCCCGAGCGAGAGCTCAATACAACCAAACAAGCAGCAGTAGGAGTATTATCTCTCCGGAGAGCTCCGAAGCTGGGTAAAGTGCTCGTGTGCTTCGCCTCGATCTGCTCTTCGTGCGACCTCCGCCCCCCGCCAAACCGAAAGGGGCTCGGTCCGCCGGACCCCATAGGTGTTCGTGGATCAGTTTCCCCGACATCTTTGGCGCGCCAGGTAGGGGGCTTCGAGATTGTGTGAACCTGATCCGGCGTGCACACGAGCTAGATCTTCATTTTTTTCCATCAACACGCCACCGAAGAAGAAGACTTCGGGGGCAGCTGTTCCATCCGGTTCGATCCCACCGCTACCGGAGCAAACGAGTGGTGGGGCAGACGCCAACGGGAGAACGGACATCGGCGAGGGAGCTCACGACGCTGCCAGGTCCAAGGACAAGGCTGCGCCGACCTGGGCGTCCGCACATATTCCGCGCCCATCTCAGGAGGCGCAGGACCGACAGCGTCATGGTATTCGCGGTACCATACGTTTGTTGGACCAAGATCAAGCTGGTGGATCCCGGGGCGCTCAAGACCAGCATGCACGCCAGCGTGCCGGCACGAGCGAGACGCGGTCTCTCGGACGGGATACTGCTCCTTCTAACATGGTTAGAAGTCCGAGCATATCCCGCTCCTCGCGCCGTCCGCCACTGCCGCCCACCACTCCGGCGGAAGCTTTGGCGCGAGCTCAACTACTCCTGGATTACCCTCCGACGTCGGACAAGATCGACGAATGGAGGGCCACCATTCAGAGTCTCATCGGCTACGCCAACGGCGACACTCCGCGGCAAGCGAATACATCGCTGCCACGGCAGGACTGCCAGGCACGAGCCGGTGGCGACGAAACTGGTGGGGGTGCAACTACCATGCACTCTCCACCCCGAAGGCCAAGACCGCCGACTCGCCGGATCCACCTCGATAGCGACTCCACCGCATCGTCAGATCCACGAGCCCGTCGCGATCAGCGCCAAGTTCTTCACGATCGGCAGCGAGAAGATGCTCGAACTCGCATCGAGCGACGAAGAGAAGCGCGACGTCAATCTGACCAGCGCGCTGGGCCCTCTGTTGACATGCATGCGCCAGGGGAACCAGGCGACTTGCCGTACGCGGTAGGTTGCCCTGCATTCACTCGTGAGTTTCGGCAAGTCCAATGGCCCTGCACGAAGAACTTCAAGCCAGACGTACCGGAGAAGTACGACGGCAAGACGCATCTGTCGGAGTTCCTCAGCATCTACACCATTGCGGTGCAGGCTGCCAGGGGAAGAGACGACAAGATCCTTGCCAACTACTTCCCACTAGTACTCAAACCCAATGTCCGATCCTGGCTCATGCACTTGCCGGACAACTCCATATCTTCCTGGGCAGATCTGTGCCATCAGTTTGTCGGCGCCTTTACAGGCGGCCACAAGCCTCATGGCCAAGAGAGCGATCTTCATCTGCTCGCCCAGAGGGAAGGAGAGCCCCTGCGCAAGTACATTCAGAGATTCAGCAGCGTACAGCACAACATCCCAGATGTCCACCCTGCCGCGGTGATCAGCGCGTTCCATCAGAACATGCGGAACCGTAGGATGCGGATGGAGATGGCGATGTGCCCTGGCCGACAAGTGTGCACATGCTGAGGAAGGGAGGAGACTCCCCGGAGAGAATACAGGAGCAGGAGGATCTGACAGTGAGGACACTGCCCCGGCAAGGAAAAACCGGCGGCGGAATAACAGGAAGAAGAAAGGCAAAGAGGTGCTAGTTGTTGAGCAGTCCGGCAACGGAGGTGGCGCCAAGAAAGCCAAAGTTGGTGGCTCCGGCAAGGAGATTACCGCAGAGGCTATGGCGGTCGCCGACAAGCAGGACGGCACCAACAAGCAGTACTGCAAGATCCACCGCACCAAGGGCCATGACCTCCAGAGCTGCAAGAAGGTCGAGCAGCTTGTTGAGCAGCAGAAAGCTGAATACGAGCGGCACGACAAGGAGAAGGCCCAGGAAGGTGCTGAAGGATCCAGCAAGAAACGCCCTGGCCGGGGAGGACGCCGCGGCAAGGCCAAGCAGCGGCAAGGAGACAGGCCTCCCCGCGGCCGCGACAAGGATGAAGATGATGACGATGATGAAGATATGGATGATGATGAGACCGATGAGCAGGAGTTTCAGAAAGCCATAGAGGTCCTGTGCGTTGACGGTGGTGCTTCTTTGCATACTTCGCACCGCCAGCTCAAGCAGTGGGTGCGGGAAGTTAATGCAGCAGAACCACCCATCGAGTCACGCAAGCCTCTAAAATGGTCCAGCATGCCTATCATCTTTGATATTGAGGACCACCCTGATCGCATAACTGTGGTCGGATGTTTGCCGATGTTGGTTTCACCAACTATCCGCAACCTCAAGGTCACTAAGATGCTAGTAGACGGCGGGGCCGGCTTGAACTTGATCTCCTCCGCGGTGCTCCAGAAACTCCAGATCCCTGACAGCGAGCTCGAAGAAACTAGCACATTCCAAGGAATCAACCCGGGAAGGAGCAAGCCGAAGGGAAAGATCACGTTGCCGGTAACATTTGGCAGCGAGTTGAACTTCAGGACTGAGAGGGTCACTTTTGACGTTGCTGACTTTCCATTGCCCTACAATGGGATACTCGGCCGTCCAGCACTCGCCAAATTCATGGCAGCCTCTCACTATGCCTACAACATGCTGAAGATGCCAGGCCCGATAAGTGTCATCTCTGTCCCTGGCGACAAGAAGGATGCTCTTATCTGCGCCGACAAGATCTACCGGGAAGCAACTGCCGCAGCAGATCGCAAGTCACTTGCCGCTGAAGCTCCCGGGGGGAAGAAGAAGACCAAGTCCGGCAAGAGTTCTGATGCCCACTCCGGCAAGTGCACCTCTTCGGAGTGCTGCGCTACCGTTGAGGACGCACCATTGAGCTCCACCGGCAAGTGTAAGAAGGCAATGGCAGCTCCACCTGAGACCAAGAAGGTGTCTGCCAAGGAGGACGGCACTGGTATTACCTTCACCATCAGTGCCACTCTCGACCCTAAATAGGAAAGCGCGCTCGTTGCTTTCCTGCGGGCGAACGTCGACGTGTTTGCGTGGCAACCGTCTGACATCCCCGGTGTTCCCAGGAAAGTAATTGAGCACCACCTTGCCGTCTGTCCTCACGCGCGGCCCGTCAAGCAGAAAGTCAGGAAGCAAGCAGTGGAGCGCCAAGAATTCATTGCAGAGGAAATCAAGAAGTTGGAAGCAGTAGGCCTTGTCAGAGGAGTGCTCCATCCTACGTGGTTGGCCAATCCTGTAGTCGTGCGCAAGGCCAACGGGAAATGGAGGCTTTGTATCGACTTTACCGATGTTAATAAAGCTTGTCCCAAAGACCCATTTCCCTTGCCGCGCATCGACCAGATTGTTAACTCCACGGCCGGATGTGACTTGCTTTCATTTCTTGATGCGTACTCAGGATACCATCAGATCTTCATTGCAGAAGAGGATGAGGAGAAGACCGCATTCATCACCTCGTGTGGCACATACTGTTTCGTACGGATGCCTTTCAGTTTAAAGAATGCTGGTTCAACATTTGCAAGGGTGGTCCACCACGCTTTTGAGCCGCAGATGCACAGAAATGTGGAAGCATACATGGATGACATAGTGGTCAAGAGCAAGGATAGGGCGACCCTAATTCAAGATTTAGATGAGACATTTGCAAATCTGCGCAAGATCAACCTCAAGCTTAACCCCGAGAAGTGTGTGTTTGGAGTCCCCTCCGGCAAGCTTCTCGGGTTCTTCGTGTCTCAGCGGGGAATTGAAGCCAATCCCGACAAGATCAAGGCCATTGAGCAGATTGAAGCACCAAAGCGCATCAAGGATGTACGAAGGCTTGCCGGTTGTGTAGCTGTTCTCAGCAGGTTTATCTCTAGGTCTGCTGAGCGCACCCTTCCATTTTTCAAAATATTGAAAAAGGCAGGTCCAATGAAATGGACTCCGGAAGCGGAGGCTGCGCTGCAGGACTTGAAGAGATACCTGTCCTCCACTCCAATACTTGTCGCACCTAAGCCACAGGAGAAGTTGCTATTATATATAGCGGCAACCAATCAAGTGGTTAGTGCTGCGTTAGTAGCAGAGAGGGAGGCGGATGATGAGCCAGCAACCACGGCAAATGCATCCAGCGACAAGCAGGGGGCTTCACCGGCAAGCTCTGGTCCGGCAAGCTCTGGTCCGGTAAGCTCTGGTCCGGCAAGCTCTGATCCAGCAAGCTCTGGTCCCGACAAAGATGGATCTGCGCAGACGCATAAGGAGATACAGAAAAGAATGGTGCAGCGCCCGGTTTACTTTGTCAGTTGCCTTCTGCAGGGGGCTAGGTCAAGGTATTCTGGGGTGCAGAAACTGCTTTTCGGCCTTCTCATGGCCTCGAGAAAGCTGCGCCATTACATCCAGGCACATGAGATCACAGTCGTCACTCGTTTTCCGCACAAGAGGATACTGCAAAATCCAGAAGCAACAGGCAGGATTGTCGAGTGGGCACTGGAACTGTCAAGCTTTGGCCTCAAGTTTGAAAGCACTTCAACTATCCAAAGCAGGGCATTGGCGGAGTTCATAGTAGAATGGACACCTACACAAGATGAAGAAATTCCAGAAACAAGCATCCCCGTCAAGGAAGCAAGTAAAGAGTGGCTGATGTACTTTGATGGTGCCTTTTCGCTGCAAGGCGCCGGTGCGGGCGTGCTGCTTGTCGCACCCACCGGAGAGCACCTCAAGTACGTAGTCCAGATGCACTTTCCCAAGGAGCAAGCAACGAACAATACTGCAGAGTATGAAGGTTTGCTTGCCGGTCTCAGGATCGCGGCAGACCTTGGGATCAAGAAGCTCATTGTCAGGGGTGACTCACAGCTTGTCGTCCGCCAAGTCAACAAGAATTATCAGAGTCCGTTGATGGAAGCTTATGTTGATGAAGTGAGAAAGCTAGAAGAGCATTTTGACGGCCTACAGATGGAACATATTCCAAGAGCTCAGAATGACATTGCTGATGGCCTGTCAAAGTGCGCCGCACTTAAGTTACCTGTGGAACCAGGGATCTTTGTGCTCAAGCTGACTCAACCGTCTATAACACCATCAACTGGACAGAGCAAGAAGAGGAAGTTGATTTCTGGTGACTATTTTCCGGCAGAGCTCCCTGAAGCCGCCGCCAAGAAGGTCCCCAAGATCAACGCCAAGAGTGCTGAGGAGCAGTCTGCTCCGACAAGCCTTAGGGCTTGTTCCGTTGTAGCAGACGCTCCCGACAAGTTTTGCTCCGGCAAGCTTGCCGGGGAACATCAAGCTCCGGCTGAGCCACGGGTTCTTGCCATAGAAGCTGATGTTCCCGCAGCAGCAGAAGTGCCTTTAGTCCTTGTTATCGAGCCACAAGCTCCAGCATGGGCACAACAGATTGTCCATTTCCTCCAGACAGGAGAACTTCTCGAAGAGCAAGAAGAAGCGGAAAAAGTAGCCCGACAGTCAAGTATGTACCAGTTTGTCGACGACACACTGTACAGAAGAAGACTCAGTGGTGTGAAATTGAAGTGTATTTGCCGGGAAGACGGACATAAGCTGTTGGCAGAGATACATGGAGGCATATGTGGTCACCACATTGGCGCAAGAGCACTTGCCGGCAAAGCTTTCCGGCAAGGTTTCTTTTGGCCGACAGCCCTCCAGGATGCAACTGCACAAGTAACCAAGTGTGAAGCGTGCCAGTTCCATTCCAAGCAGATACACCAGCCAGCTCAAGCTCTCCAGACGATCCCTTTATCCTGGCCATTTTCGGTCTGGGGGCTCGACATCCTCGGCCCCTTTCCCCGAGCTGTCGGGGGCTTTGAGTACTTGTACATTGCAATCGACAAGTTCACGAAGTGGCCGGAAGTGGAACTAGTGAGGAAGGTGACATCACAGTCAGCAGTCAAATTCTTCAGGTCGATTGTTTGCCGTTTCGGAATCGCAAACAGGATCATCACCGACAACGGCACGCAATTCACGAGCCGCACCTTCATGCAGTACGTCCAAGATCTTGGCACCAAGGTCTGCTTCGCTTCTGTTGCTCATCCGAGAAGCAACGGTCAAGTGGAGAGGGCAAATGCTGAAGTGCTGCGCGGGCTCAAGACCAGGACTTTCGACAGGCTGCACAAGTGCGGAAGAAACTGGATCGAGGAGTTGCCGGTGGTTCTTTGGTCGATCAGAACGATGCCAAATCGAGCCACTGGCCAGACACCTATCGCTCTAGTCTATGGAGCAGAGGCAGTTCTCCCCACAGAACTCGTATACGGATCACCTCGAGTGCTCGCTTATGATGAGCTTGAGCAAGAGCAGCTGCGACAAGATGACGCGCTGCTCCTTGAGGAGGACTGTCTTCAGGCTGCTGTACGAGCTGCTCGATACCAGCAAGCTTTGCGCCGCTACCATAGCCGCAAAGTTAATGCCAGGAGTTTCAAGGAAGGCGACCTTGTTCTTCGGTGCGTTCAGTCCACAAAGAATTCCAACAAGTTGACGCCGAAGTGGGAAGGCCCTTATCGGGTGAAACGAGTCACTAGGCCCGGCGTTGTCTGCCTTGAGACTGAAGATGGCATTCCGGTGAGCAACTCCTGGAACATTGAGCATCTTCGTAAGTTTTACCCGTAGGGCGCGGTTGCCGGAACCTGTTCCGACAACCACCTTTTGTACAAGTCTTGCCGATGTTGCATGTAATCCTCTGTACAAAGCCGGGCGCAGATCCCGTGCATAAGTAAAACTCATGTGCTCTGCACATCTTGTCAATTTCATGCATTATATTCTTTCTTGCATGTGTTATCTGACACTTTGTGCAGCACCTACCCCCGGTAAGCAATAACGAGCCGAAAGGCTCCATATCTTTATTTTCTCTTCTTTCTTTTTCTCACCAAAGGGGAGGAAGGTCCCCTCGCACACAAGTTTACCGGGGGGAAAGGAGAAGATGATGGTGTGGACTAGGCGTTGTCTAAGGAAGTTTTGCCTTGCCGGGAAGCAAACGACAGAAAAGCTAAGTTGACAAAAGTTTGAGCAATTAGTTTTAATTTTGAAGTTATCTTCCTCGAACGACCATGCTTTGTATGGAAAACCTGTGCGCGGAGGAACCAACTCGTAGCTAGTTGCGCCCTTACTTTGTTTCGAGTCCGCTCAACAACTTAAGTGTGCTACAACTAGTCGCGAAAATGTTTCTTGTCGGAAGCGGCACCGCCAGCAGGCTGCTGACGTTCCGCACTCAGCGCTCGCGGCTCGGGTGCCTACGCCGACAAGTTCCCTAAAAGCGTAGGGTAAAAACATACAAAGGAAGGAATCTAGTAAAGTAAATAACGTAGCAATCAATACAAGAAATAGAGTTATATTACAAGATAACTTGTCGCGGCTCTAACTGATTGATCTCATAATATGGCCAGGAGCAACAAGGAGAAAGAGAAAATGGGCGGCCTAGTCTACGCGATCGCCCTCAACCCTCTTGATCTCGCTCACCTTGTCCACGATGGGTGCGACAAGGGCCTTGAGCGCTTCCAGATCAGCGTCAGGCGGCAAGGACCTGAGGACGTTGGTGAGGTTGAGGTCTGGGTTGTGGAAGGCCACCTTCACCAGCACCTTCTGGAGAACTCCCGCGCAAATGTTGGGCGACTCGTCGGCCAGCTGCTTTGGGATCTTCTCCCGGAGCTGCTGGAGGGCCGTCGCCACGCCCTTGAAGAACAAGCTGAGCTTGGCACTGGGTTGGAGATGCTCGTCGGAAGAATAACCGAAGTCCTCCATCCCCAGCTGCACCAGCTCCCCATCGATGACTGTGGCAATATTCACCAGACCCTCGGTCCAGTGCTCCACAGTCTCCCTAAATGAGTTTTGGGTAACAGCAATACTCACCAGCAGCGCCTCGTCGGCCTTGATCTTCTCCGACAAGGTCACCTCCCGCTCCCTGACGCCGTCCAGCGTCTGAGTCAGCGTAGCCAACTTCAACTCAAGATCCGCGTTGGAGTCCTTGGCGGCGCTGAGATCCTTACTCCTCTCAGCGAGAAGACCCTGCAGCTCACCATGGGCGGCAACATCCTTCTCGCGCTCGCGCTTGAGCATGGCAAGCTCCTCGCCGCTCGTCTTGAGATTGGCCTCCAGCTGCGCCACCTTCGCCTCCAGCTCCTTCTTGGCGGCCTCAGCGGCTGCGGCAGCATCCCTTGCTTCCTTGAGGGCACCGCCAATTGATTGCTCGCGCGCGGCAAGCTCTTCCTCGTGGCTGTCAAGGTTGACCTTGCACTGCGCCAAATCACCCTCCCGCGCAGATAGCCTCTCGGCAGCAAGCCGCTGCTGCTCCTCAACCTCAGCCTTCGCAAGGAGGAAGGCTTTCCTCTCCTCGGCGACTTGCTCCCGCTCCTCTGCCAGACTCCGGAGAGCTTCTTGCCTGAGGCCACGGAGCTCCTCCGCGCGCTTCTCGATATCAACTCCCGCCCTCGCGACAAGCGCTTCTCGGGAAGCCAGCTTGGCTTGTCGGGCGCGGTAGAGCGACGTCAGCTTCCGCAGCAGCCGCTCCTCTTCAGGATCGTCGCTGCTGCTTGGCGCGTCAACCAGCGTCAGCCCGGCGGAGGCAAGCACCTCTCCGTCCAGGATTTCCCCCTCGACCGGCGCCCTGGAGCTTGACGCCCAGGGAAGCTTGATGAAGATTCCATCGCCGGCCTTCAGGTAGGCGCCGGGCTGTGGCTCTTCGGAGCCTGGTCCCGCAGCAGCAGCGGAGGGGTCGGCGGTCGGTGCAGCGCCTGGCGCTCCTGCGGCCTCAGGGCCGTCAGTGCGATCGCCAGATCCCTCGCCGGCTTCTGCGGCGGCAGCCTTGGCGGCCTCTTCGCCGGCGGGTTCATCAGCGCTGGCCTCTCCTTCGGCAGCCTCCGTTTCCATCGGCTCTGTGGCGAATGGATCTGACGAATGGAAGAAGGGAGAAGAGTCAAGAAAATACTCAAAGAGAAAATCAGAAGAAGAAGAACCCAAGGGAAGATTTCAGGCAAGAAGGTTACCTATGCTAGGATCTGCGGTCGCGGTCTCAACCGCCGGAGGATCACTGGTGCCGTCCCTTGCCGGAGAACTGTCCCTTGCCGGAGAGTTCTCCCTTGCCGGAGAGCGCTCCCTTGCCGGGGACTCCTCCCTTGGCGGCGTAGTCGAAGCAGATGGCGCTTCGGGAGTAGCCTCCGAGCACTCCTGGTGAGGCTGTTCTGCTCCTACACAAATCAATAGTCAAGATATCAGTAGAGAAAAGGGCACCCATGCACGCCTGACAGCAGGAAGTAAACTATAAACTTACGCTGGGGGCTGCGCTGGGGGCTGCTTTGGGGAGTGGTTGCCGGGTCCCTCAAGGTGGTCTCAGACACACCCCCTACTGACACGGTGGGATCGTCTTCGATGACAATCACCGGGGCCTTGTCTCTCTTCGCCGCTCTCTGGGCCAGCGTCCTGAAAAAGAATGGGTTCAGATTGAAGCAAGTCGGATACAAGACGAAAGCTGCAAGATTGAAGAACTACAAGAACACCAAAGAAACTTACTCTTCTTCTTCCTCGTCGGAGCTGAGCGCGGAGAGATCGAAGTCCGGCTCCCCTCCGGTGCGGCGAGGCGGAGGAGTAGGTTCCCTTGCCCGCTTGGCAGGGGCGGTGGCGGTGGACCGGGAAGATCCCACTCCAGTTGCCGCAGCAGCGTGAGGCGCTCCCGCGGCAACAGTGCTTGCCGCGGTAGAGCGTGTCGCAAAGCTTGGCGGCCGTTGGCTCGTTTGCCGCCCTGCTACGTCCCTGGCCCTGCGGAGACGCCTTCTTGGTGCAGCCGGGGGCTCCGCCTGTGGCAAGCTGTCTGAAGGTTCGGGCTCTTCTTCGCCAGGCTCGCTCGGCTCAGCTTTGGGACCGGCAGACTCGTCCTCGCTGGAAAACTCCTCGCGCTCGGCAAGCCTTGCCGCTTATGCTGCCTCCGCCTCCTCCACGGTGAACCCGAACTCGCCCGCGGCAGCTGCTGCCGCAGCCTCTTCCGTCCTAGTGGTGATGCCCTGCAGCTCCGCGTCGGTAGTGTCGCGGGTGAGGCTTTTCTGTTCATCAGCACGGACCGGCACTTCTACCAAGTCGTCGAAGAACGCCTGCACGACGTCATGCGAAGGTTCTTGCCAAGTTGGGGCGATTCCGTGCGAGTCGCACAACGACATCATCGCGCGGATCCGGTCAAGCGAAGAATTGTTGCACAGCGGAACGACATTCCGCGGCAACATAAAAGGGTGCTGAGGGTCGCGCTTGAACAGCTCCAAAAGCATCGCGTCCAATTCCAGGACCGTGAAGTTAAAATTGAGGCCCGGGCGTAGCCTCATGATATCCGCCGAGTTCTTGAACTCCCAGGCGGGTCTCCTCCTCTCCTGCAGGGGGGCGATGCGGCGGCGAAGAAAGTCTGCACCAACTGCGCCTATAGTGGGCCCGGCAAGCCTAAGGCGAAGGATCCGGGTGACGGCAATCTTCAGCCTGTCGTCCTTCGGGGCCACATTGCTCCAATCATTGCCGCGCACTACTGGGGCTTGGCGCAGGGCGGTGAAAGGCTGCGGGTTCTCCTCAACGATCCAGCACCACTCTGCCCTCCACTCTTCCCATTTGCTACGGAGCTCTCCCTCTAGATAGGCGTCCTTCTTGCCAGTCCTCGAGATCCAAGCGATTCCTCCAGCGAGGGGCTCTCCTCTCTCGACCCGGGGCATGAAAAAGTGGCGGAAGAGGGCTACGTTTGGGTGGACTCCGACAAAGTTTTTGCACAGATGTGCGAAAACTGCCATGGTCAGAACGGCGTTGGGGGTGAAGTTAAGGAGGTGGAACCCGTAGGTGTTCATAATGTCGCAGAAGAAATCGGAAAAAGGCGGGCAGAGCCCGCAGTAGAAGAACAACACAAAAAAGGGACACCCGGTCGGAGCCAGTCTCGAAGTGGTGGCCGGGAGTACCCTCGTGCGCGGATGCGCTCGCGTCTCCATCGACCAGAAAAGGTAGTAGTACTCCCTCAGCTCCTGCGCACCGAACTGAGGGGGGAAGAGGGCCCGCTCCTTCCGCAGCGCCATGAGCCGCTGCGCCTCGGCCGACTTCACGACCTTCCCCTTGTCGGCTTTTGGAGCCATGGCGGAGGTGGTGAGGGAGGTCGACGGCGTTGGTGATGATGGTGGCAATGGGGGGGACGGAGCGCTGCTCTCTTTCTGCTTCGTGAAGGAGGGGGCAGCGGCGGAGATTTCTGGAGTTGGAGCAACAAACAGCGAGATGGGCGAACTGCCCCTGTTTCCCCTGCTTATAAAGAGGGAGGGGGCGGAAGTTTCGCCCTTCCGAATAAAGAAACCACCCACGATCTCTCCCACGATGCCGCATTCAACGCGTGCCGTTAGGGGAGGGTGCGGTGGATACGGAGCAACATTCGGCGTAACCCAGGCCGCGTGTGCCCGTGCCCTGTTTTGGGCCTGGCGCAACAGCGCTCGGCACCGTGTGTGGCCCAGGCCCGGGGGCTCCTGTCGGTGTACTAGAGTAGGGGTACCCTAGTATCCCGAACTTGTGCACGGGCAGTTGCAGCACCCCGCGGTAAAGCTTGCCAGGTGAACGCCAAGGTCCTCCGTGGCTCCGTTGGAGCCATTCAGAACAGAGTATTCAAGCCATGGAGACAAAGCCCCGGCAAGAGGAGCTTGCCGGGAAGGCCAACCAAGGCATATCAAGGAACTTGCCGCGACGCGCCGCGCGTCCCGGCAAGGCCCGGTGAGCGACAAGCTTCCGGACCCGACAAGGCAACGGCCGCGGCAAGGTGCTTGCCGTGGCAAGCAGCCACTCTGTGCCCACACTCCAGCACATCCACCAACGTGTCGCCCTGGGGGCCTTTCCAGGCGCGCGTGGCGGGAGGCTGTGCAGCCAGCGGTGCGCGGTGGCATGCAATGCTGACAAGATCGCCATCGTGGCAGGCGGTGGCGCCCCTGACGGTCCTTTTCTGCACTGTTTAGGCGACGCAGACGGGCATTTAATGCCCTTGTCCCCTGCCGTCAGGGTTAGGTAGGATCCACTGTAAAGGTAGCTGTACCAACCACCTCTCTTTTTACATTTGTACCCTTGTCTATGTTGCCACTTGTCGGTTACCCCTTTAGCATATAAAAGGAGGCCCATGCGCAATGTAGAGGGAGGTTGGAACCCAGAAAATCATATACGCTCGGTCTTGTTAGCAGCTATAGTGTACTGTAGCGCCCCGCGCTCCCGAGCGAGAGCTCAATACAACCAAACAAGCAGCAGTAGGATTATTATCTCTCCGGAGAGCTCCGAAGCTGGGTAAACTGCTCGTGTGCTTCGCCTCGATCTGCTCTTCGTGCGACCTCCGCCCCCTGCCGAACCAAAAGGGGCTCGGTCCGCCGGACCCCATAGGTGTTCGTGCATTAGTTTCCCCGACAGACGCGCATGTAGCCGCACCATGCAAGCATATAAAGAAGCCGTCGCGGATGTCGATGAGTTGATGCCGCTATGCGGATGATGAAGAGGTGACGGCCATCACATCCCCACCCGCCGCCATCATCGAGGAGAAGTGGAACATGGGAGGCCGTCGACTATTGTATCCCATGAAGGCCACTGCCAAGGCGACGCCGGTGAAAACATCCGGTGTCTTGCACGATTCTTCTTCAGCCGGATGTTGCAGGAGGACAAAGAGATCATGCAGCGACCATTTAGATTAGGTATATTAATTCTACCAGGCTGGTTGTAATGGGAGTATCATAAGTAGTATTATGCATGCCAACTAGGCAAATTTTGATGAGGTAATAAAGAATGAGAGGGTTGAGTATCATGCTATGATACCATATGGAATTAAGTTACTCCCACTGTGGTTAGTCTTAGGCCTTGTTCGGTTCAACCTCCTCCCAAGGGGTTTGGAGAGGAATGGAGGGGGATTTCGCTTGTACATGATTTAATCCCCCACAATCCCTGTTAATCCCTGTTAAAATCCCTTGAATCGCACATGCCCTTAAGGTTAAAAATGGCAGGGATTATAGGGGATAGGGTGCAAACTTCAAGGATTTAAAGGTGAGGGTTTGTTTCCGACTAGCTCTACAACCTCAAGGTTTATAAATCGGACTTCAGTCTCCCCTCACACACACGCCTGGGTACACTCACGGTGGAGCACATTTGCACACGAAAAGGTAGGTAACGTGACAATTTGATACATCTAGCCGTCCATTTAATGTGGGTTCTGGGTCCAAATGCCAGCCATAGCACGTGCGACCTGAACGCGGTAGCATGGTTATTGATCGAGTTTCTTTTTACTGGTATGTTAAATGAAAAAATATGGCTGCGCGCGTGTTCAATTTAAAATGATCGCTTCGGAGGGAAAAACAGTTACTACCCCACTAGTCCACTTCGGGACTTGCTTGCTAGGGTTGTTCTCTTCTTCTCACTCTCTCACCCTCTCTAGATCTAAACAAGACCGTGGTGTCCACTCTCTTTATCTCTCTCTATGTTCTCTCCAGTTGACATAGATCCAGCCGGATACCTTCCGATGGTGGTTGCGGTCGGCAAGGGAGGAAGCCGACGCGCACCGTCTTCTCTAACCTGGCGCTTGTGTGGGATGTCCTCCTCACCCTTGCTGCCCGCCGTCGAGTTGGTAGATTACGCTACCTGGCTCGCCACATCCCGCCGATCGGGGGTATAATTTTTTTAGAACCGGTCTCATTCTAATGGCCACGCTTCCCACATTGCTGCATTCCTTGTTTTTCATCTAGTTAGGATTGCTTCCCACTCGCTACATCCTGCATGTGGATATTCTTCTAGTATTACAAAGCTCTCCATGTAGCTAGCTCCGTTGTCTTGTCAAACACTCGAACACCACCTAAATTTTTACTATCAGAGGAGAAAAGGTACTACAGATATTGGCTAATGAAACAATCTCTTGGTTGGAAAGGGAAATAAAGATGCTGGCCTGACCGGTCTCCTAGTCAAAATAGGACAGAAAGTGGGGGTGTTGGGTCGACAATGCAACCGAGAATGAGCATGTCTAGATTTCTTGTGGTCACATAGGAAAGGTCACTAATGAGAACAAAAAATGCACAAATCCAGACATGCTTTGCATGTTTGCCGCACTCGGCAACACCTCTGCCTCAACACTTTATGGCTCGGTGGATGTAAAACATGCTTGTGCCTCCCCTGTCCCTATGCCCTTACTACTGCTATTAATCTAACATCACAAGTAAAATGAAACAATGCCACTGTTAATGTGATGTCGATGTTAAGTAATGCTGCTGTCAATCTATTGCCATTGATAAAATGAATCAATGTCACCACTATTTTATGAAATGCTTCTGTCTTGCTTTATTTCTCATAAAGAGTGTTTTGGGCCGTTACACTAAAATATGACACCGGTAACATAGCTGCATCTCTGTTGAACTGCACAAAATTTTATTGCACAATGGTTGACACGATGATGTGTTTCTCCTTTCCGTATCACCCTTCGTTAGAATGATCATTCTTGTTAACCGTGCACATACGTACTGATCAAGTGCTACTCCCAATCTGTCGTCACATAGTCATAATGCAATTGTTATGCATGTTAATGTAAGCCCACGTTAATCTAGAGCCAGTGTTGATTTGATGTGATGGCACTTCTTAGATAATGGCACTTTTTTATATTGTCATTGTAATGCCATTGATAACATATGAGATGCTGATGTTAATCATATGCCGCTGCAAAAAAATGATACTGCTTAAATAACCTTGTTACATATTTGTGCAAACAGGGTTGTCTATCTCCATATGGTGTCTATTTGTGAAAACGGAAGCACAAACCTCAATTTTAGTGGAACATGGTGTCAGCTGACCTCAAGGTGCTCCAGGTATTCCGACATTCTTAACTAGGTATAATGACCAACACAAGATGAAATAAGCTTATTCGTATGTTGACTTGCTGTTGACTTGCTGTTCGCAGTGTGGAACGAGCCTGTCATGTGTAGAGGAGCAAACAAGCAATGCAGCCGCTCTGTCAACGCAAGATAAAAGAGATTGAGTCATTGATGGCCTGGCCGGCAAGTAAGGATCGTGCAAACAGCAGTGCATTATTTTAGTGGAACTGCACAAAAAAGATGTTGGGGTTAGTCGGACAAATTTTGTACAGCCACACGGAAGGAATTGCGCTCATCGGTTGCATAGAATTTCCTCCATGCCATCATAGGAGATCCCAAGGTGGAAATCAACTAACCACTTATAAAATTATGCATAATCTTCCTCACGCAGGTCAGTATCCCCTTCGTCTAGATGATCGTGTTTTGTCATGCCGAGCTACCGATATCTGCTACTGTTTTGCGACACTGTTTAAGTACAACACTTTCCTATCTTTTCATATTTAGGACAATGAAGATGATTTTAGTGGAACTGCACAAAATGGTCTGATGTTGAGTGATCTCTATTGCCTCCTCTATTTGCTACAATGTGTCACCATAAATTGCAAGATGAGCCACCAAGATAGCTGTGGAGTTGCCAACATGCTCAAAGTGCAAGGAACATTGAGCAAAAAGAAGCATGCCCAGGAAATTAATGCGTGCGTAGGGAGGCCCTTTGCTCAGATAAGCATCTATCATTTTTTCTTTATTTCTACACCTTCTCACAACTTTGTCTTGGTTATAGTCTTGTGAATCATTTAGATGCGTAAACATGCTGAACTGAAGTGCTTGTGAATGTTAGCTAGTATGCATACCGTATCTTGTGAAGCTTAGTTTAGTGTGAATGTTAGCGTGTCAACCTTTACAATCTATGTATATTGTGGGCATGTTAATTGACCCCTCATTTTGCCGTGCTACAACCAGTGTGAGTGTCTGCATGCAGTAGACCATCCTCTAATTTGGTGGATGCCAAGCTGGCCCGAAAAGGAGCTATAACTTTTTTTCAAGTTGAAAAATGTTACCGATGAGGAGCCACAATTAAGCTGGAGGCATCTATTTTTTTCTTTTGAATGGGCAATAAGCTGGAGAGCTGGAGAGTGTCTCTAATGGGCTGCCTCTAGTTTTAAGGTCATTCAGTACGAAACACGGGAAACCGACTAGGCCGATACAAAGCCTATCCATCTTAAAGCCCATTTGTTTTTGTTTTTTGCTAGGAAAAGCCCATATTTCATGAAGAGGGGGTGATCCTAGAAATACCCTCCTTCCTCCTCGCTTCCACTTATACTGCAACTCACTGGACTATCCCGCTTCCGTCGCCCCCCAATTCCCCCTGTCGTGGAATTGTCAAGGCAGATGTCCTTAGTGCGAGGACTTAGTCGTGAGACCAACACATCTATGTGGTAGCTTGAGAGGGGTTGAGCGGAATCAAGAGACGCAACACAAGACAAAGATTTAGGCAGCTTCGGGCCCCGGGAAACATCATCCGGTAATAGCCCTACTTGTTGTTTGAGGCTAGGTCTCATTATCATCACGTGGGAGTCAGCGTAAACCGGCTCTCCTGGTTGTGTCTAGCCCTAGAGATTGTTTCTTCTTGCCTGTCCCTCTTCGGGGAGCACTGCCCCTCCTTATATATGTTAAAGGGGCGGTTTACATGACCAGTCCTAGTTGGATTAGGATTACTCTATTACAAGTGGAGTCCTAGTCTTGCTTCCTTTGTAGGAGAATAGTCCTTACGCTTTCCTCATAAACCAGCCCACAATTAAACGTGAACCGGCCTTCTGGGCCTTTGGCCTCGTCATCCATTTGACCCGCCCACCGGGTTACTAATGAACCGCCAAGCTCGGGCGGGTTACCCATGAATCGCCAAGCCCCGGGCGGGTTACCAGTGAGTCGTCCAGTCCGGTCGGGTTATACTTCCGGCCGGGTTACGCCGCGGAGTATATCCCCGACACCCCCTGCTCCCCATCTTCCTCACTCGTACAGAAACCCCACGCTCACCTTCTTCCTCACTCGTACAGAAAACGCTTGCTCCTCTTCTTCCTCTCCTACAGAAAACCCCAGCCCTCCTTCTTCCCCACTTGCATTGCCACTAGGCTCATCTCTGGCTACTCTACTCAAACCCGTGAGCTCGCCACGATGCCCACAAGGAAAATGGAGTCGGCTGGCCCTAGCGCCAATAAGATGAGACTCCCGCTAGCAGTGATGCCGGTTGTTGATCCCGCACCCGGCAGCGCTGGTAGAAACGGCGAGCCCCCCCCCCCCACTCAGATCCGAGGAACCCGTAGAATCCTCGGTGGACCGCTTCAGCGATCTCCTGGATGACATCCTTGGGGAGATCATATCGCTTCTCTCCACCAAGGATTACTGCCGCACACAAGTCCTCTCAACTTGGTGGTGCCCTCTATGGCGCACTGCGCCCCTCAATCTTGACTGTCATCAGATATCTGTCCTTCGTGAATTTGATCTCCTCAGAGCCATCATCTCCTCCCACTAGGGACCCGTTCAACACCTCTGCATCCTGACACGCTACCTGCTGTCCATACCCTGCATGGTGGACGCTTGGCTGACATCCCTTGAATTTCAAAAACTCTAGCAGTTTGAGTTCTACCATTACCACGGAAGTTTCATACCATGAACCGAACACTAAGAATTTGTCCCCATGCCACCATTGTCTATCTCGTGGTTTTCCTCCTCTCTCTCCACACCGCCACCTTAGCCCGGTGCCATCTACCAGATGATCTGGTACAAATGCTTTGACTCCCACTGCTATTTTTTTTCCTTGTGGTGGTTTATCTATCGTAGGCCTCACTGCACAACATCATCCACTCTAGTTGCCCTGCCCTGGAGCGCTTGCTGATTGTTTTGGGAATAGAAATCCCTATCAGTTGTCTCCAAATAAAGTTGCCTCACCTTAAAAGCATTGGAATTTGTTTAGAAAGGACATCAGCTCTTCATCGAAGATGCCCCTTCACTTCAAAGATTGCTCCGTCATTATTGTTATAAACCTTCACAAATAACTGTCATCTCTGCGCCCAAACTGGAGACCTTGGGTGTAATTTGTGATCCATTTAATGATCACAAGTTGGTGTTTGGCTCCTCACTTATTCAGGTACCGTATATTATCATCTACACATTTGTAATCATAAGCTGCATTTTTTATTTGTGCGCATAAGTTTTATATCATCTTGGAGTACACTTTGGATACTAATATTATGTTATATGCTCAATGAAGAGTTAGTCCATGGATAGCCTATCAATGCTGCTGGATTCTGTCAAGATCTTATATATCGGAATGTGTAGTTATGATCTAAACGTAATTATTGGCTTGCTGCGATGCTTTCGATGTCTGGAGAATTTATATATAAAGGTGATGATTTCATGCACATTGAAAGCACGTATATATTGTACTAGAATTAACCATTCAGTTATCGCTCTTTCACATACTCTTTTTTCAGACCTTAACTGTTTTCAATCTTCATGTCTACTTAGGCACTAACACATGGAGAAAAACATATAACCAATCGGTCGCGTAATAAGCACCAGGATTTTCTCAATTCTCATGACATTCGTTTGAGGACAATAACGATGGAAGGATATGCATCCAACCAGGCAAACATAAGCTTTGTCACATTCTTCCAGTTGAATGCGAGGTTACTATTGTCCATGAGGCTTAATTTTTTCAACAAGAAATTTCTCATGGACGGACCTGTTGAATAGCAAAAAAGGAAGTTTCAGGTGGACAAATGGGCTTCTGAACGTGCTCGGCTTATATTTACAACAACTTGTGGTCATGCTCCAATAATGTTTTTTGCACAGGATGTCGATTTTATGGATCAGACCAGTCCATTTGTTTGTGACTGCCAAAAATAGTAGTTGGGTTAGATGTTATTGCCATGTTCAATCTGGGTTTTTCTAAATTTGATGAACAATTAATCCTTGGGCTTTTTGTACCGTTTATAACCTTGAGTTACATATTGTTGCCCTCGTACTCCCCTATGCCTGTCACTACACTACCGCATCCTCCACAGCTCCTATTCGTTCCTGTCCGAGGGCTCGCCGTCGTTCTTTGCCTTGGTTCGCTTGAAGTGCCCGCCGCCGTCTGGCGTTGTCAACATTGTCAACAACCAAGAGGAATCAGGAGATGACTGTATGTGGAGAGGCTGACAGTAGGGACCCACCAGGGTCATGGCATTACGCAAGCAGGTGCCTCGTTATTACAGACCAAAAAAATACTTCCTCCTAATTGTTTGACAACTAGGTCCCACGCCATTATCATTGTAGTCAATAAACGAGAAAATTATACAACAAGTGGATAACACAAGGGAACCAACAGCTCGCCCAGTTGTTTTTAGTTTTAGAGACGGAGCTCAACTGCACGCTATGCGGGGACTGTGGCCCGTCTACCCACGCTTACGCTTTTATTTAAGCACATGACGAGCCCAGTTGATATCCTTTTTCTTTCTGAAAATGGCTAGCCCAGTTCTATTTTTTTGGAGAATATACCCAACCGAGGCCTACTTGCTTTTCTCAGTCGTGCTGTGCTGCAAATCTTTCAAGACGAGGAGGGATGTATTCGATTTCCCCAGAAAATGGGCTATAAGTAGTAAGAAATGGGTTGTAAATTCTTAAACTAAAGGCAACCAACAATTACATTCAAATATCATTTTTTATGTATTTCAAGATTTTAAATTTCATTCATTTTTTGCGGTGATTTTTTTAATTTTATTTTGATATAATTTAAAAAATATATGTTTAACGTGGCTCAAAATTTCATGATTAAAAGAGTTTGGACCTTACCAAAATATGCAAAATTTCATTGAATTTTTTAGAAGTGCCCAGAATATGGTCTGTTATGCTAATAAAAAATATGGGCTTCAAAATATCCTTAATAATTAGCAAATATGCTGTAAATTATTGAAACTAATGGCAAATGGGTTGTATGCTGTTTTCCATAGATTTGGAGGCTGACTTCTCAGCCTACTAGGTCGACGATGACGCTGTCCTAAATTTTTTTTTCCACATACGCAAGGGTTTGTCAACTTAGTCAACACAGAGCATTGGCTGTTGGATGTCCATCTAACGGTCGTCATGCTTCTTTAATCTCTGATCTTACTGCTCCAACCGCCCAAACCAGCGCCGGTGGGACTACCCGCACATCCAGTTATGTTTCGGCAACGTCAGCCTCACCCCGCAGCCGACTAGTCAGCCCTCGTACTGCCCTCAGCGTGGACATCTGCTACTGTGGTTTCACCGGCTTCGGGTCGTTCCCTTCCTGGGCCTCGCCCTCATCCATCACGTTTGTGCTCTCGGCGCGGCGTAGTCAACATGGTCAACAAACAACAACCATCAGAAGAGGGATGTAAGTGGAGAGGCTGACAGTAGGGACCCACACAAGCAAGTTCCTCATTAATCCTTATTATGCGAAAATAGTGGGTCTTCTTCGGGTCGTTCCAGTCTGGGGCCTCGCCCTTGTCCATCGACCTTGGTGCGCTCGGCACTGTGTGGTCAATGTGATCAAAAAAATGAGAGTCATCGGAAGATGACTATACAAGAGAGGTTGACAGTGGGGACGCACCACGCCCATGGAGGCATGCATGCAACTGCATCCTTTTTACCCAGAAAAATAATGCTTTCTCCCCCTGGCAGCCGGGACTCACCAGCTACATCATCGCACACAAGGAAGTGCGTCCTTATTATGGGCAAAAAATGATTCCCCCCTGACATGTGGGACCCATTAGCTATATCTTCGCATGCAAGGAAGTGCCTCCTTATTCTCCCTGACAGTTGGGACCCACCGGGTCGAACTATACGTAGGGTTGTCTCTGTGGTAGCGAATGTGTACGTACATACTAGTCGATCGGTCTCTCTGCAAGGATGAACTGTGGCCGAGCAAGGAGCGGCACGTGTGACGTAGCAGTTGAGGCATTCCTATATAAATCATGTACATGTACATACAGCCATGCTGCAAGAAAGTAAATACGACTATGTACATACATATGGGCGGGGTCTCGAACGCGTACATCGACAACTTCTTGTTCATCGGCAGCCAACCGGCTAGGTCGGAATAGAGAAACTGCGTCGTGTTCATCGGGAGGCAAAGGAATGCGTCCTGTTCATTGGGAGCCAACTGGCTTGGACGGAACAGCCGAAACGAGGCCCGACGTACCGCAGAACGGAGGAAACGCCTACTGTTCATCGAGATCCTATTCATCGGGAGGGGTCTGGCATACTGCAAAATGGAGGAAACGGACTTCTCTTCGACCTCCTATGGTCGAAACGGGGTCCTGTTCATCGCGAGGGGTGTGGCGTACCACAAAACGGAGTAAACGGACTTCTCTTCGACCTCCTACGGTCGAAACAGGCTACTGTTCTTCCACCGTCGACCACCTCCAGCCTCCATGGGCTACTGTTCATGCACCGTCGACCTCCTCCAGCCTCTACCTGCTACTGTTCATCCACGGTATCTCCCTCCTGCCTCCACGGGCTCATGTTCATCCAGCCTCCACCGGCTACTGTTCAACTAGCCCTCCACGGGGTCCTGTTCATCCAGCCTTCACTGGCTACTGTTCAACCAGCCCTCCACGGGGTCCTGTTCATCCACCCCCAACCTGCTAGATCGGGGTCCTATTCATCCAGCGGCAACGGCCTCTACTACCACGGGGTCCTGTTCATCCAACCCCCACTGGGAACTGTTCATCCAACCCCTGATGACCCACAAGTATAGGGGATCTATCGTAGTCCTTTTGATAAGTAAGAGTGTCGAACCCAACGAGGAGCAGAAGGAAATGACAAACGGTTTTCAGTAAGGTATTCCCTGCAAGCACTGAAATTATCGGTAACAAATAGTTTTGTGATAAGGTAATTCGTAACGGGTAACAAGTAACAAAAGTAAATATGGTGCAGCAAGGTGGCCCAATCCTTTTTGTAGCAAAGGACCAGCCTGGACAAACTCTTATATAAAGGAAAACGCTCCCGAGGACACATGGGAATTATCGTCAAGCTAGTATTCATCATGCTCATATGATTCACGTTCATTACTTTGATAATTTGATATGTGGGTGGACCGGTGCTTGGGTACTGCCCATCCTTGGACAAGCATGTCGGCGTCCTGGGAACGGGGGTCCCTAGACTTGCCTGCCTGTGTCTCACGGCGTGGCTCCACCAGCGGACCCGTACGGCCCATCTTCATCAGCAAACACTCAAGACCCTCGCGAGGAGCCATGCCTCACGAGACGGATGACGCAAGACCTCCTCGGGGGAAGCCTCAGTAGGCTGGCTCATGAGGGGCGGAGAGATCAAGGCGAGGGGCACCTCGCGAGGTCCCTGTGACGCAAGCCATGACGACCAAGGCCAGGCGGGAGCTAGCGCGTGCAGTGTACTCGTTTCCTCTTTGGTGCTAAAGAGGCAAGCGCAGGCGAGGAGTCCCGAGGCATCAGGCAAAGGTTTCCATATAGGTGCAACAAGACCAAGACTGGCAGGACGGTAGGATGGACGTCACCGTGGAGCCCAAGACGGTGTCACAACCAGAGCCTTTGGCAGGCGAAAACCGCCTTTAGTTAGGATAACTTTTACCAGTTGACTCCCTTCAAATTTGGCCGCTGTTGGATCCCTTCCCGTCTACATTTGGGAAGAGGACACAGGGGCTCTATAAATAGGACTAGCCACCACAGTAGGAGGCAACTGATCTGGAGCCATTCATATCATCCTCATCCACACACGCTCGCTAAGCACAAGAGCACCTCTCCTCACGAGGTTGTTCTTCCCTTGTAATTGTTCATCCTCAGCCCTAGAGGCAATCCACCACACCACACTGGAGTAGGGTATTACACCACATCGGTGGCCCGAACCAGTATAAAGCTTGTGTCTCTTGTTCTGTTAGTTCGACACGCTGAGCTTTTAGATCGCGGTGAGCCCGCTTTTGGCGAGCTGGACCTTCTGAATCACCGCACTCATGACAGTGTAGTGTTCCTCCTCGATGGAAGCGCCGGTGTTCCTCCAGCAAGTTATCCGGCGCCTCCGGTTGGACGGAGGCCGCCGGTGTCACGGTCTTGCCCTTCTTACGAAGGGGCCGCCTGCCGGACTCCGGAACCACTGCAGGTTCTGGTGCGGAGTCCGGTACGAAGTCCGGGAGGTCGCCTTGTGGCGCCTCCGGGTCCTCCTCCTCCGGGTGGGTCCCTCTCTGGGATCCCACCTCGGCATCATCGGCGTCACGGGGGGTGGAGGCGGTTGGAAGTGAAGTACTATTCACATCCGACGTGCCCAAGGATCCGCTCGATGAAGCGGGAAGAACGTCCTTGGGCGTACTGCAGGGTTGTATGCGGCATTAGAAAGACACCATGTGGCGAAAAGAAAAAATCATGAAGTTGTTCGGGAGTCTGGATACTTACGATATCGCCAGGGGCTTGGCCCTTGAGGGCCAATCCTCGTCGTCGCCACCGGCGTTGGCAGAACAGTCCGGGGGAAGAGTCCTTCCCTTCTTGAACCCTTTGGCCTCCCTCGTTGGGGAGGCCTTCCTTTTCTTCCCTCCCCCCGCTGGGGGAGAGGCCTCTTTCTTCTCCTCCTCATCCGCGTGGGAGGAGTCCGCCTCGGAGTCATCGGACACCTGAAAACAGGAACTCTTTCGAGTGCTCGTGGCCTTCTTCTTGGCCTTCTTCTCCGGAACCAGCAGCCCCGCTAAGCGGGCGTCCGCTGGGTCTTCTGGCAAAGGGGCCGAACAGTTAGTCTGCTCGGCCTTCTTCAGCCAGTCCTGTCAAAGGAGAGGGAGTTTAGATCCCGCATAGAGTCAAACTATAGAAAACAAGTGTCCCATAAAGGGTAGAATCGCATACCTCGCTAGCCTGGCGCTGCGAGCTGAATCCGCGATCTTCGGTAGCGGATGCGGGAGCCTCGGCGCCCTTAAACAGCACCTTCCAGACCTCTTCGTACTTAGTGTCGAAGAGCCCGCTCAAGGTTCGGTGCTGGGCCGGATCAAACTCCCACAATTTGAAGGCCCGTTGTTGGCACGGGAGAATCCGGCGGATGAGCATGACCTGGACTACATTGACAAGCTTGAGCTTCTTGTTCACTAGCTTTTGGACGCAGGCTTGGAGTCCGGTCAGCTCCTCTGAATCGCCCCAGGTCAGGCCACTCTCTTTCCAAGAGGTGAGCCATGTGGGGATGCCAGATCTGAATTCGGGGGCCGCTGCCCATTTAGGGTCACGCGGCTCGGTGATGTAGAACCACCTCGATTGCCACCCCTTGATGGTTTCCACGAAGGCGCCCTCGAGTCAAGTAACGTTGGGCATCTTGCCCACCATGGCGCCTCCGCACTCCGCTTGGCTGCCCTTCACAACCTTCGGCTTGACATTGAAGGTCTTGAGCCACAAGTCGAAGTGGGGCTGGATGCAGAGGAAGGCCTCGCACACGACGATAAACGCCGAGATGTTAAGAATGAAATTCGGGGCCAGATCATGGAAATCCAGGCCGTAGTAGAACATGAGCCCCTGGACAAAGGGGTGGAGTGGGAAGCCTAGTCCGCGGAGGAAATGGGGAAGGAATACCACCCTCTCATGGGGCCTGGGGGTGGGGATGAGCTCCCCCTCGTCGGGGAGCCGGTGCGCGATGTCGCTGGACAGATATCCGGCGCTGCGCAGCTTCTTGATGTGCCCCTCCGTAACGGAGGAGGCCATCCACTTGCCTCCCGCTCCAGACATAGTTGGGGAAGGTTGAGGTGAGATGTGCGGACTTGGGTGCTGGAGCTCGAGTACGCGGAGATGGATAAGCAAAGGAGGAAGAAGGCGCAGGTAAAAAGGTGGATCCTTATCCCCTTATATATGGGCGGACGAAACTATGCATCCCCACTGGCCTGATAAAACTCGCTTTTCTCGCAAGCGCCGCAATCAATGGCGCGGTTGGGTTACCCACGTCCGTATTGATGAGAATCCCGGAATAAGGGGAACACGATCTCTGCTTCGACAAGACGTGCCAAGGAAACCGCTTCGCTAAACGTGCTGAGGTGGTATAATAAAAACGATTCAAGTAAAGGCTTGGTTGAGGTGTGACGTCACGCCATGGAATACGTAGCAGATTGAACTTGTGTAAATATTATTCTCTCTACGGTGGAAGGTGGAATTTATTTTGCAGAGCCGGACACTATCCGGGTGTTCACAATCTTCTATAAATTATTCGGAGGAGGAACCCGCCTTGCAATGCCGAAGACAATATGCGCGCCGGACTCGTCGTCATTGAAGCCTGGTTCAGGGGCTACTGAGGGAGTCCTGGACTAGGGGGTGTCCAGATAGCCGAACTATCATCATCGGCCGGACTCCAAGACTATGAAGATACAAGATTGAAGACTTCGTCCCATGTCCGGATGGGACTTTCCTTGGCGTGGAAGGCAAGCTTGGCGATACGGATATGTAGATCTCCTACCATTGTAACCGACTCTGTGTAACCCTAGCCCTCTCTGGTGTCTATATAAACCGGATGGTTTTAGTCCGTAGGACATAACAACAATCATACCATAGGCTAGCTTCTAGGGTTTAGCCTCCTTAATCTCGTGGTAGATCTACTCTTGTAATACCCACATCATCAATATCAATCAAGCAGGATGTAGGGTTTTACCTCCATCAAGAGGGCCCGAACCTGGGTAAAACATCGTGTCCCTTGTCTCCTGTTACCATCTGCCTAGACGCACAGTTCGGGACCCCCTACCTGAGATCCGCCGGTTTTGACATCGACAAGTAGGATATAATCTACCATGAACATAAATATCATGAAGGCTATGTTGATTTGTTTCAACTACATGCGTGAACATGTGCCAAGTCGAGTCACTCAATTCATTCAAAGGAGGATACCATCCCATCATACCACATCATAATCATTCTAATAGCATGTTGGCACGCAAGGTAAACCATTATAACTCATAGCTAATCAAGCATGGCACAAGCAACTATAATCTCTAAATGTCATTGCAAATATGTTTACTTCATAATAAGCTGAATCAGGAACGATGAACTCATCATATTTACAAAAACAAGAGAGGTCGAGTTCATACCAGCTTTTCTCATCTCAATCAGTCCATCATATATCGCCATTATTGCCTTTCACTTGCACGACCGAACGATGTGTATAATAATAATAGTGCACGTGCATTAGACTAAGCTGGAATCTGCAAGCATTCAACTCAAGAGAGAAGACAAGGTAATATGGGCTCTAAATTAAATAAACAAGTATGCATATGAGAACCACTAAGCATTTTCAATATGATCTTCTACTCTCTACCCCCAATGGAAAGAAAAGAAAAGAAAACTATTTACACGGGAAAGCTCCCAACAAGCAAAAAGAAGAACGAGAAATCTTTTTGGGTTTTCATTATAATTCTACTACAATCATGGAAATTAAACTAACTAATTTTTTTGGTTTTTCTTAAGGTTTATCAAACACATAAGAAGAAACTAGAAATTTAAACTAGCATGGATAATACAATGATAGAGTATGAGCACCGACGACTAGTATAGTGTGTGAACATGAATGTAAAGTCGGTGAGAAATATGTACTCCCCCAAGCTTAGGCTTTTTTCCTAAGTTGGTCTAATACCAAGGACCGCTCCTACTCTCCCCGGTGTACTGGGAAGTGTAATAAGGATAGCACTGGCTGGCCATCTCCGGATCCCACTCGAAAGATGATGCACGATAATGGTCCAGTGCAGGTTCCAGCTCAGGTTCAGGTTCTGGAGTGGATGCTTGGGCTCGATGAGCATACACCGCCTTTGGCGTGACAAGAAAATTATCTGCAAGCAAATCAAACAACAAAGGTGCAGGCAAAACAATAGTCTATTGTGTTCCTCATTAAATCTAAGGTTATACAATAGCATCTTCTCTTCGTTGTCAACAATAAACGTGTGGGCTACCATGCTCTTGTAATCTAAAATGTAAGGAGGAAATTTTGTCTTCTCTTTCTCATGGTGCCTAATAGGTATTTCAAAATGTCTAGCAAGACGTGAAGCATAGATACCTCCAAATATGGGGCCTTTTGTACGATTCAGGCTTAGCCGTTTAGCAATGACGACACCCATACTGAAACTATTGTCTCCAAACAAGGCATGCTGAAGAATGATAATATCAGGAACATTAAATTTCCCACTATTTCCACGACCAATCAAGCATCTACTAGCAAATATGGCAAAATAGCGTAAAACAGGAAAGTGTATGCTAGAGATTTTTGCCTCGGAACCTTTCTTTGGCTCCTCTACAACTATAGTGTTAACAAAGCTATCCACATCTCTACGATGTAGTTCCTCTAATTCTCCCTCAAATGGTATCCTACATACCGCGCAAAAGTCAAGTAAAGACATTTCTCTGAATTCATCATATAAATGAAATGATACTGAAGGCGGTGACTTCTTAGGATAATAATAAAAATTTTGCACGAAAGTATTGGTAAGTAAGAGATACTGATCCATCCGGTCGTGGAGGAAATCGGTGAGGTCCGCATTCTCGATTAAAGAATAAAAATCTTCATGAATCCCAGCTTCTTTCAAGAAATTATCACATGGCCATTCACAGGCCGTACTTCCGCCAGGCGAAGAAGATTATACTTGGCTTTTTTCTTCTCTTTGGCTTGTTTTTCCTAAGAGCCTTGGCTAGAAGAGCCCCTTAAAAGTCTCCATAAAATTTTCTGAAAAATTCTGAAATTTTAGTAACTTCAAAATAAAAGTGAATAAAACTAAACAAGATTGATAGCAATTACTCCTACAAGTGCCTAGAGCCTATATCATGCATTGGAATTACTTGGGACCTCATAAATTTAACACGCAAGCTCAAGAACATGGTCACCTATGCAGCAAAAATTTGCAATGAATAAAGCACTAAAACAAAAACTATTTGGACCAATGGAGGAGTCACATACCAAGCAACAATCTCCCAAAGCAGTTTTGTGAATGGAGCTTTGAGCAAGGAGATCGAAAATCGCAGCAAAATGAGCTAGAAGTCGTGCTTTAGCTGGATGGGGATTTTTTGGGTAGAAGATGAAGTGTGTGGGTGCTGGCATAAGTGGAGGGGGGCCACCAGGGGCCCACGAGACAGGGGGGCGCCCAGGTGGGGTGGGCGCGCCCTCCACTCTCGTGGTCTGGTGCTTGCCCCTCCTCCAGTGATTTCAGTGCCTAAAATCCTCAAATATTCCATAAAAAATCATACTAAATTTGCAGGGCATTTGGAGCACTTTTATTTTCAGGATAATTTTTTATTGCACGGATAATTCAGAAAACAAACGAATAATAATATTTTTGATTTATTTATTCTAAATAACAGAAAGTAAAAAGAGGGTACAGAAGATTGTGCCTTCTAGTTTCATCCATCTCATGATCATCAAAATGAATCCACTAACAAGGTTGATCAAGTCTTGTTAACAAACTCATTCCGAATAACACAAAACCGGAGAAATTTCGAATAACACTAAGTTACCTCAACGGGGATATGAAAATCCCCAACAATAAGAATATCATACCTTTTCTTGGCAGTAGGGAGAGGAAATTCAAAACCTCCAATAATAATAGTTGGAACTTTTCCAATAGAATTGATACTATGAACTTGAGATTGTTTCCTTGGAAAGTGTACCGTATGCTCATTACCAATAACATGAAAAGTGACATTGCCTTTGTTGCAATCAATAACAGCCCCTGTAGTGTTCAAAAAAGGTCTACCAAGGATAATCGACTTACTATCGTCCTTGGGAATATCAAGAATAACAAAGTCCATTAAGATAGTGACATTTCCAACTACAACAGGCACATCCTCACAAATACCGACAGGTATGGCAATTGATTTATCATCCATTTGCAAAGATATTTCAGTAGGTGTCAACTTATTCAATTCAAGTCTATGATATAAAGAGAGAGGCATAACACTAACACCGGCTCCAAGATCACATAAAGCAGTTCTAACATAATTTCTTTTAATGGAGCATGGTATAGTTGGTACCCCCGGATCTTCAAGTTTCTTTGGTATTCCACCCTCAAAAGTGTAATTAGCAAGCATGGTGGAAATTTTAGCTTCCGATATTTTTCTTTTATTTGTAATGATATCCTTCATATATTTAGCATAAGGATTTACTTTAAGCATATCAGTCAAGTGCATACGTAAGAAGATAGGTCTAATCATTTCAGCAAAGCGGTCAAAATCCTCATCATCCTTTGTCTTGGATGGTTTAGGAGGAAAGGGCATGGGTTTCTGAACCCATGGTTCTCTTTCTCTATTGTGCTTCCTAGCAACAAAACATCTCTTATCATAACGTTGATTCTTTGATTGTGGGTTATCAAGATCAACAATAGGTTCAATCTCTACATCATTGTTTTTGCTAGGTTCAGCATCTACATGAACATTATCATTAACATTATCACTAGGTTCATGTTCATCACCTGATTGTGTTTCAGCATAAGAAATAGAAATATCATTGGGATTCTCAGGTGTGTCTACAGTAGGTTCACTAGAAGCATGCAAAGTCCTATCGTTTTTCTTCTTCTTCTTTTTGGAAGAACTAGGTGCTTCTAAATTATTTCTCTGAGAATCTAGCTCGATCTCTTAGGGTGGCCTTCAGGATACAAAGGTTCCTAAGTCATTCTACCAGTTCTAGTAGCCATTCTAATAGCGAAGTTATTTTTATTATTTAATTCATCAAGCAAATCATTTTGAGCTTTAAGTACTTGCTCAGCTTGAGTAGCAACCATAGACGCAAATTTGCTAATGAGTTTAAGTTCACCTTGAACTCTAGCCATATTATCACTTACGCGTCCTATCTCGAAAGCATTATTCTTTAACTCTCTACCGACATAAGCATTAAAACTTTCTTGTCTAGCCATGAAGTCATCAAATTCATCTAAGCAAGGGCTATGAAATTTAGTAGAGGGGATTTCAACTTTATCATATCTACAGAGAGAATTTACCTTTACTACCTGTGTCGGGTTATCAAGAAAATGTGGTTCTTCAACAGGCGGTATATTAAGACCATGTATTTCTGCGATAAGTGGTAAATTCTTAATATCTTCAGCTTTTATACCTTTTTCTTTCATTGATTTCTTTGCCTCTTGCATATCTTCAGGACTGAGAAATAAAACACCTCTCTTCTTCGGAGTGGGTTTAGGAATAGGCTCAGGAGTTGGCTCAATTGGTTCAGGAATTGCCTCAGGAATTGGCTCAAGAAGAGTCCAATTATTTTCATTAGTCAACATATTATTCAATAGTAATTCAGCTTTGTTGACTGTTCTTTCCCCGAAAACACAACCAGCACTACTATCCAAGTAGTCATTGGAAGCATCGGTTAGTCCATTATAAAAGATATCAAGTATTTCATTTTTCTTGAGAGGATTATCAGGCAAAGCATTAAGTAATCGGAGAAGCCTCCCCCAAGCTTTTGGGAGACTCTCTTCTTCGATTTGCACAAAATTATATATTTCCTGCAAGGCAGCTTGTTTCTTATGAGCAGGAAAATATTTAGCAGAGAAGTAATAAATCATATCCTGGGGACTACGCACACAACCAGGAGCAAGAGATTTATACCAAGTCTTAGCATCACCCTTTAATGAGAACGGAAATATCTTAAGGATATAAAAATAGCGAGATTTATCATCATGAGTAAACAGGGTAGCTATATCATTCAACTTGGTAAGATGTGCCACAACAGTTTCAGATTCAAGGCCATAAAAAGGATCGGATTCTACCAAAGTAATAGTTTCAGGACCAACAGAGAATTCATAATCCTTATCAGTAACACAGATAGGTGAAATAGAAAAAGCAGGGTCAAGTTTCATTCTAGCATTAAGAGACTGCTGCTTCCATTTAGCTAATAATTTCTTAAGATCATATCTATCATTGCAAGCAAAGGTAGCTCTAGCAGCTTCTTCATTCATAACATAACCCTTAGGAACAACATGCAATTCATAATCATTCGGAGAACTTTCATCATCACTATCATCAATAATAACATCTTCAATAATTTCATTCTCTCTAGCCCTAGCAAGTTGTTCATCAAGAAATTCACCTAATGGAAAAGTAGTATCACACACAGAAGTAGTTTCATCATAAGTATCGTGCATAGAAAAAGTGGCATCATCAATAACATGCGACATATCAGAATTCATAGTAGTAGCAGGTTTAGGTGTCGCAAACTTACTCATAACAGAAGGAGAGTCTAGTGCACAGCTAGATGGCAGTTCATTACCTCCCCTCGTAGTTGAGGGATAGATCTTGGTTTTAGCATCTTTCAAGTTCTTCATAGTGAACAACAGATATAAATCCCAAGTGACTCAGAGAATAGAGCTATGCTTCCCCGGCAATGGCACTAGAAATTAGTCTTGATAACCCACAAGTGTAGGGGATCGCAACAGCTTTCGAGGGTAAAGTATTCAACCCAAATTTATTGATTCAACACAAGGGGAGCCAAAGAATATTCTTGAGTATTAGCAGTTGAGTTGTCAATTCAACCACACCTGGATAACTTAGTATCTGCAGCAAAGTATTTAGTAGCAAAGTAATATGATAATAAAGGTAATGGTAGCAAAAGTAATGTTTTTCGGTTTTGTAGTAATTGTAACAATAGCAACGGAAAAGTAATTAGCGAAGCACAATATGTGGAAAGCTCGTAGGCATTGGATCAGTGACGGATAATTATGTCGGATGCGATTCCTCATGTAATAGCTATAACATAGGGTGACACAGAACTAGCTCCAGTTCATCAATGTAATGTAGGCATGTATTCCATAAATAGTCATACGTGCTTATGGAAAAGAACTTCCATGACATATTTTGTCCTACCCTCCCGTGGCAGCGGGGTCCTAGTGGAAACTAAGGGATATTAAGGCCTCCTTTTAATACAGAACTAGACCAAAGCATTAACACATAGTGAATACATGAAATCCTCAAACTACAGTCATCAATGAGAAGTATCCCGATTATTGTCACTTCGGGGTTGTCGGATCATAACACATAATAGGTGACTGTAGACTTGCAAGATAGGATCAAGAACACACATATATTCATGAAAACATAATAGGTTCAGATCTGAAATCATGGCACTCGGGCCCTAGTGACAAGCATTAAGCATAGCAAAGTCATAGCAACATCAATCTCAGAACATAGTGGATACTAGGGATCAAACCCTAACAAAACTAACTTGATTACATGGTAAATCTCATCCAACCCATCACCGTCTAGCAAGCCTACGATGGAATTACTCACGCACGGAAGTGAGCATCATGAAATTGGTGATGGATGATGGTTGATGATGACGACGGTGACGAATCCCCCTCTCCGGAGCCCCGAACGGACTCCAGATCAACCCTCCCGAGAGAGATTAGGGCTTGGCGGCGGCTCCGTATTGTAAAATGCGATGAAAGTTTCTCCCTGATTCTTTTCTCCGCGAGACGGAATAAATAAAGTTGGAGTTGAGGTCGGTGGAGCCTCAGGGGGGCCACGAGATAGGGGGCGCGCCCAGGGGGGAGGGCGCGCCTCCCACCCTCATGGATAGGGTGTGGGCCCCCTGGTCTTGATTCTTTCTCCAGTATTTTTTATATTTTCCAAAAAGTGCCTTCGAGGATTTTTAGGACATTCCGAGAACTTTTGTTTTCTACACAGGAAACAACATCATAGCAGTTGTGCTGAAAACAGCGTCAGTCTGGGTTAGTTTCATTCAAATCATGCAAGTTAGAGTCCAAAACAAGGGCAAAATGTTTGGAAAAGTAGATAGGTTGGAGACGTATCAGCGCTGCCCTCTTTGCTTCACCGATGAAGTAATGGATCATGAATTTCCCGAAGGGTTCAAACCCATTAACATTGAATCATACGATGGAACAACCGATCCCACGGTATGGATCGAGGATTTCATTCTCCATTACACATGGCCCGCGGGGATGATCTTCACGCCATCAAATACCTCCCACTAAAACTCAAAGGGCCAGCTCGACGCTGGTTAAACAGCCTGCCTGAAAACTCTATCGACAGCTGGGAGGACTTGGAAGAAGCCTTCCTCGATAACTTCCAAGGTACATATGTCCGGCCACCAGACGCCGATGACTTAAGCCACATAGTCCAACAACCCAGGGAGTCAGCCCGGAAGTTCTGGATTAGGTTCCTAACCAAAAAGAACCAGATCGTCGACTATCCGGATGCAGAAGCCCTAGCGGCCTTTAAACATAGCATCCATGACGAATGGCTCGCCCGCCACCTCGGCCAAAAAAGCCAAAATCTATGGCAGCCCTCACGGCACCCATGACCCGCTTTTGCGCGGGCGAGGATAGCTGGTTGGCTCGGAGCAAAAACACAGCCAGTGAGGCAGGCCCCTCTGAGGTTAAGAACAACAACGGCAAGCCCTGACGTAACATACACAAACGCCGAAGCAATGGTGATAATACCGACGACACTACAGTCAATGCCGGATTCAGTGGCTCCAAGTCCATCCAGTGGAAGAAACCATACAAGAGAAACAATCAGGGACCATCCAGCCTGGATCGCATACTCGACCGCCCGTGCGAGATACATAGCACCCCAGACAAACCAGCTAATCATACCAACAGAGATTGTTGGGTTTTTAAACAGGCCGGCAAATTAAACGCCGAGAACAGGGAAAAGGGATCACAAAGCGAGGACGACGACGAGGAGCCCCGGCAACCGAACACAGGGGGACAGAAGAAGTTTCCCCCTCAAGTGAAAACAGTAAACATGATATATGTTACACACATCCCCAAAAGGGAGCGCACACGGGCACTAAGGGACGTCTACGCGATAGAGCCAGTCGCCCCAAAATTCAATCCATGGTCGTCATTTCTGATCACCTTTGATTGTCGGGACCACCCGACTAGTATCCGTCATGGCGGTTCAGCCGCACTAGTCCTCGACCCAATCATCGATGTATTTCACCTGACGCACGTCCTTATGGATGGAGAGAGAAGCCTCAACCTACTCTATCTGGACACAGTGCAAAAATGGGCATCAATCCATCACGGATCAAGCCCACAAAGACTACCTTCAAAGGAGTCATACGAGGTGTCGAGGCCCGTTGTACGGGCGCAATCACTCTAGAAGTTTTCTTCGGGTCTTCGGACAATTTATGAAGCGAGCAATTGATCTTCGACATCGTCCCCTTTCGCAACGGCTATCACGCACCGCTCGGATGAACCGCGTTCGCTTGATTCAATGCAGTGCCACACTATGCTTATCTTAAGCTCGAGATGCCCGGTCCACGCAGTGTCATCACAGTCAACGGAAATGTGGAACGCTCCCTCCGTACAGAAGAGCACACAGCTACCTTAGCAGCAGAAATACAGAGCGACCTTCTCAAGCAGAGCCCTAATTCGTCTGCCGAGCCCTCTGACACCGTTAAGAGGGTCCGAACTACCCTGCAGCAGGACAGCTAGGCTCGTCAGGAGCTCAACTAACAATCCGGCCTCCATCTTAGTCCTGATCAAGTGGTGGCATTCGCACCGTGCATACATAACTACGCACTCGAAATTCCATGGGCATCGGCGGAGGCACAGCTAGCTTGTGACCCACAGTGCGGCTCAACCAACACCGGATACACAAATACTTTCACTTTTACTTTTTCCTTTCAGGCCTCAATCCCGCGGACCTCCTCCGATGGCCTGATCAAGGGTCCTCTCGAAGGACAAACACACCAATACGGCAAGAATAAGAGCGGTCAGGACAGCTGACCCTGTTGGATGGTATTATACAAGCTCGGCACGGGAGAGCCGCAGACATATGGGGATCTTCTCTAGGTGGTTTCATTCAACGATCACTCTACCTGTTCTTCAGGACCCATGCGCAGCTCTCTCTTGTTGAAGGGATAGTAAATAGCCTTTCTGCTTATTTCACCATGTGTATAAACGCGCTTTAACGCACCAAATGAAATTATAATAGAAACAGTTTGTGGCCCAAATTTCCATGGCTCTAGCTTACCACTGGTTCTTCCTCTTTCTTCCTTTTTGCCTTTTCCCTCCTGGTAAATTTATCAAATAACACCCGCACACTCGGTGTGTTCCACCTCGCCAGGGGCTTCATTGCACCCCACAACATGGCAACCCAAGTCCGAACACTTTTACAGTATAGTTCGACACCCCGAATTTAGCATTATATGCATTGGCTCTGAATCATGCCTTTGTTCAATAGTTGGGTTGCCCGGCTCCTGTGCTTGCTACCTTACATTCTGCTATATCGACTAAGGTAGTAAAGGGAGAACTACTGCAATTGTGCCCTGGTTTATCCAAAGGAGCACCTCAGTAGAGAAAGCCGAAAACTTACTATCATGATACGGTGAGAGCCGGTCAGCTGTTCGGAGGTCGCAAATCATTGGAGATTTCTCCCGCATTACACGAAGGATCGGTACTTCCTGATCAGACGCTCATAGCACTCTGGTTCTAATACTAGGGGCTGCGCCTATGTTTTATTGTAAAAATCCTATGGTTAAGTGAGGGCGTTTAAGCCGCATAGTCTAATTGCCTGGTTCGTTGCGCTAAACAACTCCTTCAAGGACCATATAATTGGATCAAGATTGTTTAGATTCCATCCCGAACACTTCCATACTAACTACGTGGGGGCAGAAGCCGACGACTGGCCAACCCTCAGATTCCATACAACACGGCCGCACAGGAGGATAAAATTAAAACATAACAAGCATTATATTACAAACCGACTTTGTTTCATCATACAAGGCAAAGGAAACACGAATATATTCATTCGAAAATAATATCCTGCCCACATTGCGTTGCCACAATGTGAGACCCCTCTAGGACATCCAAAAAATAGCGCTCGGGTGTGCGGTGCTCCTTGCCCTCTGGCGCCCCCTGGCTAGCTCGACGACGTTCATCTTCGCCCATAACATCTTGCAACGGGCGAAGGCCATGCGCGCACCTTCAATACAGGACGATCTCTTGACGACGTCCAGCCGAGGACAAGCGTTCACCAGCCGCTTCACGAGTCCGAAGTAGCTACCGGGCATAGCTTCGGCTGGCCATAGCCGGATTATCAAATCCTTCATGGCTAGTTCGGCCACCCTATGCAGCTCCACCAGCTGTTTCAGCTGATCGGTGAAGGGCACGAGATGCTCTGCGCAAGATACTGCGACCAGAACAATTTCTCTGTGGATCTCCCTTCCTCGGCTCGAAAGAACTCCGCGGTGTCGGACACACTACACGGTAGATCTGCGCAGGCTCCTGGAGAACTCCGAATTCGGGTTAGTAAGAGATACTTCTTATTCATGTACTTGCTTTGCATACTAAATGCCTTACCCACCGCAATCTTCCTGGCCTCCTAGATCTCTTGGAGGGCACCCTGGGCCTCATTCCGGGCCGTCTCAGCGCTCTGATGAGCCTTGGCGAGTTTGGTCTCTCGAACCGACGCGTCTCGCTCCAAGGTCTCGCACTTCCTCACCGCGTCCTGGAGCTCTTATTGAACCTCGTTGACCCGGGCCTTGAGCTTCGTACGGGCAGCCTGCTCCTTGACAGCCTTCCCCTCGACTTCGGCCAGGGCCTTCTTCAGGGCCTCGACCTCGGTCGTTGCTCTTATGCATATCATGACACTTAGGTCAATAAATATCATCTTACTCTTTTCGAGTATTTCCCGGGTTATTACATACCCTGATTCTCCTGGAGCTGCCTCTTCACCTGGCCCAGCTCCTCCCCGGCCTGCTCTAGTCTCCGCTTCAGTTCAGAGACTTTGGCAGCATGTGAGGCCGCGGCCAGCAGCGATGCCTGCATATCCATTCCAGACAAATTTAGCTAGTTTCCTGCAATAAAGGATTGATCCTCTATCCGACTTTTTCTTTCCGAAGCACCGGACAGTGTATCAGGGGCTATTGTCTATATTGGGATTTTCTCTTTTTTTTCGTCGCTTACCTCAAAACCTGTCAGTAGGCTGCTGCAGGCTTCGGTTAGTCCGCTCTTGGCGGACTGAACCCTTTCAATCACCGTTTCCATGAGAACACGGTGCTCATCCACAATGGAAGCACCTCGCAGCGCTTCCAGCAGATTATCTAGTGCCCCTGGTTGGACAGGGGTCACCGGTGGAATAGGCATACCGCCTTCTTTCTAAGAAGGTTGTGTGCCGGATTCCGGAACCGTATCGGTCTCCGGAATCAGGTCCGGTTGAGGGTCGAACTGAGTACGACCCTCCTCCCCAGTCTCCAGGGGGATTGGTTCCCCCTGGTGTTCGGCGACAGGGGCTTCGCCTTTGGGAACCTCTTGAGCCTCCCTCCGGCCTGGGAAGGTCCATTGGGAGAGCACCTCGTCATCTCCCTTGGCCTTGGGAGAGTAAGCGGCCAGTGGTGTCTCGCTGGCCATCTCCTTCGAGTCCAACGAACCTCTTGATGAAGATCGCTGGGAGCTATCATGGGCCGGACTACAATAGCATAATTAACCATGTCAATACATTGAAGAGGAGAGGCTGGACATATGGGTATGTGGGATCATAGAACTTACGACGTAGCTGGAGGCTTAGTGCGGGGGTGTCGCTCCGGACTGTTGCCGACGTCCCACGCGGAGTTGTCCGTGAAGGAGCCCTTCCCTTTCTTGGACGTCCCTGCCTCCAGATTCATGGAGGCCGCCCTCTTCTTCCTTCCCTCATCAGGGGAGGGTTGTCCTCCTCCTCATCGTCGTCATCTTCAGCGGCGGAGGAGCGGGTCTAGTCTTCAGACGTTGCGTCCGAAGCGCCCTTGCGATGGGGGCCACTCCGGACCCCCTTGGCCTTCTTTGCCAGCTTGGTATAGGGCGTCGGCACTAGCATATTCACTAAACACGGGATGACTGGTTCTTCAAGTAGCGGAGCCGGACACTGGATCCGCTTGGCCCTCTCCATCCATTCCTGAAGAAGCAATGACAGTAAACGTTCAGATATCGTCCTTGAAGCAAACAAGTAGAGGACGCGTTGGGAACTCACCTCGCTGGCGGGGTGGTTAATGTCGTGCCCACGGTCCGAATCCATGGCTGGCGGTATCTCGTTGCCCTTGAAGAGCATTTTCCAGGCATCTTTGTGAGTGGTCTTGAAGAGCCTCTTCAGGGTATGGTGCTTCTTCGGATTGAACTTCCACAGCGGGAGGCTACGGCTTTGACACGGGAGAATTCAGCAAACTAGCATCACCTGGATTATATCGACAAGTTTGACATCCTTGTCCACCATACTGTGAACGCGCGTCTATAGCGCTATCAGCTCATCTGGCGAACAATAGTACGGGCTCTTCTCGACCCAGGAGGTGAGCCGCATTGGAGCATCAGGGTTGAATTTGGCAGCTGCGGCCCAGTTGGTGCCACGGGGTTCTGTAATGTAGAACCATTGTTTCTGCCATTCCTTGACAGTCTCCACGAAAGTGCCTTTCGGCCAGGAGACATTGGATAGCTTACTCACCATAGCTCCTCCGCACTCCGCGTGCTGGCCGTCCACCACCTTCGGCTTCACGTTGAAGACTTTGAGCCACAGCCCGGAGTGGGGTTCGTTGCGAAGGAAAGCCTCACACACGACGATGAACGCCGAGATGTTGAGGAAAGAGTTCGGGGATAGACCATGGAAATCTATCCCGTAATAGTACATCAGCCCGCGGACGAAAGGGTGGAGTGGAAACCCTAGCCCGCGAAGGAAATGAGGGATGAATACCATCCTCTCGTTGGGCTTCGACGTGGGGACGATTTGCCCCTGGGCTGGAAGACAGTGGGCGATTTCCTTCGCCAAATACCCGGCCGCCCAAAGCTTAGTAATGTCCTTCTCCCTGACAGAGGAGACCATCCACTTGCCTTGACTTCCGGATCCGTACATGGTTGAGTGCTAGCTTGAGTAGGTGGAAGACGAGGACTTGGGCGTTGCAGCTCAAATTGGAAGGGCGGAGGAAGAGAGAAGGCATGGGAGAAGAAGGGGGATCCTTATCCCCTTATAAAGGTAGTAAATATTGAACGCCTCCCCATTCACCTCGAAACTCACCTATTCCCCAGGACTGTGTAAATGGTACGTTTGGGTTACCCATGCCTGTATTGATGCGAATCCCGCAATAAGGGGACACGATCTCTGCTTTGACAAGACGTGCCAACAGCAACCGCGGCTCGAAGCATGGAGCAGCACACGAAAAATGGTTCGAAATTATGACTGGACAAATGTGATGTCATATGATACGTCCATTTTGCATCATGCTTTTATATTAATATTTATTGCATTATTGGCTGTTATTACACATTATATCTCAATACTTATGGCTATTCTCTCTTATTTTATAAGGTTTACCATGAAGAGGGGGAATGACGGCAGCTGGAATTCTGGCTGGAAAAGGAGCAAACATTGGAAACCTATTATGCACTGCTCCAAAAGTCCTGAAACTCCATGAAACTTAATTTTGGAATTAATAAGAATTATTGAGCGGAAGAAACACCTCAGGAGGCCCACACCCTGGCCAGGAGGGTGGGGGCGCGCCCACCCCTACTGGGCGCGCCCCTTGTCTCCTGGGCCCTCTGGTGGCCCTCCGGTGTCCATCTTCTGCTATATGAAGGCTTTTACCCTGGAAAAAAATCGTGGCCAAGCTTACGGGACGAAACTCCGCCGCCATGAGGCGGAACCTTGGCGGAACCAATCTAGAGCTCCAGCAGAGCTGTTCTGCCAGGGAAACTTCCCTCCGGGAGGGGGAGATCATCACCATCTTCATCACCAATGATCCTCTCATCAGGAGGCGGTCAATCTCCATCAACATCTTCACTAGCACCATCTCCTCTCAAAACCCTAGTTCATCTCTTGTATCCAATCTTGTATCCAAACCACAAATTGGTACTTGTGGGTTGCTAGTAGTGTTGATTACTCCTTGTAGTTGATGCTAATTGGTTTACTTGGTGGAAGATCATATGTTCAGATACTTAATGCATATTATTACTCCTCTAATTATGAACATGAATATGCTTTGTGAGTAGTTACGTTTGTTCCTGAGGACATGGGTGAAGTCTTGCTATTAGTAGTCATGTGAATTTGTTATTCGTTCGATATTTTGATGAGATGTATGTTATCTTTCCTCTAGTGGTGTTATGTGAACGTCAAATACATGACACTTTACCATTATTTGGGCCTACATGAAGGCATTGGGAAGTAATAAGTAGATGATGGGTTGCTAGAGTGACAGAAGCTTCAACCCTAGTTTATGCGTTGCTTCGTTAGGGGCTGATTTGGATCCATATGTTTAATGTTGTGGTTAGGTTTACATTAATAATTATTTTGTAGTTGCGGATGCTTGCAATAGGGGTTAATCAGAAGTGGGATGCTTGTCCAAGTAAGGCAGTAACCAAGCACCGGACCACCCACATATCAAATTATCAAAGTACCGAACGCGAATCATATGAGCATGATGAAAACTAGCTTGACGATAATTCCCATGTGTCCTCAGGAGCTCTTTTCTCATTATAAGAAATTGTGCAGGCTTAACATTTTCTACAAAAAGGATTGGGCCACCTTGCTGCACTTTATTTACTTTCATTGCTTGTTACTCGTTACAATTTATCTTATCACAAAACTATCTGTTACCTACAATTTCAGTGCTTGCAGAGAAAACCTTACTGAAGACCGCTTATCATTTCCTTCTGCTCCTCGTTGGGTTCGACACTCTTACTTATCAAAAGGACTACGATAGATCCCCTACACTTCTGGGTCATCAAGACTCTTTTCTGGCGTCGTTGCCAGGGAGTGTAGCGCTTTTGGTGAGTGGAACTTGGTAAGGAAACATTTATATAGTGTGCTGAAATTTTCTGTTACTTGTTACTATGGAAACTAATCCTTTGAGGGGCTTGTTAGGGGTATCTTCACCCCGAACAGAAGAGCAAAGAGTTGCTCCTCAACCTACTGAACCTACTGAAAATATTTCCTTTGAGATTCCTTGGGGTATGATAGAGAAACTGCTAGCTAATCCATTTGCAGGAGATGGAACATTGCATCCCGATTTACACCTTATCTTTGTGGATGAAGTTTGTGGATTATTTAAGCTTGCACGTATTCCCGATGATGCTGTAAAAAGGAAGGTCTTCCCTTTATCTTTGAAGGGAGATGCATTGACATGGTATAGGCTATGTGATGATACTGGATCTTGGAATTATAAATGATTGAAGTTGGAATTTCACTAGAAGTTCTATCATATGCATATTGTTCATCGTGATCGTAATTACATATATAATTTTTGGCCTCGCGAAGGAGAAAGCATTGCTCAAGCTTGGGGGAGGATTAAGTCAATGTTATATTCATGCCCCAATCATGAGCTTTCCAGAGAAATGATTATTCAAAAAATTTATGCTCGGCTTTCTCTCAATGATCGCAACATGCTGGATACTTCCTGTGCTGGTTCTTATATGCTGAAGACTATTGAATTCAACTGGAACTTATTGGAAAGAATTAAACGCAACTCTGAAGATTGGGGTTACGACGATGGTAAGGAGTCAGGTACGACACCTAAGTTTGATTGTGTTAAATCTTTTATGGATACCGATGCTTTTCGTGGATTTAGCGCTAAATATGGACTTGACTCTGAGATAGTAGCTTCTTTCTGTGCATCTTTCGCTACTCACGTTGATCTCCCTAAGGAGAAGTGGTTTAAATATAATCCTCCCGTTGAAGTAAAAGTAGTTTCACCTATTACAGTTGAAGAAAAGACTGTCACTTATAGTGATCCTATTGTTCCTACTACTTATGTTGAGAAACCTCCTTTTCCTGTTAGGATAAAGGATCATGCTAGAACTTCAACTGTTGTTGGTAAGAGTAATACTAGGACTTATACACCTCCTGAGCAAATCAAAGATGAACCTAGTATTGCTATGGTTAAAGATCTCTTGGATGATGATTTAGATGGGAATGTTATTTATTTCTGTTGTGAAACTGGAAATATTACTAGACCCGATACTAAGATACATAGACCTCTTGTAGGCATGCCTGTTATTTCTGTTAAAATAGGAGATCATTGTTATCATGGCTTATGTGATATGGGGGCTAGTGCTAGTGCAATACCTTATGATTTATATAAAGAAATTATGCATGACATTGCACCCGTTGAATTGGAAGGTATTGATGTTACTATCAAGCTTGCTAATAGGGAAACTATTAAACCAGTTGGGATTGTTAGAGATGTCAAAGTCTTGTGTGGGAAGGTCAAATATCCTGCTGATTTTCATGTTCTTGGTTCCCCACAAGATGATTTTTGTCCCATTATTTTTGGTAGACCCTTCTTGAACACTGTTAGTGCTAAGATTGATTGCGAAAAGGATGTCATTGAAATTGGCTTAGGGGATATGAAACATGAGTTTAATTTTGCTAAGTTTCATAGACAACCTCGTGATAGAGAATCACCTAGTAAGGATGAGATTATTGGTCTTGCTTCTATTGCCGTGCCTCCTACTGATCCGTTAGAACAATATTTGCTTGACCATGAAAATGATATATTTAAAGGAAAGAAGGGAAATTGATGAAGTGTTCCTTAAACAGGAACCTATGCTGAAACATAACCTTCCCATTGAAATTCTTGGGGATCCCCCTCCACCCAAGGGTGATCCCGTGTTTGAACTCAAACCATTACCTAATAATCTTAAGTATGCTTATCTTGATGAAAATAAAATATATCATGTTATTATTAGTGCTAACCTTTCAGAACAAGAAGAAGAAATATTATTGAAAACTCTGAAGAAGCACCGAGCTGCTATTGGATATACTCTGGATGATCTTAAGGGCATTAGTCCCACTCTATGCCAACACAAAATAAATGTGGAGAAAGATGCCAAACCAGTTAGAGTTCCTCAACGACAACTGAATCCCAAAATGAAAGAAGTGGTAAGAAAGAAGATACAAAAGCTCCTTGAGGTAGGTATAATTTATTTCGTCGCTGATAGTGATTGGGCAAGCCATGTCCATTGTGTTCCGAAAAAGGGAGGTATTACTGTCGTTCCTAATGATAAAGATGAATTGATCCCGCAAAGGATTATTGCAGGTTATAGGATGGTAATTGATTTCCGTAAATTAAATAAAGCTACTAAGAAAGATCAATACCCTTTACCTTTTATTGATAAAATGCTAGAAAGACTACCCAAACACACACATTTCTGCTTTCTAGATGGTTATTCTGGTTTCTCTCAAATACCTGTGTCAGCGGGGGATCAATCAAAAACTACTTTTACTTGCCCTTTTGGTACTTTTGCTTATAGAAGTATGCCTTTTGGTTTATGTAATGCACCTGCTACCTTTCAAAGATGCATGATGGCTATATTCTCTGACTTTTGTGAAAAGATTTGTGAGGTATTCATGGATGATTTCTCCGTCTATGGATCCTCTTTTGATGATTGCTTGAGCAACCTTGATTGAGTTTTGCAGAGATGTGAAGACACTAGCCTCGTGTTGAATTGGGAAAAGTGCCACTTTATGGTTAATGAAGGCATTGTCTTAGGGCATAAGATTTCTGAGAGAGGTATTGAAGTTGATAAGGCTAAGGTTGATGCTATTGAAAAGATGCCATGTCCCAAGGACATAAAAGGTATAAGAAGTTTCCTTGGTCATGTCGGTTTATATAGGAGGTTCATTAAGGACTTTTCTAAAATCTCTAGGCCTCTGACTAATTTATTGCAAAAAGATATTCCTTTTGTCTTTGATGATGATTGTGAAGCATTTGAAATACTTAAGAAAGCTTTGATCACTTCACCTATTGTTCAGCCACCTAATTGGAATTTACCCTTTGAAATTATGTGTGATGCTAGTGATTATGTTGTAGGTGCTGTTTTAGGGCAAAGAGTTGATAAGGAAATTGCATGTTATCCAGTATGCTAGTAAGACTCTTGATACTGCCCAGAGAAATTATGCTACTACTGAAAAAGAATTCTTAGCAGTTGTGTTTGCTTGTGATAAGTTAGACCTTGTATTGTTGATTCCAAAGTTACTATTCACAATGATCATGCTGCTATTAAATATCTTATGGAAAAGAAAGATGCTAAGCCTAGACTCATTAGATGGGTTCTCTTGCTCCAAGAATTTGATTTGCATATTATTGATAGAAAGGGAGCTGAGAACCCCGTTGCACACAACTTGTCTAGGTTAGAGAATGTTCTTGATGACCCACTGCCTATTGATGATAGCTTTCCTGATGTACAATTAGAGGTCATTAATACTTCTCGTACTGCTCCTTGGTATGCTGATTATGCTAATTACGTTGTTGCTAAATTGATACTACCTAGTTTCACATACCAGCAAAATAAAAAGTTCTTTTATGATTTAAGACATTACTTCTGGGATGACCCACACCATTATAAAGAAGGAGTAGATGGTGTTATTAGGCGTTGTGTACCTCAGCATGAACAGGAACAGATTCTACGCAAGTGTCACTCTGAATCCTATGGAGGACACCACGCTGGAGATAGAACTGCACATAAGGTACTGCAATCCAGTTTTTATTGGCCTACTCTCTTCAAAGATGCCTATAAGTTTGTCTTATCTTGTGATGAATGTCAAAGAATTGGTAATATTATTAGACGTCAAGAAATGCCTATGAATTATTCTCTTGTTATTGAACCATTTGATGTTTTGGGCTTTGATTATATGGGACCTTTTCCTGCCTCTAATGGTTATACACATATTTTAGTTGATGTTGATTACGTTACTAAGTGGGTAGAAGCTATTCCAACCAGCAGTGCTGATCATAACACTTCTATTAAAATGCTTAAAGAAGTTATTTTTCCAAGGTTTGGAGTCCCTAGATATCTTATGACTGATGGTGGTTCACATTTTATTCATGGTGCTTTCCGTAAGATGCTTGCTAAGTATGATGTTAATCATAGAATCGCATCTCCTTATCATCCGTAGTCTAGTGGTCAAGTAGAGTTGAGCAATAGAGAGCTCAAATTAATTTTGCAAAAGATTGTCAATAGATCTAGAAAGAATTGGTCCAAAAAACTTGATGATGCATTATGGGCTTATAGAACTGCATACAAAAATCCTATGGGTATATCTCCATATAAGATGGTTTATGGAAAAGCATGTCATTTACCTCTAGAACTTGAACATAAAGCATATTGGGCTATTAAAGAGCTCAACTATGACTTCAAACTTGCCGGTGAGAAGAAGTTATTTGATATTAGCTCACTTGATGAATGGAGAACCCAAGCCTATGAGAATGCCAAGCTATTGAAAGAAAAAGTCAAACACTGGCATGACAAAAGGATACAAAAGCGTGAGTTTAATGTAGGTGATTATGTGTTATTATTCAACTCTCATTTAAGATTTTTTGCAGGAAAACTTCTCTCCAAATGGGAAGGTCCTTACATTATCGAGGAGGTCTATCATTCTCGTGCCATAAAAATTAACAACTTCGAAGGCACAAGTCCGAGGGTGGTGAACGGTCAAAGAATCAAACATTATATCTTAGGTAATCCTATCAATGTTGAAACTAATATTGTTGAATCGTAACCCCGGATGAATACATAAGGGACACTTTCCAAAACGTTCCAGACTCCGAAAAGGAATAGGTATGTGGTACGGTAAGTAAACCGACTCCAAAACAATTCTAATGGCAATTTTTATCAGTTTTGGAATATTTAAGAATTTTAGGAAGAAAGAAGTAGTTCGGGAAGGACACAAGGCCTCCACGAGGGTGGAGGGCGCGCCAACCCTTACTGGGCGCGCCCCCTGTCTCGTGGCCACCTCGTGTGCCTCCCAGACTCCGTTTTCTTGCATGTTACATATTTTGGTCGGTAAAAATTCATTATATAAACTCCCAAAGGTGTTGACCACCGTATCACACAATTATCCTATGTTTTTGTCTCGAGTTGTTCCTGTTGCAGTTTAAGAGCAAGATGTCTTCTCAAGAGTCGGTCGGGGAGAGTCGGGTGTCTCACCCGACACCAGGTCCAGGAGCAAATAGTGATGCTTATCACTTTGGACCATCAACGGAGGATGAGATGGAGGCCGACTTGAAAAGGATAGATGCCATGGAGGAAGATCAAGTCACCTCTCGTCTCCAAGCAGAATTCATGATGGGGGAACTACATAGCTTGGCTATTCCAAATTCGGTCTTCCCTTCCAACTTTAGATTTCTTTCTTATGAAAATATGAAAAAGAGTGTCACTTGTTCTCCAGAAGCTATGCAGCATCCTTGGGTAAAGGGAGCTTTAGCCATTACGGGCAAGCTCCGCAAAGCAATTATGGACCTCAAACAACAAGTCAATAAGCTCCAGGAGGAGAATCGTATCCTGAGGGGCATCATTGCCAAGAAGATCATAACACCAACCGTGAAGAAGGAAGCATAATTACATGGGTATGGGCACTCCCCTTGGCAACTGCCGAGCTTGGGGGAGGTGCCCCGGTATCGTATCATGATCACACTCCTATCTTTACCATTTTATTTAGTTTGATCCTTTTAGTAGTATCTTAATCTAGTAGATTGAAGTTTTGATATCAAGTAGTTTTGAGTTTTGCTTTGTGATCTCTTTATGTAATCGAGTCCGTGAGCTATCTATAATAAAGAGTAGTGTTGAATCAAGGGCTTTGCTATCTTTCTATGATCTTGGGAAAGTAGAAAGAATAAAAGGGTTCATATTGATCTTATGGTTAGTGATGACTTCACACATAGAAAGTATGAGGCATAAAAGTTGTTGAGAGTTGATAAACATAGTTTTGGTCATCGTTGCAATTAATAGGAAGTAATAAGGAAAGAGAGGTTCAAATGCAAATATATTATCATGGACATCTTTTATGATTGGGAGCACTCATTAAGTATGACACATGCTAAAAGAGTGGGTGTTGGACAAGGAAGACAACATAATGGTTTATGTTTTCTCACATCTCAGTTAAAGTATATTGCCATTGACCTTCCAAACATGTTGACATTGCCTTTCCCTCTCATGTAGCCAAACTCTTTGCACCAAGTAGAGATACTACTTGTGCTTCCAAATATCCTTAAACCCAGTTTTGTCATGAGAGTCCACCATACCTACCTACGGATTGAGTAAGATCCTTCAAGTAAGTTGTCATGTTGCAGGCAATAAAAATTGCTATCTAAATATGTATGAGTTATTAGTGCAGAGAAAATAAGCTTTATACGATCTTGTTATGGAAGCAATAAAAGCAACGGACTGTATAATAAAGGTCCATATACAAGTGGCAATATAAAGTGACGTTCTTTTGCATTAATATTTTATGCATCCAACCTTAAACGCACATGACAACCTCTGCTTCCCTCTACAAAGGGCCTATCTTTTACTTTATGTTTTTACTTTATGCTTGACTCAAGGTGATCTTCACCTTTTCCTTTTTTCATTTTATCCTTTGGCAAGCTCCTCGTGTTTGAAAGATCATGATACATATATCCAATTGAGTGTAAGTTAGCATGGACTATTATTATTGACATCACCTAAAGGTGAATACATTGGGAGGCAACACAATAAGCCCCTATCTTTCTCAGTGTCTGGCTGAAACTCCATAACCACAAGTATTGCGTGAGTGTTAGCAATTATAGAATACTACATGATAGTTGAGTATGTGGACTTGCTGAAAAGCAGTATTCTTGACTCTTTTTGATGTTACAATAAATTGCAATTGCTTCAATGACTGAGATTATAGTTTGTTAGCTTCCAATGAAGTTTCTGAACCATGCTTGACATTGTGAATTGATCATTACTTGAGCATAAGAATTCATATGATAATATATATATATATGTTGTTGTTATAAGAATGATCATGATGCCCTCATGTCCGTATTTTATTTTTATCGACACCTCTATCTCTAAACATGTGGACATATTTTTCGATTTCAGCTTCAGCTTGAGGACAAGCGAGGTCTAAGCTTGGGGGAGTTGATACGTCCATTTTGCATCATGCTTTTATATTAATATTTATTGCATTATGGGCTGTTATTACACATTATATCTCAATACTTATGGCTATTCTCTCTTATTTTATAAGGTTTACCATGAAGAGGGGGAATGCCAGCAGCTGGAATTCTGGCTGGAAAAGGAGCAAACATTGGAAACCTATTCTGCACTATTCCAAAAGTCCTGAAACACCACGAAACTTATTTTAGGAATTAATAAGAATTATTGAGCGGAAGAAACACCTCAGGGGGCCCACACCCTGGCCAGAAGGGTGGGGGCGAGCCCACCCCTACTGGGCGCGCCCCCTGTCTCCTGGGTCCTCTGGTGGCCCTCCGGTGTCCATCTTCTGCTATATGAAGGCTTTTACCTTGGAAAAAATCATGGGCAAGTTACAGGATGAAACTCCGCCGCCACGAGGCGGAACCAATCTAGAGCTCCGGCAGAGCTGTTCTGCCGGGGAAACTTCCCTCCGGGAGGGGGAAATCATCACCATCGTCATCACCAACGATCCTCTCATCAGGAGGGGGTCAATCTCCATCAACATCTTCACCAGTACCATCTCCTCTCAAAACCCTAGTTCATCTCTTGTATCCAATCTTGTATCCAAACCACAAATTGGTATCTATGGGTTGCTAGTAGTGTTGATTACTCCTTGTAGTTGATGCTAATTGGTTTACTTGGTGGAAGATCATATGTTCAGATCCTTAATGCATATTATTACTCCTCTGGTTATGAACATGAATATGCTTTGTGAGTAGTTACGTTTGTTCCTGAGGACATGGGTGAAGTCTTTGTCAGCGTTTTGGGAATGGGGGTCCCCAGACTTGCCTGCCTATGGCCTACAGCATGGCTCAAAGGGGGGCCCAACACGGCCCATCTTCATCAACACGAGCTCAATACCCTCGCGAGGGGCCAAGCCTCGCGGGGCGGACGACGAGGAGCTTCCTCAGGCGCGGCCTCATCAGGCTGGCTTGCGAGGAGGTGGAGAGATCAACGCAGGGTACCTCACAAGGTGCCCGTGATGCAAGCCATGACGACCAAGGGCGCCAGGCGGGCGCCAGCCCGCGCAGTGTCCTCCTTTCCTCTTTGGTGCAAAGGGAGCAAGCGCAGGCGAGAGCATCAAGCAAAGGCATCCATTTTGGTGCAACAAGACCAAGACCAGTCCAACGGCAGGAAGGAGGTCATCGTGGAGCCCAAGCCGGCGTCACCACCAGAGCCTTTGACAGGCGAGGACCAACTTTAGTCAGGATAAGTGTACCAGATGTTCCCCTTCAAAATGGCCAATTGTTGGCGCCCTTCCCGCTCAATATTTGGGAAGAGGCCCAGGGCCTTTGCCTATAAATAGGACTAGCCACCCACAGGGTAGAGGCATCTTGATAAGCATCTTGATAAGCATCTAGAGAGCAACCAGAGAGAGGGAGAGAGGCGACTGAACTCCCCTTAGTAGTTCATCGCACCAGCCAAGAACAGACCCTAGCGAGGCTGTTCTTCCTTGTATCGTTCATCATCAGCCCAAGAGGCAATCCACCACAACACACACTGGAGTAGGGAATTACACCACAATGGTGTCCTGAACCAGTATAAACACTGTGTCTCTTGTGTTGTTCTTTTCATAGCTTAGATCCTAGCATGGCGGTGGGGTGCAGGTAGGTAGTGGGCGAGATCTCCGCGCGCATCCCAGTGTTCGAACCTCAAGGGTCTGCCGGAACCCGAAATCCGACATTTGGCGTGCCAGGTAGGGGTGCGCCGGAATTCGTCTTCCACCGCCCTGTTCTCCTCTGACCATCGCATCCATGTCTGACGCTCGTCGGGCCCGCGCCGAGCGCCGAGCTGCCCTCGCCTCCCGCGTCGCCCAGATGGCTCCTATCGGCGGGCGTCCTCGTCATTCCCCATCGCCTGCCATCAACGCCGCCACCGGCCCGACGGGGAACAAGCAGCAAGCATCATCCCAGCATCCCTCCGTGAGGCAAGACGGCCGCACTGCTACCCCCTCGTTCACCCCAGCGGGTTCTTTGTCTCGTGCGTTCCGCGCACCCATGGTGGCTCGAGCCGCGCTCATCACAGCGAACGAGCTTCTGCGCTACCGTCCCGACTACGAAGAATGGCTCGACCGCGTCACCGAGCTCGTCCGTGCCGCAGGGGGCTCTCCTGCGCCGTTCGTCCCGCTGCGCCGCACCCCGCCCTGCGCGGGCAATGAAGCCCCGGGGGCGCCCCAGCCGCCTCCTCCTCAAGAAGGCGCCCTGGCCCCAAGGCGCGTGGCCCCTGGGCGGGATCCGCCCCGTCAGGCCAACGCGACAAGAGCAGAGCTGCCAAGAAGTCCCTCGTCCGCAAGAAGCTGCCCGAGTGCTCCCTGCTCCGGCTCATCGTGACCACGCTCCCGCTCCCATGCGTCAACACCCCGTGCTACTCCCAGCTGCAGCGCGTGGGGACCCGCAAGACCAAGCTCTTCGTCACCCAACATTGCGTGGCCCGGCATGTTCAAGCCAGACCTGCCTCCTCGCTACGACGGCACAGCCGACCCCACCGAGTTCCTCCAGCTCTACGAGCTGGGCATCGAAGCCGCCAACGGAGACGAGAAGGTCATGGCGAACTGGTTCCCCATGGCGCTCAAGGACGGGGCCCGCACCTGGCTGCTGAACTTGGCCCCCGGCACGGTCTCCTCCTGGGATGAGATGCGCACCCGCTTCATCACCAACTTCCAAGGTACTCGCGACCGGCCACCCGCCGTGAGCGACATGCGCCGCATCAAGCAGCAGCCAGGGGAGACCCTGCAGAAGTACATCCAGCGCTTCAACAATGCACGCCTTAAGATTCCCAAGGTGACCGAGGAGGCCATCATCTCGGCCTTCTTCGACGGCGTGCGCGACGTCAAGATGAAGGAGGAGCTGGCGATGCATGAAGACCTGTGCACCTCTCTGGAGCTGTTCAACTTGGCGACCAAGTGCACCAGGGCTGAGGAAGGGCGCTTCTCCTTCCTCGAGCTGCCTGACACAGACCCAGAAGAGAAGAAACCCAAGGCCAAGGATGTGAAGCGCAAGGGGGCTGCCGTGCTTGTGGGAGAACCAGACACCAAGCGAGGCAGAGATCTGCCCGAATCTTCCAAGGGAAGTCGGTACTGTGTGTACCACGACCTCCACACCCACAACACCAACGAATGTCAAGAGCTCCGGGCTGTGCGAGAAGGAAGGATCGGCCGACGCCCCGACCGCAGCGACCGGGGCTACGATCGAGGAGGAGGAAGGAACGCAGGACGCTGGGAAGACCGCGGCCCACGCCAAGGGTGGCGCGACCGACCTCGTGAGGACCGCTGGCAAGACCCGCCTCGCGAGGGAGACTGGAGGGATCAGCCTCACGAGGATCGCCCGCAAGGAAACGCAGGCCTCCCTCCGCTGCCGCCACAGCCAAGGAGAAACGAGGACCGTCATCAGGACGAGGGGGCTGGGGGCTTCCAGGAGCCACGCATGATCGCCTGCATCCCGGGCGGAGCTCAAGCCCCAGCCTCTCAGCGCATCTTCAAGTTGTTCGCCCGCGAAGTGAATGCAGTCCTGCCCAAGCTCGAAGCCACGCGCCCTCTTAGGTGGTCGGCATGCGCCATCATGTTCAGCTCAGCGGATCAGCTCAAGTGCGCGGCCACAGTCGGAGTCCTCCCGACGCTCTGTTCCTCGATCATCAGCAACGTGCTAGTCACCAGGACTCTCATAGATGATGGGGCAGGGCTCAACATCCTATCCGCGGAAACATTCAACAATCTTCAAGTGCCCTACGATCAGCTTCAGCCAACCAAGCCTTTCTCCGGAGTCACCGACGGCTCCACGGTCCCAATTGGGCAGGTTCGCCTCCCTGTCACCTTCGGGACACGTGACAACTACCACACAGAGCTCGTCGACTTCGACGTCGCCCACATTCGCCTGCCATACAACGCCATCCTCGGGTACACAGCGCTGGCCAAGTTCATGGCCGTGACTCACCATGGCTACAACGTCCTAAAGATGCTAGGAAGTGGCAGAGTCATCACGGTGCCCTGCAAGGAGAAAGAAGCGGTGTGCTCCCTGGAGCGAGCCTTTCAAGCCGCATCACTGGAAGACCCGGACCACGGAAGCAGGAGGCTTCCCGAGACCGCCCCCAAGAAGAAGAAGACATCGTCCGGCCTGGCCCCTCAGGAGGCAGGTCCCTTAGGGCCCGCGCCAACCCAGGGGGAACCTCCTTCTATCGCATAGGAAAGCGCGCCTGGCGCCCTCCTCAGGCAGGGCTCGAGGGCTCTCCCTGGAGGGCCACCGACCTTGCCAAGGTCACGAGGGAGGCACTTGGGCACCACTTGGAGGTGTGTTTCGAAGCACGCTTCCCTCAAGAAGGAGCAAGGCAAGGAGGGCCAAACCCTCAGGAGTTTGTCAGCAAGGCCATTCAGGAGCTACAGGAGTCAAGGATCATGAGTGGCAGCCGCTGCTTACCCGCCGCAGCTCCCCATCCAGGAGAGGATGGCGGGCTGCGCGTCTGCATCGACATCCCAGGGTTCAACCGACTCGCCTCTCAGGAGCGCTTCTGGCCCTCACGTGTGGGACGCTGCGGGGGCCCACCCCACAGCTACGTTCGCATGCGCTACGGCTTGCCGAACGCGGCTGCGGTACGCCAACGCCTCATAAGGAGCATCCTGGAGGCTCAGGAGGCCAGGCACTCTGCAGTCCTGGCGGAGATGGAGATGGTTCGCGAGGAGCCACCAGCGCCACCGGAGCCTCTCGAGGCTCCAGGGCCTAGGGGCTCGTGAAGATCGACTCCCGCAGCCCGCTACGTCTGCTACCTCAACACCCCTGCGTCGTCAACACTATCAGGTGACATCTTTCTAGTTTCATTTCCAGCTGGGAGCGCCCCCCAGGGCCGCATTATTCCCAGGCCATGTGGGTCTATCCCTGCGGCGTGTATCCCTTCTTTTTAATGTTCTTAGCTTACTTCGTTGGGGGCGCCCCTCGGGCTGCATCATCCCCAAGTCGCTCGGGTCAGACCCAGCGGCGTGTACCCCTCTTGCATTTATTTTCTGGCTATGCATTAGACGCATCATGCTTGTTATTTGGTGCCTGTCCATGGCACCCCTTCTCCCTTGATGTCGGCGGCTTGCGCGTTAAAGGGGGGTACCTGAGCATCGCGACTCAGGGCTCCTACCGGCTCTCCAGCCCTCACCCTCTAGCTTTGCCCACGGCATCGCGCCCCGGCAAACCAACGACGGCTGAGACCAGCTCGAGGGCCGGGACCCGAGGAAGTAGAGCACCGACATCTAACCAAGCTTGCGCGTTAAAGGGGGGGGGGTACCTGAGCATCACGACTCAGGGATCCTACCGGCTCTCCAGCCCTCAACCTCTGGCTTTGCCCACGGCATCGCGCCCCAGCAAACCAGCGACGGCTGAGACCAGCTCGAGGGCCAGGACCCGAGGACGTAGAGCATCGGCATCTGGCCAAATTTACAGGAACACATCACAGGTTAATGCCCGGTGCCAAGCGCAACCTGCCCTGGGGTAGGTTCCCGTGAGTCCCGCGCTGGCTCACGGGTGCCCCAATACACCTCGCCAGGCCTTTCGTGCTTCGTCGTCTCCCCAAAGCAACTAACGACTGACCGCCGCTTGTCATAGCGGACTTTTGCTCTCTTTTGTGGTGGGTCTGTAGGATCCCCCCAAGGAGAAGCACCAGGCGAGGCCCTCAAGGCGTCCTCTTCACTCTCGTCCGCGCGAACCGCTCGCGCGTTAAAGGGGGGGGGGTACCTGAGCATTGCGACTCAGGGCTCCTACCGGCTCTTCAGCCCTCACCCTCTGGCTTTGCCCACGGCATCGCGCCCCGGCAAACCAGCGACGGCTGAGACCCGCTCGAGGGCCGGGACCCGAGGACGTAGATCAGAAAGGGGAGCAGAGGCAAGAGGAAAGAGGCACGCGGAGACCTCGCCAGGCAACCCCTCGCCGGCCAAGGCACGGACCTAGCGTCGCACCAGGAAGCGTTTCCTGACCCTCGAGATAAGTCACCCCCTGGAAACACTAGCTATCGTGGCACCGTCACCACATCCAATGCAATCCCGTGTTAGCAACGTCACATTCCTTTCTCACCGAATGATGGCTGCTTGAGCTCTAAAGGCGACCTCCTGAGCATCGCGACTCAGGGGCTCTTACTGGACCCCGGGCCGCTCAGCTCCTGGCCTTGACCACGGCATCGCCACCTGGCATACCAGCGACGGCTGAAGCCGCCTTGGGACCGGGACCTGTCAGCGCAGAGCGCCAAGCCCTCGTGAGGTCCGAAAGGAAGAAACTAAGCTAAGACAGAATGAGCATCTCGCACTGCTTCACGATAAGGATCATATTGACAAACGGAGCTACAGACACCTTACAAGCCCCCACGGGGTGTATTCTTGGCTCCTCGCAGGAACAAATGACGCGTATCCTAAGGAGTCCTAACTACAGGAACCATCGCGGAAGACGCCATCATTAACAGTGGGCCGCCAGGCACCAGCGCCAACCTCATCCAGATCAGAGACGGCGGCGGCCTAACGAGCCCGTCCTGCTCCAAGAGCGGCACAGGCTCGGGGGCTCGTAGTTGTCGTCACTCGTCTCCGGAGTCGCGAAGAGCTCGTCGGAGTCGTTGGATCCTCCGGCGACCTCGCCGCTCGAGGAGCTGCTGGAAGAGCGTGCGATGGCAGTCTGGTCCTTGCCGCTCCGAGGCTTTTGCCGCTGCCTCTGGGACAGCACTCTAGCCGACGCCCATCTTTGTCGAAGGCCTTGAAGAGCATCTTGGAGGCACCATCGAACTCCAGGTGGATCACGAGGGCGCCTCTTGTCCTGCAAACCCGGGCAATCTCACCCCAGCCCCGGGTCATAAAGACCTTACCTGGGGCGACGACCTCGACATCCGCATCGGTCGCAGGAGTCGGGCAATCGGCATGCTGCAGTCATAGCCTGAGAGGCCCCCTCGGCGGAATCTCGAAGGCGAAGCAAGGAGGAAGCCGAATCCAAGATCGAGGAGGCATGGCGGCGTGGAGCACAAACTCTCGGGAGGAGCCCTCGGCATGGACTCCAGGGGGAAAGATGCACACCTTCGTGACCCACCGGCGCCGGCGGCGCCGCCCGTGGTGCTCGGCATCAACCCCTTCATAGCCCTCGATGTGGGCGTACAAGGGAAGCGGGAACCCTGGTGGTGGCCGCTTGCACCAGGGCCTCGACACTTCCTGGTGAGCTCCCTCACCCCGATGGCAGAAGGCTAGCCGTTTCTTCGGCGGGAGCGGGTTAGGACCCTCTCGGGGAGCCTTTCCCTTCTCCGCCCCGGAGAACCGGCGGATCGGAGCCATTGCAGCTAGACGCAGCAAGGAGCGGGAAGAAGGAGAAGCAAGAAGAGATGGACTCGAAGGGCACGCACCGTTCCGTACTTAAAGCCAGGGGAGGCTAACCACCGATCTCCATGATCGCAGGTAATCATGACCCGTTTTGCATGCAGGGACTTGTCAATTCACGCAGTCGCCGAGGCATCATGGGGAAGTGAAGGCACCCGCGTCTCATCAACAGCCATGCGGCGCCCAAGGCCGCAGGCTGTTAGGGCCCGCGGCGCTTCGCACTTGACCTTTCGCCTCTCTGCTCGGCCAAGTCCATGCGTGCCTTGGGCCCGGGGGCTACTGTCGGTGTTTTGGGAACGGGGGTCCCCAGACTTGCCTGCCTGCGGCCTGCGGCGTGGCTCAAAGGGGGGCCCAGCACGGCCCATCTTCATCAACACGAGCTCAAGACCCTCGCGAGGGGCCAAGCCTCGTGGGGCGGACTACGAGGAGCTTCCTCAGGCGCGGCCTCATCAGGCTGGCTCGCAAGGAGGCGGAGAGATCAAGGCAGGGTACCTCACGAGGTGCCCGTGACGCAAGCCATGACGACCAAGGGCGCCAGGCGGGCGCCAGCCCGCGCAATGTCCTCCTTTCCTCTTTGGTGCAAAGGGAGCAAGCGCAGGCGAGAGCATCAAGCAAAGGCATCCATTTCGGTGCAACAAGACCAAGACCAGTCCAACGGCAGGAAGGAGGTCATCGTGGAGCCCAAGCCGGCGTCACCACCAGAGCCTTTGATAGGCGTGGACCAACTTTAGTCAGGATAAGTGTACCAGATGTTTCCCTTCAAAATGGCCAATTGTTGGCGCCCTTCCCGCTCAATATTTGGGAAGAGGCCTAGGGCCTTTGCCTATAAATAGGACTAGCCACCCACAGGGTAGAGGCATCTTGATAAGCATCTAGAGAGCAACCAGAGAGAGGGAGAGAGGCGACTGAACTCCCCTTAGTAGTTCATCGCACCAGCCAAGAACAGACCCTCACGAGGCTGTTCTTCCTTGTATCGTTCATCATCAGCCCAAGAGGCAATCCACCACACCACACACTGGAGTAGAGTATTACACCACAATGGTGGCCTGAACCAGTATAAACACTGTGTCTCTTGTGTTGTTATTTTCATAGCTTAGATCCTAGCATGGCGGTGGGGTGCAGGTAGGTAGTGGGCGAGATCTCCGCGCACACCCCAGTGTTCGAACCTCAAGGGTCTGCCGGAACCCGAAATCCAACAGTCTTGCTATTAGTAGTCATGTGAATTTGGTATTCATTAGATATGTTAATGAGATGTATGTTGTCTTTCCTCTAGTGATGTTATGTGAACGTCGACTGCATGACACTTCACCATTATTTGGGCCTAGAGGAATGCATTGGGAAGTAATAAGTAGATGATGGGTTGCTAGAGTGACAGAAGCTTAAACCCTAGTTTATGCGTTGCTTCGTTAGGGGCTGATTTGGATCCATATGTTTAATGATGTGGTTAGGTTTACCTTAATACTTCTTTTGTAGTTGAGGATGCTTGCAATAGGGGTTAATCATAAGTGGGATGCTTGTCCAAGTAAGGGCAGTACCCAAGCACCGGTCCACCCACATATCAAATTATCAAAGTACCGAACGTGAATCATATGAGCGTGATGAAAACTAGCCTGAAGATAATTCCCATGTGTCCTCGGGAGCTCTTTTCTCATTATAAGAAATTGTCTAGGCTTATACTTTGCTACAAAAAGGATTGGGACACCTTGCTGCACTTTATTTACTTTCATTGCTTGTTGCTCGTTACAATTTATCTTATCACAAAACTATCTGTTACCTACAATTTCAGTGCTTGCAGAGAAAACCTTACTGAAAACCGCTTATCATTTCCTTCTGCTCCTCGTTGGGTTCGACACTCTTACTTATCGAAAGGACTAGATAGATCCCCTACACTTGTGGGTCATCATCATGTTACAGAAAGTTGTCAGCGGATTGGACTCGTGTAAAATTATATTCTCTCTGCGGTTGTGCGTGGTGTGTATGTTGCAGGTCCGGACAAGTCGATACGTCCGAAGACAATTTTGGAGTTCGGAAGGAGGAACCTGCCTTACAATGCTAAAGACAGGTCTACGCGCCGGATACCTTGTCTTTGCAGCCAGGTTCAGGGGCTACTGAGGGAGTCTTGGACTAAGGGGTCCTCGGGCGTCCGGCCTGTTAGCCACGGGCCAGACTGATGGGCTGTGAAGATACGAAGACCGAAGACTGCACCCGTGTCCGGATGGGACTCTCCTTGGTGTGGAAGACAAGCTTGGCGACCGAATATGTAGATTGCTTTCTTTGTAACCGACCTTGTGTAACCCTAGATCCACCCTGTGTCTATATAAACCGGAGGACTTAGTCCGGAGAGGGAGAAACTCATTACCATAGTCATACAGGCTAGGCTTTTAGGGTTTAGCCATCTCGTGGTAGATCAACTCTTGTAATACTCATATTCATCAAGATCAATCAAGCAGGAAGTAGGGTATTACCTCCATAGAGAGGGCCCGAACCTGGGTAAACATCGTGTCCCTTGTCTCCTGCTACCATCGACCTTAGATGCATAGTTTGGGACCCCCTAACCTAGATCCGTCGGGTTTTGACACCGACAGGCTCCCCCGCACCGTCCCTCTCGCTGCCTCGCCCTCTGCCAGCTACAGGCGACGTGGCTCACGGAGCACCTCCACCACCTCCGCACCAAGATGGTGCTTTTGCGCCAAGGCGCGCGGCCCCTCGGCGCGACCCATTGCGCTGGGTGCCCGCGCGAGAAGAAGGAAGTTGCCAAGAAGTTCCCCGGCCGCAAGAAAATGCTCCCACGCTCCCAGCACCACCGTGACAAGACCGTGCGCCGCCTGCGGTGGCGGCGCGCGGACAATAGGGGCAGGCTCCGCATCAGGAAAGGGCCCCAGTGGCCACGGCAGGCTACCGCGCCTTCACTCTGGAGCTGCGAAGCATCGTCGGGCCGGGCAAGTTCAAGAAAATCCTGACTCCTTGCTACGACGGCACCCCCGACACTACGGAGTTCTTGCAGCTCTACAAACTGAGCATCGAGGCGGCTAACAGCGACGAGCGCGAACTCGTTCCCCATGGCTCTCAAGGATGGTGCTCGCTTGTGGCTCCTGAACCTGCCCCCGGGCTCGATCTCCTAGTGGGATGAGATGCGCGACCGCTTCGTCGCCAACTTCCAGGGCACTCATGACCGCCCTCCGACCGCGGGTGACCTGCGCCACATCAAGCGACAGCCAAGAGAGACCCTACAGAAGTACATCCAGTGCTTCAACAACGTTCGTCTCAAGATCCCCAAGGTGATGAACGAGGCCATCATTTTGGCGTGTTCTGATGGCGTCCGCGACATCAAGATGAAGGAGGAGCTCGCCACCCACGAGGAGTTATGCACGGCTCTGGAGCTATTCAACATGGCGACCAAGTGAGCAAGAGCTGAGGAAGGACACCTTTCCCTCCTCGAGCTCCCTGCTACCGACCCAGAGGAGAAGAAAGCCAAGGCCAAAGATGTGAAGCGCAAGGGGGTGGCCGTGCTCGTGGCGGAGCCTGACACCATCCTGAGTCGTCCAAGATCAACCGACTGTTCTGCGCCTTCCACAACGTACACATCCACAACACCAATGACTGTCAAGAGCTCAGAGCTATTCCAGATGGATGCTTCGGTCGACGCCTCGAGCGCAAGGACCGGGGCTACGGCCGAGGAGGAGGATGAGGCGAAGGATGCTGGGATGATCGTGGCCCCCGCTAGGAGTGGTGCGACCGGCCTCGCGAGGACCGCTGGTAGGACCAGCCTCATGAGGGCGCTTTTAGGGATCAGCCTCGCGAGGACCACCCTCAGGGCAATGCCGGTCTCCCTCCATTGCCGCAACCACCAAGAAGGAACGACGACCACCATCAGGACGAGGGGCTGGGGGATTCTAGGAACCCCGTGCTATCACCTACATCTTGGGCGGAGCTCAGGCCCCAGCATCTCAGCATATCTTGAACAGTTCTCTCGGGAGGTGAATGCAGCCCTTCCCAGGCTCCAGGCCACGCGCCCGCTCAGGTGGTCCAAGTGCGCCATCACCTTCAGCTCAACGGACCAGCTCAAGTGCGCGGTGACCATACGCACCCTCCCGATGTTGTGCTCACCCGTCATCAGCAACGTCCAAGTCACCAAGACCCTCATCGACGATGGCGCAGGGCTTAATGTCCTGTCCATCGAGACATTCGACATCCTCGAGGTGCAATACGACTAGCTACAGCCCAGCAAGCCCTTCTCAGGAGTGACCGACGGCCCCACCACCCCGATAGGGCAGGTCCGCCTCCCTGTCTCCTTTGGACAGTGCGACAACTACCGCACCGAGCTCATCGACTTCGACGTCGCCCACATCCATCTGCCGTATAACACCATCCTCGGGTATCCTGCATTAGCCAAGTTCATGGCAGTGACCCACCACGGCTACAACGTCCTCAAGATGCTAGGAAGCAGCGGGATCATCACAGTCCCCTGCGAAGAAAGAGATGAGGTGTGCTCCCTTGAGCGCGCCTTCCAAGCCATAACAATCAAAGACCCTGACAGCAAGGGCACATACCCTCCTAAGGCCATCCCCAAGAAGAAGAAGCAACTACTCCGTACATGTGACACTCCAAAATTTTGACCTTGGTTTTCAGCAAAAACTTTGTGGTTTTTGAAAAGAGACCATTTAAATTTTTTTCAGAAAACCTTCCTCTTAAAAAAAACTTTCTTTCCTTTGGCAAGGTCTTTATTCTTGCTTCAAAACTTTGGTGTTTGACCTTTTGGAAACTTCTTCTCTGTTGGTTCTCTCTCAAAATTATTTTGGGAGTTTAATCTTTTTCTTTTAAAAAGAAACTCCATGAAATTTGGGATTTTCATATCTTGGAACCACCATGACTTGGCATTTTTGCCCATGTGGTAAAACCCCTCCAAAACCTCCCCTACACCTTGTGATCAACATAAGTTCTCTGTCCCAACTAATCCAAACAAGTATTGGATTTTTCTCTAATTATTTTTCCCCTCATTTCAATTCTGAAAATTATTTGGAGCCTGAGACATTTCCAAAGCAAGTGCCCTATTGCATTTGAGTTTTGACCTCAAACCAATTCTCCTGGATTGTCCTTTGAACCCACAACCCAGAACCATCTTGATCCACTCCTCCTCTTTTCAAATTTTTTCAAAATACAGTCTCTGCAAGTTTGGACCAGATTTGCCAAATTTGGTGAAATTCATATCCACACTGCTCCAAAAATTCCACCAAAAATCATGCAGCCTACTTGAGCAAGGAGAAGCCACTCCACCAAAAATCAGCTCAAGGAAAAGTCACCAGAAGCCTTTTTCATTCGATCGAACACCTTGTGGGCACTGTTACTGTTCAAAGTTCAGAAAATTCAGTTTTAGTGTCATCTTCCGTCCGTCAGTTTCAGTCACGCGGCCACAGTGCCCTTGGCACGTTCCTCGCCGCCGATTCCTCTTGTCCGAAGCTGCACACGCGTGCGTGGAGCCTTCCTGGCGTCGGTAGCGCGCTGGCTCGCCCTCGCCGGCGTCTTCTGCGGCGTCGGGACCACCCGTGGCGGCCGACAGGAGGCACACCACGGCAGAACACCGTTCCGCGCCGCCCATCGCTCCCTGGCTCTCCGCGTGGCCTCATGCACGCCAGCGCACGCCCGTAGCACAGCCACCGTGGCCGGCAAGCACGGAACGCGCTCTCCGCCGCCGGCGGGCCTGCACCATCACCGTTCCGTCGAGCTCGCCCTTAACACCCAAACCCCGGCCAGTTTAACACCAAAAAGGATCCGTTGAACCTCCGTGATGACGCTCGACCCCCTAACCACCCCGACCGAGCACTGCGCCACCGTAATCGCTCGCCGGTGATCCTCGTTCACGGCAACCGCCTCGGACCGCCTATATAAAGGGGTCCCGAGCTCACTCTCGTGCACGCAGCACCCCCACTCCTCACCAAAGCCCCGCCAGGCCACTAGGGGGACCTTGAGGAGGTCTCCTCCCCTAGCTCCGGCCGCCTCGCCCCGCCTCGGCCTCCAGCCCGATTCGTTCTGGTGAGGCCAACTCCGGCGCTCAAACCCCGTTCGTTACCTTCTCTAGCTACCAGGAGCATAACCCCCTCTTCAATTTAACCTTTGCAGCCCTCTCCGACGAGCTCCACGACCACCCGAGCCGCCGTCCGCCGGAGCAAAGCTCGTCGTCGACGTGGTCCTCGCCGACCGACTCCACCACCATCAACTGACGCGGAAGGGTACCCTGAGCACGGAGGTACTCCCTGATCTCTCTGCCTCGCCGTGGATCGCCGCCGGCGACCACCGCGGCTCTCGGGCGCCGGCGAACTCTGCCGCCCCGTTTGAACATTTGAACCTGACAGGTGGGACCCCACCGTCAGCCTCTCTGCTCTCTCTTCGAATCGTTTTCTGGAAGCGCCTTCGGGCAGAATGCGTTTTCTCTTCGGGCTGGCGTAGTCGCTACCGAAGCGTTTTCTGTTTTTATAAACTAGCCCCTGGAAATCTTCTGTTTCTTTACAGATAAGTCCCTGGTCAAAAACCCTTATAACTTTTTATCAGAAAAGTATTTTTGATTGATTCTTTTTCTGTTCTCTTTAAAATTTTGTCTAGTTTTTTATCAGATTTATTTGAAAAATATTTGGTTTACCTTCTGTGCACTCCTTGGTATTTACGTTAGCGCATATATTTTCTTTAAACCGTAGATACCGAAGGAGGTGACGGAGCCGCGAACTTCACCGAGCTAGGCTCAGACTACTCTGAACCAGGCAAGCATGTTTGAACTTTTTATATGATGAGTGTCTTGGCATGTTTTGCATTTAGTTAGTTTCATGGCATGCCGGTGAGCATACCGATGAACGTTATTTTATGTGATAATGAGGTAAGAGAGTTCGATGATCCATACGTGGAGGAGTGTGAATATGAATGGCCATGTGTTGGCATGAGGATGGGTACGGTGGCAGTGTTGTAGCATGCCAGTCGTACACCAGACCATGTGACTTCAGTGTCAAACCATATCGGTCCAGTACCTATCATTCCCTTCCTTGTACTACCACATGTTTTCCGCAAGGAATATGGTTTAGTAAGTTGCAAACCGCTTTCATGGTACACACCAAAGAGGAGAGGCCGTGATGATGGTTCCATGGCCCTGGATTAAAGCCAGTCATCCGGTCAGGGGGCATGGGTGTTTCCGGTTGGGACCGAGAGGGGGGCACCCCTTAGAGCGCGCGTATATAAATTTGATCCCATGCTATTCGAGATTGTGATCTCCCCGTCTCAAAAGTTTTTCTTAGACGATGACTAGGGTGATTCCTAGCATCGAGAGGTAGGATGGGTGTGTACCGGTTAGCTGTGTTTTCTTCCGAAATACCATAACGGAACTAGTCCTTCGTGACTACGGAAATCCGTTGACTGTGGGAAAAATTTTGTACAAACTCTGCAGAGTCATATATTCCTCCAAATCATCTCTTCCATGTCAAGTTTCGTTCCATCTTATCCTAATCAATTGTCAGCTTTGATGACAGAGACTCCGGTGAATCGCATGAGTGCTAAGTCCGGTTAAATGATTACTCCTATGGATGGACTAACCCGTTTGTTTTCATGAATTGAATGTTTATTAAGAGTATTATTTACTTGTGAATAAAAGCCCTTTATGTGATGTCGCTCAGACGTCCGACTGTGGCATTTCTTTTAAAGCCCTTTATGTGATGTCGCTCAGACGTCCGACTGTGGCATTTCTTTTAAAGCCCTTTATGCGATGTCGCTCAGACGTCCGACTGTGGCATTTCTTTTAAAGCCCCTTTATGCGATGTCGCTCAGACGTC
>NC_041389.1:395996539-396012374 GCF_002162155.2 Triticum dicoccoides
CCCGATGGGTTCGTCAAGCTTCTTTCTTCCATCGTTCAGGTCGCGATGGGGCCATCCGTGCGCCCAGTCTTCACACTCTACCAGCACCGAGTCAACGACAGTCTGACCATGCACCAGGCCGCGGTGCAGTTCAGGGGAGGGCGTGGTGAGTTACGCCGCTTCCGGTTCATGGGAAGAGCCATGCCTACGGAGAGGCATGCTATGCAGATGGCAGCCCGCGAGGCGATAGCTCGTCTCAGGGATGTCCTTCCCGTGATGAAGACTCGTCGTTACCGTTATCTTCCGTGCCATGTGCCTTACACCTGTCACTACGCATATTCCTGCCCCAGAGGAGAACGAGACGAGGCTTTTGAGATGCTCATTGAGTATCTCCGGGCCCTGGAGGCAGCCTTCGACAACCTGGTGGACGACTTCGTAGCTACCCGCATGGACTCAGTCCATGGCTGTGCTGCCAACAGGAGGGAGCTCCTACCCATCGCTTCGCCACCGACTTTTGTCTCGTCATCAGCATATTTTACGCCTACTCGTCGCCTTCCTTCTACCGAAGAATTTAACCAAGTCATTGCACCCACTCCAGCGCGTACTACACCAACCTTCGCGCCCACTCCTGTACGTGTTGCTCCGCCCCTGGCAACCGCTCCGCCCGCTCTGCGCAACACTACACGTATGGAGCCCATTAGCGAGGAGGAGGTCGAGTCCCCAACCTCGCTACGCCTCGCCCTCGGCAGGGCAAGGGAGGTCGTCAACATTTCTGCCTGAGTACGCTTAGCTGCCGTGTGTTGTACCGCTTTGTAAGATATGTGCATAGGCTGGGAGTAGTAGCCTGTTTGCGCATCATGTAGGATCTGGAGAAGTGCGCTAGCCTTAATAACATGTCAGGATTAGGTACGCATATCCTGAGTGATGTATTGTATAATTACCGCCCGCGTGTATGATATGTAATGAGCAGTCCTTCTCCGGGCGCAAGTCGTTTTATTTTTCTTGAGTAAACTGAGTTATTTAATTCTATTTGCCAGCTTTATGCATTTTATGGATTTATTTTTGCGACTCTTTCCGCTTTTCTTATGGGTTTTACAAAATATATCCCCAGAGTGAAAAATGTCTCGTCCTTGGACTCGCTCCATGCCAATTCCATCAGAGGAAAATTATGATGCACAACCCAGCAACGAGTTCTCTCAGGGACAGTCAAGCCAACCGGGAAATGAATCGGCACTTTCACAAATGTGCCGCCTTTATGAACAGAGTCAGCAACAACATCGTGAAATAATGAACCAAGTCATCAACATGGGAAATCACCATGGACAGTATCAGCAACATTCCAAGTTATCTGAGCTACAGAAGACACGTCCTCAAACATTTTCTCACACTGACAAGCCTCTTGAAGCCGAGGACTGGCTTCGAGATATGGAGAGGAAATTAATTATTGCAAAGTGTTCAGATCTCGAGAAAGTACTATATGCTCCACACTATCTCACAGGAGCAGCCGCATCGTGGTGGGAGAATTTTCTGCACATGCATCCCAACGAAAATGACATAACCTGGGATGATTTCAAGGAAGGTTTCCGTGGTGCACATATTCCTAAGAGTATTATGAAAATCAAGAAGAGAGAATTTGATGACCTCAAACAAAGGAACATGACAGTGTCAGATTACAACAGTCAATTTACCCTATTATCCCGCTACGCCAATGAGGAGGGTATGACTGAAATCAAGAAGATGGAGAAATTCCTTGACGGTCTGGCGCCCGCACTTAAATGCCAACTGGTCGTGCACACTTTTCCTGATTTTAAAACGCTGGTGGACAAGGCCATTACTCTGGAAAATGAGAGACGCAGTCTGGAAGATATCCGCAAGCGAAAAAGGGACCAGACTAATCACTCTCGCAATCACCGAAGCAAGATAGATTTTAAAAAGGGTGGGACACCCAAATTCTCATCCAATGTCTCACGCCCAATCAAGAATTTTCATGCAAGGGACAAGGAATTCACCTATCGCCCCGGCGTTACTTGTTACGCTTGTGGAGAAGAAGGGCATTATGCCAAACAGTGCCCCAAGCCAAGGAACTCAACCCCAAAGCCGAACAACGGCGGCAATAATTCAGCGCCCAAACGAAACAATTTCAATCCCAACAATAACCACAGGAAGGGTCATCTGAACCACGTAACCAAAGAGGAGGCACAAAATGCTTCGGATATCGTACTCGGTACGTTTCCTGTCAACACAATACCTGCAATGGTTTTGTTTGATTCTGGAGCTTCTCACTCTTTCATCTCGAAAAGTTTTGCTTTGCAAAATAATTTTTCGATGCTTCCTTTGGAGAAATCCATAACAATCAAGTCCCCCGGGATTCAGCAAGTTTCTCAGAATTACTGTCAGAATGTGGTCATTGAGTTTGAAGGATTGGAGTTTTACGCAAATCTTATTGTATTGGAAAATAAAGGACTGGATCTCATCCTAGGGATGGATTGGCTAACCACCAATAAAGGTTTTATAGACTGTTTCAACAGGACCGTGATTCTCACACACCACCAAGGGAAGACAATAAGAGTATCAGCCAAGGAAGGAAAAAGACCCCGGCAACCGAGATTAAGTAAGGTGGACATTTCTGAGCTAAACAAGGTTCCAGTAGTGTGTGAATTTCCAGAGGTATTCCCTGAAGAGCTGCCAGGCATGCCACCAGATCGAGAAATAGAATTCCGCATTGAGCTAGCACCAAGAACCACCCCCATATACAAGAAACCATACAGAATGGCACCATCCGAGTTGATCGAATTGAAGAAGCAGATAAAGGAATTACTGGATAAAGGATACATTCGGGCTAGCTCCTCACCTTGGGGATCACCAATTTTATTTGCCAAGAAGAAGGATGGAACGCTGAGATTGTGTATCGACTATCGAGCACTTAACATGGTCACAGTCAAAAACAAATACCCGATGCCAAGGATAAACGATTTGTTTGATCAACTTGCTCAGGCCAAGGTATTCTCAAAAATTGACTTAAGGTCAGGATACCATCAATTGAAGGTACGAACGGAAGATATCCCCAAAACAGCCTTCACCTCCAGATATGGACTGTACGAGTTCACAATGATGCCATTTGGGTTAACTAACGCCCTGGCATATTTTGTTCACCTCATGAACAAAGTATTTATGAAGTTTATGGACAAATTCGTCGTAGTATTCATCGACGATATTCTGGTATACTCCAAAACACCAGAAGAGCACGCAGAACATCTCAGGATTGTACTACGAGAGCTAAGGAAACACCAATTGTATGCCAAGTTCAGCAAGTGCGAATTTTGGCTAAGACAAGTAGGTTTTCTAGGCCACGTGCTGACTCAAGACGGTATAGCAGTGGACCCAGAGAAAGTCAAGGCCGTACTTGACTGGAAGTCACCAGCCAGCGTAACAGACATACGAAGTTTCTTGGGAATGGCAGGGTATTACCGCAGATTTATTGAAGGATTTTCCACCATATCCAAGCCTATGACACAGTTACTCAAGAAAGATAAGAAGTTTGAATGGACAGAAGCCTGCGAGAAAAGTTTCCAAGAGCTAAAGCGGAAATTAACAACAGCACCAGTATTAACTGTACCCGATATACACAAGAATTTTGAAGTATTTTGTGACGCATCCAGAAAGGGTCTCGGATGCGTGTTGATGCAAGAAGGCAAGGTTGTCGCCTACGCTTCAAGGCAACTTCGCAAACACGAGGAAAATTATCCCACTCATGATTTAGAAATGGCAGCAGTTATTCATGCACTCAAGGAATGGAGGCATTTTCTACTTGGGAATTGATGTGAGATATATACGGATCACAAAAGCCTCAAATACATTTTTACGCAGCCAGAACTAAATTTACGGCAACGCCGCTGGTTAGAATTGGTAAAGGATTATGATGTTGGTATCCATTACCATCCAGGGAAAGCAAACGTAGTGGCCGATGCCCTGAGTCGGAACCCCAGCTCCGACGGGAACTATCTGCACAGCTTGAGGCCCGAATTCCATCAAGAATTTGTCAAGCTCAACTTGATAATGGTAGCAGAAGGCACCATATCAAACTTGGAAATACAACCACACCTTGTGGAGAAAATTAAAGAGGGTCAGTCCGGTCACCCCAGCATTGAAGGAATTAAAAGGAAGTTGAGTATGGGCAAGGCCTCGGAATTCGTCATAGACAATGAAGGAATATTATGGTACGGAGAAAGGCTATGCGTGCCAAACATAGAAGACCTTAAACAGCAAGTTTTAACTGAAGCACACACCACTCCATATTCGATCCACCCTGGAGGAACCAAAATGTATAAGGATATTCAGGAAAGATTTTGGTGGCACGGTATGAAGAGGGACATAGCCGCTTTCATTGCATGCTGGGACTCGTGTCAACGCATAAAAGCTGAACATCAGAGACCAGCCGGACTACTGCAACCTAACAAAATACCTGAGTGGAAATGGGATGAAATAGGGATGGATTTTATTGTCGGATTACCTCGGTCACGACACGGGAATGATGCCATATGGGTCATCACTGACAGGTTGACCAAAGTAGCACACTTTATTCCAGTGAAGACAACCTACACCACTCAGAGGCTTGCCAGGATATATCTTTCCCGCATAGTCTGTCTGCACGGTGTCCCGAAGACTATAATTTCCGACAGAGGCACTCAGTTCGTCTCAAGATTTTGGGAGCAATTACAACAGGCTCTGGGAACCCAACTAGCCTTCAGTACCGCATACCATCGTCAGACTGATGGACAAACAGAATTCGTAAACCAAGTTTTAGAAGACATGCTGAGAGCATGTGTCCTCAACTATGGAACCAGTTGGGAGGACAGCCTGCCATATGCCGAGTTCGCATACAACAACAGTTACCAGGCCAGCCTGCAAATGGCTCCTTTCGAAGCCCTATACGGAAGGAGATGTCGTACCCCGTTAAATTGGTCAGAGACCGGAGACAGCCGCATCTTCGGACCAGATATGCTCAGAGAAGCCGAGGAAAAAGTCAAGCTAATCAGGGACCGACTTAAGACCGCTCAAAGTCGACAGAAAAGTTATTATGATCAGAAACATCGTAGGGTCAGCTTCGAACCTGGTGAATTCGTATACTTGAGAGTATCCCCGATGAGAGGATTGCAACGGTTTAAGATTAAAGGAAAATTAGCACCAAGATTCATTGGACCATTTTGCATAGTGGCACGAAGAGGCACTGTAGCCTACCAGCTAGACTTACCCGAAGACTTGTCCGACATTCACGACGTGTTCCACGTCTCTCAATTAAGGAAGTGCGTAAGCAACCCAGAGAAACAAGTATCTCATGAGAACATTGACATACAGCCAGACCTCACTTATCAAGAACGTCCCATGAGAATATTAGAGGAGTCTGAAAGGAGGACCCGACAGAAAACCATCAAGTTTTTCAAAGTCCAGTGGAGCAATCACACCGACAGTGAAACAACCTGGGAAAGCGAGGATTTTCTTCGGACAGAGCATCCACACTTATTTAAGGATCAGCTGAAATCTCGGGGACGAGATTTTTCCTAAGGGGGTAGGTGTTGTGACACTCCAAAATTTTTACCTTGGTTTTCAGCAAAAACTTTGTGGTTTTTGAAAAGAGACCATTTAATATTTTTTTCAGAAAACCTTCCTCTTAAAAAAAAAACTTTCTTTCCTTTGGCAAGGTCTTTATTCTTGCTTCAAAACTTTGTTGTTTGACCTTTTGGAAACTTCTTCTCTGTTGGTTCTCTCTCAAAATTATTTTGGGAGTTTAATCTTTTTCTTTTAAAAAGAAACTCCATGAAATTTGGGATTTTCATATCTTGGAACCACCATGACTTGGCATTTTTGCCCATGTGGTAAAACCCCTCCAAAACCTCCCCTACACCTTGTGATCAACATAAGTTCTCTGTCCCAACTAATCCAAACAAGTTTTGGATTTTTCTCTAATTATTTTTCCCCTCATTTCAATTCTGAAAATTATTTGGAGCCTGAGAGATTTCCAAAGCAAGTGCCCTATTGCATTTGAGTTTTGACCTCAAACCAATTCTCCTGGATTGTCCTTTGAACCCACAACCCAGAACCATCTTGATCAACTCCTCCTCTTTTCAAATTTTTTCAAAATACAGTCTCTGCAAGTTTGGACCAGATTTGCCAAATTTGGTGAAATTCATATCCACACTGCTCCAAAAATTCCACCAAAAATCATGCAGCCTACTTGAGCAAGGAGAAGCCACTCCACCAAAAATCAGCTCAAGGAAAAATCACCAGAGGCCTTTTTCATTCGATCGAACACCTTGTGGGCACTGTTACTGTTCAAAGTTCAGAAAATTCAGTTTTAGTGTCATCTTCCGTCCGTCAGTTTCAGTCACGCGGCCACAGTGCCCTTGGCACGTTCCTCGCCGCCGATTCCTCTTGTCCGAAGCTGCACACGCGTGCGTGGAGCCTTCCTGGCGTCGGTAGCGCGCTGGCTCGCCCTCGCCGGCGTCTTCTGCGGCGTCGGGACCACCCGTGGCGGCCGACAGGAGGCACACCACGGCAGAACGCCGTTCCGAGCCGCCCATCGCTCCCTGGCTCTCCGCGTGGCCTCATGCACGCCAGCGCACGCCCGTAGCACAGCCACCGTGGCCGGCAAGCACGGAACGCGCTCTCCGCCGCCGGCGGGCCCGCACCATCACCGTTCCGTCGAGCTCGCCCTTAACACCCAAACCCCGGCCAGTTTAACACCAAAACGGATCCGTTGAACCTCCGTGATGACGCTCGACCCCCTAACCACCCCGACCGAGCACTGCGCCACCGTAATCGCTCGCCGGTGATCCTCGTTCACGGCAACCGCCTCGGACCGCCTATATAAAGGGGTCCCGAGCTCACTCTCGTGCACGCAGCACCCCCACTCCTCACCAAAGCCCCGCCAGGCCACTAGGGGGACCTCGAGGAGGTCTCCTCCCCCAGCTCCGGCCGCCTCGCCCCGCCTCGGCCTCCAGCCCGATTCGTTCTGGTGAGGCCAACTCCGGCGCTCAAACCCCGTTCGTTACCTTCTCTAGCTACCAGGAGCATAACCCCCTCTTCAATTTAACCTTTGCAGCCCTCTCCGACGAGCTCCACGACCACCCGAGCCGCCGTCCGCCGGAGCAAAGCTCGTCGTCGACGTGGTGCTCGCCGACCGACTCCACCACCATCAACTGACGCGGAAGGCTACCCTGAGCACGGAGGTACTCCCCGATCTCTCTGCCTCGCCGTGGATCGCCGCCGGCGACCACCGCGGCTCTCGGGCGCCGGCGAACTCTGCCGCCCCGTTTGAACATTTGAACCTGACAGGTGGGACCCCACCGTCAGCCTCTCTGCTCTCTCTTCGAATCGTTTTCTGGAAGCGCCTTCGGGCAGAATGCGTTTTCTCTTCGGGCTGGCGTAGTCGCTACCGAAGCGTTTTCTATTTTTATAAACTAGCCCCTGGAAATCTTCTGTTTCTTTACAGATAAGTCCCTGGACAAAAACCCTTATAACTTTTTATCAGAAAAGTATTTTTGATTGATTCTTTTTCTGTTCTCTTTAAAATTTTGTCTAGTTTTTTATCAGATTTATTTGAAAAATATTTGGTTTACCTTCTGTGCACTCCTTGGTATTTACGTTAGCGCATATATTTTCTTTAAACCGTAGATACCGAAGGAGGTGACGGAGCCGCGAACTTCACCGAGCTAGGCTCCGACTACTCTAAACCAGGCAAGCATGTTTGAACTTTTGATATGATGAGTGTCTTGGCATGTTTTGCATTTAGTTAGTTTCATGGCATGCCGGTGAGCATACCGATGAACGTTATTTTATGTGATAATGAGGTAAGAGAGTTCGATGATCCATACGTGGAGGAGTGTGAATATGAATGGCCATGTGTTGGCATGAGGATGGGTACGGTGGCAGTGTTGTAGCATGCCAGTCGTACACCAGACCATGTGACTTCAGTGTCAAACCATATCGGTCCAGTACCTATCATTCCCTTCCTTGTACTACCACATGTTTTCCGCAAGGAATATGGTTTAGTAAGTTGCAAACCGCTTTCATGGTACACACCAAAGAGGAGAGGCCGTGATGATGGTTCCATGGCCCTGGATTAAAGCCAGTCATCCGGTCAGGGGGCATGGGTGTTTCCGGTTGGGACCGAGAGGGGGGCACCCCTTAGAGCGCGCGTATATAAATTTGATCCCATGCTATTCGAGATTGTGATCTCCCCGTCTCAAAAGTTTTTCTTGGACGATGACTAGGGTGATTCCTAGCATCGAGAGGTAGGATGGGTGTGTACCGGTTAGCTGTGTTTTCTTCCGAAATACCATAACGGAACTAGTCCTTCGTGACTACGGAAATCCGTTGACTGTGGGAAAAATTTTGTACAAACTCTGCAGAGTCATATATTCCTCCAAATCATCTCTTCCATGTCAAGTTTCGTTCCATCTTATCCTAATCAATTGTCAGCTTTGATGACAGAGACTCCGGTGAATCGCATGAGTGCTAAGTCCGGTTAAATGATTACTCCTGTGGATGGACTAACCCGTTTGTTTTCATGAATTGAATGTTTATTAAGAGTATTATTTACTTGTGAATAAAAGCCCTTTATGTGATGTCGCTCAGACGTCCGACTGTGGCATTTCTTTTAAAGCCCTTTATGTGATGTCGCTCAGACGTCCGACTGTGGCATTTCTTTTAAAGCCCTTTATGTGATGTCGCTCAGACGTCCGACTGTGGCATTTCTTTTAAAGCCCCTTTATGCGATGTCGCTCAGACGTCCGACTGTGGCATTTCCTTTAAAGCCCTTTCTGCGATGTCGCTCAGACGTCCGACTGTGGCATTTCTTTTAAAGGCCTTTCTGCGATGTCGCTCAGACGTCCGACTGTGGCATTTCTTTTAAAGCCCTTTCTGCGATGTCGCTCAGACGTCCGACCGTGGCATTTCTTTTAAAAGCCCTTTATGTGGTGTCGCTAAGATGCCCGACTGTGGCATCATTTCCTTATTTTTATTTGTTCACCTTTCGAAGCGTCGCTTCAGACACCCGATCGGTCCTTATTTATGTTCTGTGGAATTTCAGGCGGATTACCGCCGTTTTCCCATTTTACTTACCCGTTATGCCAATTTTATTTATTGTGCATTAAGGAATTAATCATGTTGCAACCATGCATGCATTTGTTATATCTTACGTCCGAACTGTCTTGCGAGTACTTTCAAAGTACTCACTGGCTTGTTGATTTGGCAAGATGCTGACGAGATGAAGAGTTCGATAGCGAGTCCGACACTTAGAGGAGTCCCAGTCAGTCTCGTGCGACCCTGGATTTGGCCACTGTTTTATATCCGCTTCCGCTACCAAATAAATTTATCGAGCCTCACCTCGACGTTCGATGAAATGATATTCTTAGAGTCTTGTATTTCCCTTCCCGCTGTGCTATTCCACCACCAACCTATCCATGAGTCAGTAGTATGTCTCCACACCACCGTATCTTGTCCGCCATTATGTATGATTATTGGTGTGCTTGTAATAATTTGGTTGAGCGACCGCAGTTCAACCCTGTAATATATTTTATGCTACTGGCTTATTGTATCAAGAAATTGTCTACCAGTGAGGAGGATTTCTCTCATACTGGACTCAAAAGACTGGTTTATCAATAAATATTTTTATTGGAAAACCGGTCGTGACAGTACAGGGCCTCAGGGGAGCGGTGCCTCTAGTGGTACCACATCAGGATCAGCGCCCGCACCTAGGGTGCCCCCTCCCTCGCATAGGAAGGCGTGCTTGACGCCCTCCTCGGGAAGGGCTCAGGGGCTCTCTTTAGGAGGGCCTCAGACCTAGCCAACATCACGAGGGAGGCGCTCGGGCACCACGTGGAGGCGTGCTTTGCGGCACGTTTCCCTCAGGAGGACAGCGGGCAAGGAGCGCCCGGCGCTCAGGAGTTCATCGCCAAGACCACTCAGGAGATACAGGACGCAAGAGCCATGCACGGCGACCGCCGCCCACCTGGTGCAGCCACCCCATCCAGGTGAGGATGGCGGGCTGCGCGTCTCCATTGATATCCCAGGGCTCAACAGGGCCACATCTCAGGAGCGCTTCTGGCCTTCGCGCGTTGGATGTTACAAGGGCCCACCTCATAGCTATGTTTGCATGCCATTCGGCCTGCCGAGCATGGCAGCCGCCTTCCAGCGCAACCTGCGGAGCGTTCTGGTGACCCAGGAGGCCAAGCATGACGCGGTCCTGGCGGAGATGGAGACGGTCCTCAAGGAACCGCCTAAGCCCCAGAGCCTCCCAAGGCTCAGGGCCCTGGCGGCTCATGAGGGGCGGCCCCTTCGCCGTGCAGCTTCAGCTACCCTGACATCCCTTCGACAACGGAACCAGGTGACATTTTCCAAGTTTATTTAGCTGGGAGCGCCCCCCGGGCTGCATCATTCCCAGGCCGTGTGGGCCTGTCCCTGCAGCATGTATCCTTTTTACGCCTTTAGGTTACTCTGCTGGGGGCGCCCCTCGGGCTGCATCATCCGTAGGCCGCTCAGGTCCGTCTCGGTGGCATGTACCGTTCTTGCATCTATCTAAGCTAGTTCGGTTCCCATGCATGAGTTATTTATGGTTATCACCTGCTTGATTGTTTTTTGAGGAACCAGGACAGTGGGAGAGGCTCCCACTGTCATATATATTAATTTTTATAACAAATTACAAGGAGTAGTTACATCATGTACATGTCTCCCCCCATCTCACTTTGGAGTGGGGATAGAAAATGTCTAAGGAGTACAATTAATCAGAGGGTAGGGAATCTAAAAGCAAGAAGATGAAATCCTTCTTGTTGTCTTTTACTCTATATTGGAGGAGACTAAACTCTTCTCTGAATCTGGCGAGCCAGGAGTGGTAGGAGGGGATAATATTTCTGAAAAGTTTGTTGTTCCTTTCCTTCCAAATGCTCCAGGATGCTTGAAGGATGATTTCCATGAACAAAGGCCTGCCCCAAATAATTTTAGCTTGCTCTAGCCAGGCCAATCGAGTGGCATGATCGCCAGGGTCTATTCCAAAGGTTGACCAGCAGTTTCTACTAAATGGGCATGTTAGGATCAAGTGATCTATGTCTTCTTCTTTTTGGCCACATAGTAAGCAGTTCAGGTTTGTACCAATGTTATAGTGTCTTCTCTTCAACCTACTTGATTGTCACCCATCGCGGCCGCCCGCGTCGCTGATCGGCCCTTTGCTCATCTCGCAACGAGGGTTACTCATGCTGGCACGATGCTTGTGCTCGGGTCCGTCCCTGCAACACTGGCAAATCTGAGCGGTCGAGCTCTGGCTCGCGGCACGCCCCTCGCACGTCACCTCACCAGGCCCTCAGTGCCTTCATCTTCTTGCGAAATGACCAGTGGCAGACCGGCAGGCGTGGCAACAATTTTTGTCCCTCCTCGCGCTAACCTGCAGGAACCTATTGAGGACAATGGCAGGCGGTACCGCGAGCTCCTTCTTTTCCTATGCTATCCACTTGCGCGTTAAAAGGGGGGCTCCTGAGCATCGCGACTCAGGAGCTCTTACTAGCTCTCCAGCCCTCACCCGCTGGCCTTGACCACGGCACGTGACCTGGCATACCAGCGGCAGCTGAGCTCGCTCGAGGGCCACGACCTAAGGACATAGAGCACATAGAAGAGCATGGAGAAGAGGGGGAGGCTCGCACGGGGCTAACCTAGCTACACTACAACCGTCGACGCACGAGTCAGGTGCAGCACAAGGAATTGAGTCTGGACTGCCAAGATAAATTTCGCGCCCAGGTCGACCAAGCGCTACGGCATAGGATTCTCACTTGTTGCAGCCATGTTACGGTAACGTCGCCTCCCTTTCCTACCTCTAGGTGTCTACTAGTGCGCTAAAGGGGACCTCTTGAGCATCGCACCTTGGGCCGCTCACCTCCAGGCCTTGACCACGGCATCGCGACCTGGCATCACTACAAAAAAATACACTTCCGTGATGATACGTGTTTGTCACAGTACGTTGCGTTTTCTGTCATGCATGTACATCCGTGACAAATTTATGACAAAATCAAGATAGTCATACATGTGCTGTCATAGAAGTGTTCCATGACATTACCAAAATTATCATCACGGAAGTGTCCACTTCCATGACGATAAATCGCGTGTCACAGAAGTGCTTTCGTCAAGGGTGACCGACACGTGGCATCCACCATAACGGAACGCCGTTAAGCTATCGGGTCGGGTTTTGGATCTGATAACCCGTTAACAGCCCTGACCAATGGGGATTTTCGACGTGTAAAATCATCATTGGCTGGAGGAAACACGTGTCGGCTCATCGTTGGGACAGATGTCATCCACTCATTGGATGAAAGGCGCCTATGATACGTCGACACGTGGCACGGCCCAACAGAGGCCCATTCCTGTGAAAAGGCCGGCCCGCTTGACTTGGTCAAAAGGTGGCGGGCCGGCCCATGGAAAGCCTGTTAATGGCCTGTTCGCATATAGCCCATTTACAGCCCGCTAACCGAAGGCCCTTTACGCCCTATCTGAATGAGGCCCAGTAGCGTCATCTAGGCCATCCAATATGATTCCAACCCGTTTTCACTTCTGGCGCATGTATGGCCCATGACATCTTTCGGCCCATATGAGGCCCTATGTAACTCTTGGCCTATTAATGGCCCGTGGTGAAACTGGCCCGTAATGAACAGTGTATCACTTTACACCCATTAACGGCCTGTGGTGAAACTGGCCCGTAATGAACAGTGTATCACTTTATACCCATTAACGGCCCGTTATTCCGTTGGGCCGTTTCCAGCCCATGTTATCTTTCGGCCTTCTCAGAGCCCATTTATTCTTGGGCTCATTTCTAGCATTCGTTTACTTACGGTCCGTTACTGTCATTTTCTGCTTGTGGGCCAAATTCAGCCCGTGGTTACAGTCGGCCCGTTTGTGGTCCGTTAATACATTGGGCCTTTTTCATAGCGTCATCAAATACGGCCTATTAAAGATGTCCCGTTATGGTCGGCCCATGAATGGACGACTCCAACTCTAGCCCGTTTACGGCCATAATGCAGTCTGTTTGGCCAATCGATCATATGGCCCGTATAAGGCCCATTGATGATACGACCTGCAGAAGGCCCATTGTTTTTACGGCCTGTAGGAGGCCCATTGTTTCTACGGCCCGTAGAAGGCCCACTATTTCTACGGCTAGTAGGAGGCCCAGTGTCACTAGAGTAAATATTAGCCCATGGTTATTGTGGCCTACTTTTAAAAAATAGGTTATTGCAGCCACTAGCAAACCGCGGAAAAAGAACTGCAATGACTACAAGAAAACAAATAAACTAGAAAACAAGGAAATAAATAAGCAAGCAACTAACGCTAGGCTATCACGGCTATTACACATATTACATCCACTGGGCATCAAAGTTCGCCACCAGTACAAATATAGGGAACAAAGCAGCATATCATATACACTGGTTGTCAAAGTTGGCGACCAGCACAAATAAACGCCGCAGCAAAACAAATCCAGAACTGAAACAATATGCTGGGTACCCATAATGCTGGTAAGATGCTTAGCAAGCTTACTAACTTTCTCTTGTTTGGCGCTTAAATCCTCCAGCGCTTGCTGTTGCACCAGAAATTATGCATCTGAATTCTACAAGGACTTCCTCAGTCCTCCAGCTTCCTGTCGCAGCATATCTGATCGATGTCTTTCAACTTGAAGTTGAGACTCAAGAAGACAAACTGATCCAGGCAGCGAGTTCGAAGAGCTTGTGCCAGTAGTAGTGGCCAGTAACTCGAACACTACATCAAGACAGGACTTTTGGGTTCCCTCACTGTCATCAAGATAGTTTTTATCAGCTTTCTTGGAGACCAACAGGGATGTCTCACTATCTTGAACCTTATCTGCATTACTTCCTTTACCATTGGATAACACGTACTGTTCTCCAATATTTTGTCTGCATTCTAAAAGAGAAACAAGCAGACACATCACATGTTTACCATGTTGTATATGAAACTCATTTTGGTAAATGAGTTCAGTAGTAAAGTGGACAGGATAACAACATGAAACAAACATATATCTATGTACCATGGTCACTTTATGGTCTATATCATTCTAGTTTTTGTTGCCAAATCAAGATAGAGACACAGTTCAAATAATATTTGTTCAAGACAAAGCAGAATAGACAGAATATAAGTGTGGGTAACTATAGAGCAATAACAACACTTGTAATGTGCATGACATGAGAACATAACTGTTTATTCAATTGAAACTGAAATCAACATAGAGCAGGTTACAACGGCAAACCAGTTAAAGAAACAGGTTTAAAACATACCTGTTGTGCCATTGGAGTTTCAATTCCATCCTTCAAATTTGAAAATAGTTGGTATGAGTAAATACAGTAATGCAAGAGCAAAGGAGTATGAACCATAGCTATAGAACCTGACCTGAGAACAAATCTTCTTCTCCTTTAAGCATTGAGTTGGGATTCGGAGTGGTGGTCCTCGTGCTTTGGGCACTGTAGTTCCCTTACTAACTGCTCGTGTTTGGGTGCTCTGTGGTGGAGACGGTGCTGTGTCAACTGGAACTGGGTTACTATCTCCCAGGGTTGGGGTTAGAAGGGGTGTAGCTGGTTCTCTGTCCAACTGGGTAGGGGTACAATCTGCGAGAGTCTAAGTTATGTGTGGTGGATCTGGTCCTTGGGCAAGTACAACCGTGGTTCTATCTGCATCAACTGGTAGCACTATCTTTTCTGAAGACCGTGTTGTTACTCTCTTAGATACTGCCATAACGCTCTCCAATTCAAATGGCTGATAAACAAGAAAAGTAATTGAAAGTATAGACATTGTATGATAGACAGGTGTAATGGATAGTGGGGAATAAAAGAGGGCATGAAATAATTCATATTTATGGTGTCTAACCAAACTGGATAGCATGACACAATTTCACATATATGATGGCTAACCAAACAGGATAGCATGACACAATTTCACATTATGATGGCTAACTAAAAAAGATGGAAAGACATAGTTCAAAATATGAGACTATGTAAACAGGATGACATGACATAACTATATAATGTGTTTATTAAATAGGTTGGCATGCCATAATTCACATACATTCACGGATAGAATGCCATAATTCAAAGTATGATGACTGTAAACACTAAACAGGATGAGATGATATAACTATATGATGTCTTTATTAAATGGGCTGCCATGCCATAATTCAGATAGATGATGTGTATGTACTATGTAAACATGATGGCATGATATAATTCAAATATATGATTTATATAGTAAGCAAGTAAGCAGATGGCAATCCATATATGATGTAAAAACTAAGCAATGCAAGACAACATGCATGACATGGGTAATATAACCTTGCCAAGTCTGAGCATAGACCTCAGGGGGGAAATAGGACTGGTCATCCGTCTCTGAATCCTCCTCTGAGGAGCTCTCTGTAACCAGCAAGATGTCTACTTCAGCAGGTAGCATTGTCTGCTCTGAATACCTTGTTTTCACTCCAAATACTTCCATCACCGCTTCAAATGGCTGATGCACAGGCAGACTAGTTGAATATACAAACGTTGCCGACAAATGGAACACGTAATACAAAAAATGATAGCATGATATATTCACATACATGATGATTGTCTAAACAGCATGGCATTGCATAATTCACATATATAATGCCTTTGCAACAAGATAGCATTGTATAATTCACATATATAATGTCTTGCAACAAGATGGCAATGCATAATTCACATATATGGTAATTAGACACTAAACAGGTGGCATTCACACAAAGCATGTCTAAACTAATCAAATGACATAGCAATGCGAGACACCATACGCACGATATGAGCAA
>NC_041389.1:396012898-396017249 GCF_002162155.2 Triticum dicoccoides
TCCTCCTCTGAGGAGCTATCCGTAACCAGCGAGATATGCGTTTCGTCAGATAGCATAGTCTGCTCTGAAGACCTCGTTTTCACTCCAGAATTTGCCATCACCGTGTCAAATGGCTGATGCACACAAAGAGCAGTTAAATGTACTAACATTGTTGACAAATGTAATATGTAACGTAAAAAAAGGATGGCTGATGTAATTTACATATAAGATGACTGGCTAAGCAGGATGGCATTGCAAAATTCACATATATGATGCCTGGCTAAACAAGATGGCGTAGCATACTTCACATAAACGATGAATAAACTAAACAGATGGCATTCGCACAAAGGATGTCTAAACTAAGCAGATGACATATTTGATGTATAAAGTAAGCAATGCAAGACACCATATGCATGATATAACCAACATCAGCATGCCAAGTTAGAGCGAAGACCTCAGGGGGTAAATAGGAGTTGTCTTCTCCTTCTTAATCCCCCTCAGAACAGATATCTTCCTCTCGATTACAATCCGAAATGCGTGGAGGGGGGCTGCCTTTGCGCCTACCATGGAGCGACGTCTGCATGAAATTTTATTGCCACACAAGGCTCGTCTCTTTTGCTCTACATGTTCAGTTCCATTGTTTACAATAACTGTCATGCATAGGAATAAAACATAGTGAGATTATGTAAGGAGTGCATGCAGAAATCCAGAGTGATGGTAGCAACCTGTGGATAGACCCAAAACCAATAATAGCAGGCAGATAATGGCTTCAGTTAAAAAATACAGATAATGGCTTCTTTACTGTTTATTTCCCACCCAACATCAAACTCATAGTAGACATCGGAGATTAACCAGATAGTAGATAGATACTATTGATAGCGCCCACGATATGTACCCCACAACCATTTAAAAACTCAAGTTTGACCATTAGTTTGGAGCTGACTCAGAGTCTAATTGGTGAATAGGATGATAAAGTAGCATGTAATATTAAGCGATGCATAACATAAGCAGACACGAAAGAGTGTGACCTCTCTTGCAGATCTGTGTAGTCCTCGAGGTCATCTGCTCGGTTGATGATGGTAATGCAGTTTTCATGGCTGCCAGCGGCGGGGAATAAGATCTGAGGTGGCGAAAGACAGTCTGGAGGCCGGATCCCTGCTGTGCTGGACCCTTCTGTTGTTGGAGCAGCTGAGCTGGGGTGGACGACGGCGCAGCAGGAGCGGGAAAAACCACGCAAGGTTTTCTTTGACAACTATCTATAAGAGAAGTAATTCTGTAAGGGCTCATTTGAATTGGAGGATTCCAACAATGCAGGGATAGGAAATAGACAGGAATAGGATAGGAATGCACGTCTAAAACAGAGAATTTAAAAAACAGAGGATTTCTGCCAATCTGGGTGTTTGATTCACAACAATTGGAAGATCACAGGATGCTAAGAAGCATGGTGAGATTAAGTCAAACCACAAGAAAATGTACGGTTATAAAGCTATTATGCTACTATCTCTTAGTCTTGTGCTTCATGAATAGGAATTTGAAAAGGAGGACAAGTGAAAATTAAAATTCCTATGTTTTTTCTTTCAAGGAGACACTAAAGGAATAAATCCGTGTGCTCAGTGGACAATATATGTAACATGTAGAGTAAAAAAGAGATGCAACAAGTGTACAACCTCTTTGGAGAAGCCATGTCGATCTCAGCGTGATTGGGTTGGCCGGTGAGGATGCTCTGGCTGACTTTGCTGTCGGAGGAGGGGAAGAAGATCTTAGGCGTCTGGAGATGGAGTCCGAGGTACTGCTCCGCTCTGATGGAGGGTTTCGTCGTTGGAGCAGCTCCGGTGAGTTCTACGACGCCGAGGCTGAAGCAGGACAAGAGAGACAACGAACAACAATAACCTGAGTGGAATTCTAATAGCATCTCCAATACATGACGTAAAATACATAACCACAAAGTGCTAGATGTAAAATACATCAGCTGCTCATCTCTGAACTTAACTGTCGAAACTGAACTTAACGGTCGAAACTGAACTTAACTGTCGAAACTGAATTTTGCTGTCGAAACTGAATTTTGCTGTCAAAACTGAACGCACTAGCAAGGTGAGGCTACACGTCTGTCGACTGACTTTTTCATCTCTGGTCAGTTGATTTTGCAGCCGTTGGATACGAAATCAAGGGCCTGCGGTTCATCTTCAACCTCCACCCCCCTGAGCCGCCAGCCACCACCGGCCAAGCAGCAGCCCCCCGCCGCTCGCGGCCGGCGGTGCGCTGCCCCGCCCGCCCCGAAAACACTCCCCACCGCCTGTTCGCCGCCGCCCTGACCATCCCTCTAGCCCCCCCCCTTGCCGAGCTTTTTCTCCGGCGATCCCCACGCCACCGCCCCGCCAATGCCCCGCCACCGCCGGCGACCACCGCCCACATCCTGAACCCTAAGATAGATAGTGGGGTACCTCTCCGGCGAGCCCCTCTCCCCGCTGCGACTAGTTTTTCTTTCACCCCGGCGAGCCTACCCCTTGAAAATCGACTGACCCAAAAGTCGATTCAGTTGACTGAAGTGTAGCCAAATCGGAGCAGCATCGCAAGCAAGAGCAAGAGTGAGAGCAGCAGTGCGAGCAAGAGCAATAGCAAGAGCAGACCAGGCAGGGGACCAAGAGCAAGAGCAGAGCAGCAGCACGAGCGAGAGCTAAATTAGCAGCTCCTACTAATGTGGATGTCGCCGCCGAGGGAGCGACGTCGTGGAGGAAGTGGCTGGCGATGCCTCCGTGGATGGAGCCGCGCCGTGTTGGCTCGGGACCGAGCGCCGGCAGCACCGTGAGATCAAATCAAGAAGAAAATGCGGCAATTGGTGTACAACCTCTTTGGTGGCACCGATTAGGCCGCAGGTTGATCCAAGGAAACAGTGATGATGATGCTCTTCCGGTGTTGCAGGTGAAGACGGCGGTGTGGGAATGGAGGTGGCGCGAAAGACGAGGGGAACGTTGGGGTAGCTCCTTGGAGGTGGAGGACGGGGTGGCTGAACCGGTAGGACGATGAGATCGACGACCGATCCTCATCCAGTATGGTAGATGAGGGACGTCGAGGTGTTGCTGTGGACGATGTCGTCGGGGAAGAGGCTCCGGCTGGGTGGCGAACGGAGCAGGGTGTGGGGTTTTTGTCAGGACCCCGACTCAATGCCACATCGATCTAGCATGTAACACCTCATATCACTTTGCGGCCTCACGCACGGTATCCCCACGGGTGTCGCATTACCTTTGCCCGGGACCGTTTGCGCCTTTTGGCACACGTATATGACAGTGTCGCTAGCATCCATATGATAAGGAGCCCGGGCTGACATGGCTAGTCGTAAACCCAAAGTGGCACAGACTTACAGGGACAGGCATCCATGACCCAGCATCGAACGTGTCGGTCATCAGCGAGTGAATCCAGGCTGTAGCATTGGGCTAGCAGGACTCCGGTGAACCGGGCTGTAGCGGGCTAACAGGACTCCGGTATTCATCGCGTGACATTTCCCCGAAGGGACAGACACAGGAACGAAGAAGGACACATGCCGGCCAGCCTAAGTGTCCCGGAGCAGTAGCAAGCTACCATGGCTCGGTGGAAACACTAGGAGACATTTCCCGGTAAGAGAGGCTACCAAGGATAAACAACTAGGTTGTCAGATCCCGCACATACCAAGCATTTCAATAACATACACACAATATGCTCGATATGTGCAAATACAACATGGCATCACAACATGACTCTACAACTCAAGTATTTTAATCAATAGGCTCCGAGGAGCGAGATATTACAAACATGGGTCTCACGACCCAACAATCAGAGCATACAAGTCAAAGCACAAGCAGAAGCTATCATGTCTGGGTACAGACATCTATAAATGAAAAAGGCCGAGAAGCCTGACTATCTATCAGATCCTGCCGGGGGCACAAGATCGTAGCTGAGGTAACAAGCTAAACGTCGAAGTCCACGTGGAACTACTAGTGAGACTGAAGTCTCTCTGCAAAAACATAAAATAGGCAAACGTGAGTACAAATGTACCCAGCAAGACTTACATCAGAACTAACTACATATGCATCATTTTCAACAAAGGGATGGTGGGGTTTAACTGCAGCAAGCCAGCTTTGACTCGGTGGCTATCCTAAACTACGACTGCAAGCGACTCTTTTGAGGTGGCGCACACGAGTCCACATATTCACCATATCAATACACCACTATGGATCCGCTCCCGTCTCCCTACGAGAACGCCATCCATAGCACTCACGCTTATCTTGCGCATTTTAAAGTATCCACTTTCACTTGTCTATGAACTGATATAAGCAACCCAGAAGTCCTTTACCGCGGACACGGCTATTCGAATAGATGATGTTAACCCTGCAGGGGT
>NC_041389.1:396017705-396018552 GCF_002162155.2 Triticum dicoccoides
CCTGACTCAACTCTAAGCAGTAGCAGGCATGACAAACAAGCATGAATGAGTAGGCACAACAGGGCTCAAACAATTCCTACTCATACTAGTGGGTTTCATCTATTTACTGTGGAATGACAGGTCATGCAAAGGATAAAGGGGGTTCAGCTACCGCAGCAAGTAACAGATGAATCGTTGTTGTCCTAATGCAGTAAAAGAGAGCAGGAGCGAGAGAGTAGGATTGTATCGGAATGAACAAGGGGGTTTTGCTTGCCTGGCACTTCTGAAGATAACATTGAGTCTTCATCAGTGTCAACGATCACATCATCGGTATCATGTCTATCGAGAGGGGACAAATACCGGCAACACAGAAGGGAACACAATCAATGCAATGCACAATATGATGCATGATCATGACATGGCAAAATGAATATGTTTTGGGCTAATGCATCTAAAACCAGATTAAATGGAGTTGGTTTGAATCCAAGATTCAAATTCAAACTCCATATGTGGATATTTAAATGCCCTTTATATGATTTGTGCTAAACAGCAGCTATAAGTTGTTCTAACATGCATGAAAATGGTACAGATGGATTCCTTGAATTTTTCTGATAATTTTTCATATATAAATTATTTAATTTGGAGTTACGGTTAATTTTCTATGATTTGTTGAAGTTTTAGCTATTATCTGAAATTTATAAATCACTTTTGATTTATTTTAATTCCAGAAACAAATACTGCGTCAGCATGACGTATTAGTGACGTCAGCAGGTCAACGTGGCTGGTCCAGGTCAAACCTGGCCAGTGGGTCCCATCCGTCAGTGACTAACCTAACTAATCTAATTTAGTTAGTGGCCTGGGGCCCATT
>NC_041389.1:396018981-396023705 GCF_002162155.2 Triticum dicoccoides
GGGCAAAGTGGTGGGGCTAGCTAGAGAGGGAGGTGGGGCACGGGAAGAGGGGGAATCAGCACAGGAGCTCACAGCGGGTGCAGTGGTGGCCTCGGCGAGCTCGGGGAGGCACCGGAGCCGACGAATTTGACGAAGACGGCCGGCGGGTCCGAGGTAGAAGACGACGTCGATGGCGGCGATGCGGCACGTCCGGGGCCTCGTGGCTCGTTGAGGAGGTAGAGGGAGGACCCGCGGAGCTTCCTGGGGCGTCGGTGAGGCTAGGGGTGGCCGGTGGCCATGGGTACGGCGACGATGGCGGCGAGCTCCGCTCGGTGGTGTGCGCGGGAGGGAAGCAGAGGAGGGAACGGGGTCCAGGGGAAGAGAGGGAGGGCTGGACGGCTCCGGGCGGCTGCGTGGCGTCTCCACGCATGGATAGGCTCGAAGGGGGAGGCCTCCAGCGCGAAGCAGGAGGTGGCCGGCGCTCCTCGGGCGCGCGCCACGCCTCGCCTCTGCCTTCTGGCAGAGGAAGAAGAGGACAAGGGGGGGGAAGGTGGGCTGGGCCGCGCTGGTGGGGGAGCTGGGCCGGCTGGTGGCTGCACGGGTGAGGCCAGGTAGGCTCTGTTCTTTTTATTTTTTTTTTCTAATTATTTCAGTTTTCTATTTTGCAGGTTTGTTTTGAATTTGGTTTTGAAACCAATTCAATTTATTTTGCTTTTGACAATATTTTTAGGAGCTAAAAGAATTAAAACAATGCTCCACAAAATATTTCAGAATTATTGGACCTATATTTATTTAATAGTAGATATAAATCCAATTCAAATAATTATTGATTTAATTCAAATGCCCAAATTAAATGTTTCTGAGACACCAAAAATATTGGTTTGGATTTTACCTCTTGCCAATATTTCCAGAGGATAACAGGAACATTTTCTTGGACACATTTGAGAAGATTTAATTGTTGGTTATTTTTAGAGGTTTCTGAGGCTTTTGAAAATTCCTCAATTCAAATTTCATTTGAATTTAAACATGATGCAGCAAGAGGTCTAGCCTAGTGCATTACCAGAAGCTAGGGATGTGACAACTCACCCCCACTAAACAAGAATCTCATCTCGAGATTCAAGCGTAGGGTAGGATGAAGGGGAAACGCAAACTAGTATAATCTTCACGATCCAGGGTGCACTTCAAATGAACGTTGATTTGAACACCATTATTGTCTTGAAGTCTTGCTCTGAGAAATCCTGTCAACATGACATGGAGGGAAGAAGGAGACTCTAGAAGGGTCGATCTTCTCGAAGATCGAACAACTCAGGATTAACTCACGGAATGAGACATAGCAACATCTCTCGGGCTAAGAGATGAAGCACACCTCTAGAGAAATGGAGTGGAACAGATGACGAAGGTTCACTAGGTAGACAACGATTCCACACCTAAGAAGGTGGTGAACGGTTGTCAACGTAGCGAGGAGTTGAGTTGCCATGATACCACGACGAAACATCCTGGAGGGGGGTGATTCGTAGATTATTATCTTAAGTGGCAAAAAGAATTACCTTTGATATAGAGATCGTTAAGACTCTCTATATCAGCCTAAGGCAAATCACAGCAATCGATTGGCGGGGTCGGTAGAATGGCATACTTGGACTTGGATGATGTTGATTACCTTGTTGAAGACAACGTAATGGATGAATTTGCTTATCACCGGAAATGGAAGAGACCCATGGTAGAATGGCACATTGGCGGTGCAAGCTAGGAACAAAATGCAAATGCTAGGAATGATTCTGGTAACTGGGGAAGAACCCAACAATAGGGAGTGAATTCACTGTTTGAAAAGGTCATAGCATTTGCCGAGAAAACTGAGAGGAATCCCAGTTAGAGATGATGATAACACGTAGTGCTTGTGCGTTCTCTCAAGAACTTGAGCATTTCCATAATCATCAAGGTTTTATCAACAACCGCGTCAAGGGTGCTGACAACACAACATACTACCATGATAAATAGCGATGGACGATGCAGATGCGAAGGAGGATAACACTTTCTCAGATTTCACCTTAGCGAGGCCAAGCAAATAAAATCTGGATGATCGACCGAGAGACATTTAGCACTCCGCTTCTAATGTTCTCCTTGATGTGCTAGTATAACCCATTCATAGATATGGTTTGATATCTAAGACATCAAGTAAAAGGTCGGACTTCGGGAACACAAAAATCCATAGGGGCAACTAGGGAGTAAATCCTACGAAATCCCTATGGGGGGGGGGGTGGCCAACTTCCTCAAACAAGATACTATAATAATAGGTCTACCGGATGGGTGTGTTGGCCACGACATCCACCTTACCGGTTATCGAGGAACCAATATTATAGTTCTTGGGGAAATGTTCCAACCATCATATCTGCCTGAGATTCAGATCTGGTTGGTGTCAGAACATTCCAGACCCATCGAGTCTAGGAAGAAAAATGAAAGTTTGCAACACAAATCGACGAGATGACGTTGCGGGATTCTCGGGAGATGAACTACGATAGCAAGCTCCAAAACATGAGCTGGTTCTGCTACTAACATGTGAACACGTTGTCCCAGACAAGCATGACCACATAGTAGTCTTATAATAAAACACTACCGAGTTCAGGAGGGGGAACCATCAACGAGGGTATCGAAGTTCTTTCATAAGTCCGGATTAGCTCTTATGAAGGAACTCCTTCTCCTTGAACAAATCAATCAGTGGCTTGGTGTGCTAGGGATACATATAGATTGAAGGTTGCAAGTCTTCAAACCACAGCATTCTTCGCACGTGTGCATGACTGATTTGGAATGATTCCAAAGAAAGCAACATTGACTTTCTCGAATCCACGGCGGCAACTTGCATCAGATGCACATGAATTAAAGGAAGTCACTACCTTCATCCAAACATATGCTTCATGAGCTAGCATGAACAAATGCTTTCAAAAGTTCCCAACACTAGCTTAATGTTCAGCAAAATTATGGAGAAGACAAGGATGTTGTCAATGGGCTCAACAACAATTCATCTAGGTTTCCTTTTAAAAGGAATTACATAGTTAAGTGAACACGGTGATAGCATTGGTCAGACCCAAGGGATATAATGGTGTATGCTCGAGGGATCAACCACGAGTAAGACAACATTACGAACATCGTTGGTTCCGACTTGATTTGACGATAGCCCACACTCAAATCAAAGGATTGATAAGACAATAGGTCCAGCAACTGATCACAAGGACCAATCGATGAAGATATCATCTTTCTTCAACACATACTACACAAGAATATCCCTTTGGAACGAACTAAGTCAGGCAAGCTTTTATCTTCCAACCCTCCAAGTTGTCGTTTAGCTTAACCAACTAGCTCAGGGATATCTAACACCGATTCTTGGAGAGAAGGTGGTTCACAAGAAACCAACTTGATCACGAACTCAACATAGCGGTCAGGTGACAACCCGGTAACACCTCCAAGAAAATATTTGGAAAGTCACGAACCACCGGTATGTTACTAAGCTCGAGAACAATCTTGCTTTTGAGGGCAAGACGATATGATCAAATGAGTGAGGACTTGACAAGATCCTAACTCATCAATCGAAGGGTGCACCGAAATAAGGACTAGGTAGCACGATCAGTCTTAGAAGGATGATTCGAAAACCAACATACTAAGAATGAAATTATTATCCTTTAACTACCAAGCAACAGAGTTGCTAGCAGTATTGATTTCACACATCACAATTCATTTGTCGGTAGTCCGGTTGCATCAACACGAGGGCCGAGGAATGAACAGTGATGGCAAGAAGTGTCACTGTACCAAGAGTTCATGGGATGGTGTGCAATTCCTATAACAATCTCGATATAAAATATGTAATACTCCAAGGTAGAGCAGAACCAAAAGCTGGATTGGCATTTGATCTGCGGAATACAACTACTTTGACCCAATCCTAGATATGGAAGAGGTACTGGGGTTTGTTTCTCCTAGTCATTCCGGAATAGAATGGCTTGACAGACCACAAGAGTCATAGGCATCGATGAACGAACGCACGCATACTCTTGACTATCAATTGATAGACGAGGGTCAGAATGCAACTAAAGAGAACAACTCAAAGGAACATATAACTTTCTGAGTTGTGGATGCATAGATTAGTATGTCGAACCAAGTTCAACATATTTCTTCCGGATAAACCATGCAGAAAGGTAGAACTGGCAGAGTCACGATTTATGAATGGAGAACTCCTCAAGAGTACTCTAATTGTGATTTTTTTTGATCCAATAAACATCTGCCATAAGTAGTTCATGTTATTTGGAAGAAGAAGATACCACGGACTTCAAGGACTATCGCAAGGTTACTACTATCCTAAAGGCACTAGCAATTACTATCAACATGAAGTAGGTAGAGTGAATCTCGGGTTCAGAACCCAGGAGTAGAATACCTACTACTAAGTAGCATCACGGGATGCTTCCGAGAATAAAGGCCAGAATCTTCACACTAGGACACAAATCATGGCTAGACCACTAGATGATCCCCTAAGCACTTAGGGTCATAATAATAATTCCAACATATATGTCGAGGCAATAATTACCTCAACACACCGATTAGTGTGGTTAATCTGGCCCATGGGAACATCGGAAACAGAAGGAAGGGATTTGCAAATGCATCGGACTATTTAGAAACCTGGGATGACTCGGACAGCATAACGGCTATAATTGCTCAAAAAGATTTGAGACAATCACAAAAATGGTGGCATAACCACTCAGAAG
>NC_041389.1:396025883-396031842 GCF_002162155.2 Triticum dicoccoides
CCTGACTCAACTCTAAGCAGTAGCAGGCATGACAAACAAGCATGAATGAGTAGGCACAACAGGGCTCAAACAATTCCTACTCATACTAGTGGGTTTCATCTATTTACTGTGGAATGACAGGTCATGCAAAGGATAAAGGGGGTTCAGCTACCGCAGCAAGTAACAGATGAATCGTTGTTGTCCTAATGCAGTAAAAGAGAGCAGGAGCGAGAGAGTAGGATTGTATCGGAATGAACAAGGGGGTTTTGCTTGCCTGGCACTTCTGAAGATAACATTGAGTCTTCATCAGTGTCAACGATCACATCATCGGTATCATGTCTATCGAGAGGGGACAAATACCGGCAACACAGAAGGGAACACAATCAATGCAATGCACAATATGATGCATGATCATGACATGGCAAAATGAATATGTTTTGGGCTAATGCATCTAAAACCAGATTAAATGGAGTTGGTTTGAATCCAAGATTCAAATTCAAACTCCATATGTGGATATTTAAATGCCCTTTATATGATTTGTGCTAAACAGCAGCTATAAGTTGTTCTAACATGCATGAAAATGGTACAGATGGATTCCTTGAATTTTTCTGATAATTTTTCATATATAAATTATTTAATTTGGAGTTACGGTTAATTTTCTATGATTTGTTGAAGTTTTAGCTATTATCTGAAATTTATAAATCACTTTTGATTTATTTTAATTCCAGAAACAAATACTGCGTCAGCATGACGTATTAGTGACGTCAGCAGGTCAACGTGGCTGGTCCAGGTCAAACCTGGCCAGTGGGTCCCATCCGTCAGTGACTAACCTAACTAATCTAATTTAGTTAGTGGCCTGGGGCCCATTATCAGTGTCTATTAAACTAACTAATATTTAGTTAACACTAATCCTAGCCTAATTAGCCGGGCGGGCCCGCAGGTCAGTGAGAGAGAGGGGGGGGGGGTCAAACCTGGCAGTGGGGTCAACCCACGCCGGTCATCGGGTCAGCGGTCGCCGGCGTTTAGCCGCCGGCGAGTCCAGACGCGGCGGAGAGCTCGGAAACGAGCCACATGGCATCGTTTCGGCCGTGGTTTGTTGCATTCGAACGCGCGCAGTGGAGCGCATCTAGTGGTGGCGGTGACAGGTGCTGGGGTGGCCGGAGCTGCCGGCGGCGAGCTCCTTTGCGGCTGCCGGAGTTCGGGCAATCTCGGGGTCGGGGTTAGGGAGCACGGCAGGAGGTGCTGGGGCGTGCTACGGACTCCTAAGATCACGGTGAGCACGACAGTGGCCTCGGATACGAGCTGGGGTGGCTGTGACCACGGCCACGCCATGGCCGGCGGCGAGAGATTCTCGGGCAAAGTGGTGGGGCTAGCTAGAGAGGGAGGTGGGGCACGAGAAGAGGGGGAATCAGCACAGGAGCTCACAGCGGGTGCAGTGGTGGCCTCGGCGAGCTCGGGGAGGCACCGGAGCCGACGAATTTGACGAAGACGGCCGGCGGGTCCGAGGTAGAAGACGACGTCGATGGCGGCGATGTGGCACGTCCGGGGCCTCGTGGCTCGTTGAGGAGGTAGAGGGAGGACCCGCGGAGCTTCCTGGGGCGTCGGTGAGGCTAGGGGTGGCCGGTGGCCATGGGTACGGCGACGATGGCGGCGAGCTCCGCTCGGTGGTGTGCGTGGGAGGGAAGCAGAGGAGGGAACGGGGTCCAGGGGAAGAGAGGGAGGGCTGGACGGCTCCGGGCGGCTGTGTGGCGTCTCCACGCATGGATAGGCTCGAAGGGGGAGGCCTCCAGCGCGAAGCAGGAGGTGGCCGGCGCTCTTCGGGCGTGCGCCACGCCTCGCCTCTGCCTTCTGGCAGAGGAAGAAGAGGACAAGAGGGGGGAAGGTGGGCTGGGCCGCGCTGGTGGGGGAGCTGGGCCGGCTGGTGGCTGCACGGGTGAGGCCAGGTAGGCTCTGTTCTTTTTATTTTTTTTTTCTAATTATTTCAGTTTTCTATTTTGCAGGTTTGTTTTGAGTTTGGTTTTGAAACCAATTCAATTTATTTTGCTTCTGACAATATTTTTAGGAGCTAAAAGAATTAAAACAATGCTCCACAAAATATTTCAGAATTATTGGACCTATATTTATTTAATAGTAGATATAAATCCAATTCAAATAATTATTGATTTAATTCAAATGCCCAAATTAAATGTTTCTGAGACACCAAAAATATTGGTTTGGATTTTACCTCTTGCCAATATTTCCAGAGGATAACAGGAACATTTTCTTGGACACATTTGAGAAGATTTAATTGTTGGTTATTTTTAGAGGTTTCTGAGGCTTTTGAAAATTCCTCAATTCAAATTTCATTTGAATTTAAACATGATGCAGCAAGAGGTCTAGCCTAGTGCATTACCAGAAGCTAGGGATGTGACAGTTTTGTCGCGGGTTTTCGCGGCCTCGGTGTACGAATGGGTGGGCGGATGGGATGGCAGTGGGGAACCATGGCTTAGAGACGCGCTTGTCCGAAATGTGGGGTAAGTTACGAAAGTACCCCCCCCCCCACTGATTTGCGGCGGTTCTTTCGGTTCAGGGGGTGCCACGGGCATTTCACGTGTCGGGATTTCACAGGAGGTGGGAGTTTTCGCGCGTGTTGTAATTTCGGAATAGCAAGGCGCGGGTTGAGATGGAGGGAGTTGTCGGAGCACAACGAGACAAATATATATCTTAAATATTTCGGGCTAACAAGGCGCGGGTTGAAATTTCCGGACAAGCCTAACGTGTACTTTAGCGAATCAATGCGCACTACAAATTCCATTCAAAACATTGAATTGATGTTATGTTCAATTAAAATATTTCACTACGTGTATAATGCATGCAACCTACTACTCAAATGAACGTTTTAGTGCATTCCAAACGTATATACTACCGCTTCAATATGAACTAAATTTGAATAAGATCTACAATAATGATTGTTGTGAAGTCAAAGCATTTGAATTCGTTTCTCTGTTTTAATAATATCTACAATCATCATTATTGTCAAGTTAAACCATCGTTTGTGTATTATCTTCACAGCACACCACATGATTAGTCTCGAGTTACATATGAACTATGTGTACTATATGAACTCGAACTAGATTTATTGAATCCACTTTATTTTGATTTCAAATCACATTACATTTCTAGCTCTAGCTAGATCTTCATAATCTAAACCATGTCTCATATGTATAATGTGTTTATCACATTATGTATGGTGCCCCGCCCCCAACGCCTACAAGTATTTAGATGTGAGTTGCAAACACCACACATTACCACGAATTCAAATAAAATGTGAGAATGTTCGATATATATAGTATTTTTTAGATTGCTCGATATTTAGTTGTAAGCTGCAAACGCCACACATTATCAGAAACTTGAATAAAATGTGAGATTGTTTGATGTATAGTATGGTTTAGATTGTTCGGCATTTAGTTGTGAGTTGCAAACGCCATGCATTATCACATGATGGTATAACATGTGCACAACACGTGCATCACTGCTATATTCATGCATGCAATGTTTAAAACATTATGATCTCCTATTCAAATATATGAATCCGCTTTCATATCAAATTATGATCTTTGTTAGTCTCTTACACCCACACAATCCTCTAACCTTTGTAGCTACCACTAACTTTCTCTCGTGCATGCACACGCCCTCCTCGCCCTCCCCCTCCCTCAGCATTCTATCCACCGGGCACATTCAATTTTTTTCTTTAGGTCGTTCTCCCAGAGTCTACACAACTCCTTTCTGACACACACCGATCGATAAACCTCTCTAGCGATGCCTGCCTACAACATACACACACACCTTCAATCTCCTCCTTTATGTGTCCTTGCCTCGTGTCTCTCATACGGTCAGACACACATGAAAACTCTCGCCTCTCTTTTCATCGATCTCACAACCGCACACTCCTCCCCCTATCTAGCTAGTAGTTGGGCCTCTTGCACCACCTCCTAGCTCCATTCTCTCTGTCTATCCGTCTCGCTGGGCCTTATTTGCGTCTAACAAATGGACGTACACCGACCGATCTCTCACTATACATACAGCTATCTAGGTCCTTATAACTCACTTTTACCCACACATCGACCGATCTACCTCATTAGTTGTGTCTCTCCCTTCCTCCGACAAACAACAATTGATCTACCGATCTAGTTAGGTTTGCTTACCAAACACATGGTTCCCCTTCATCATCCATGGATGCGTCCCGACAGATCTATCATGCACAGGCACACACAGAAACACATCCTCACTCTTATCGATAACATTGCAGTTCCACCCTCAGTTTGTCTAGTAGGCCTCTCCCAACATCTCCGAGAAGCAACTCCATCACCCATCCGGCACTCTACCCCTCTCCCTCCCTCTCCCTCCATCCCTCTCTCTCCTCTCTCTCTCTTTGTCCCATCATATTTCTTGTCCTTCAGTTATGTATGGATGTCGACCGATCTCCCTCAAGACATAGCTGGGTCTCTCCTTCTCAACACATATACGAGTCGTTCTACCTCTATAGTTAGTCCTCTGCCTACCCTTCCCCCACCCCCTCCCCCCCACACACACCGATACATCGAGCGATCTAGTCATGTCTCCCTGCCACACACAAACTTGACATGTGCCCTCTAAAGTTCCGGTAGGCCAGTCGCGCTATATCTTTGACTTGCACACACACACAATTTCGATGGCTCTCTTCATCGATCTCGCACCCACCCACTTGATCCTCTCTTCGACTCTATCGATAGCTATGACCCCTCCCTCTCTTCTCGTGGATTGCCCGACCCTCTATGTATGATATGGATAGGCCTCCATTTCACACACATTGCATGCAAAATTTTGTTCGAGATGTCATCGACACATATACCCACAAATAATTCACGAAATCAACCCCTCACCCCACCCCCACCCCCACCCCAAAACAAAAAACACTCACGAATGCGGTTTGTATCTCTCACACACACCCACGTAGGTGGTGGACATGCACGAAGAGAAGAGGTGCATGCACGGTGCACGTACTCCCGTCTCTTTCCCAACCACACCCGCGCGGGTACACGGTGGAGCTCATTTCTGTACGAAAAAGGCAGCCCACGTGGTAATTTGGCATGTGTACTAGTTGTCCACTTGGTGGAGGGAGGATCATCTACCATGGGTGAACAAACAAATTGCGACTTGACACGTTATGTTAAATTACAAAAAGAGGCAAACCATGTCGGGCCTACCTTAGAGGCAAGGCTCTATACACTGGAGTGCTTTTGATGTGTCCCGTCAACTCGCAGAACGAGGAGAAGCTTTCTTAGTACGCCGTCTCCCCCGCCCACGGGCGCGGTGGCTCGCAGGATGAGGTGAAGCTTGCTCCGCCTTTACGCCCGCTCCCTTGCCCATGCGCGCTGTGGCTCACAGGACGAGGAGAAAAATTTACTACTCCCTCCGTTTACTCCTCGTCCCTACTATCTTGGTTATAGAGATTATACACTACAAAAAAAGACACATTCGTGACATTTTGGGCCGAATGAAATTTTTTCTGTCATACATATGACACTTCTATGAGGATAATTGTGACAAAACCCGGTATCATCATAGATGTGGCGGGCTCCTACTTCTATGACAAAAAATCATGATAGAAAATAGGCTTTTCATCCTGGGCGGGCCGGAGACGCAGCTGCATGACATTCTTTGGGCCGTCCATGATGGAAAAAACCATGGTAGAAGCGAGGGTGAGGAAAATTTCGGGGGGTTGCCGGTTATGGTGGGAGGACGGGGGCCAAGCGATACGCGTTTCTCTCGTACACGTGCGAGGCATTGGCTCTAACTGACCCCGACCGAGGCGTTGCGCTCTATTTGAACCCGAGCGATTGCACTGCAGGCTACGCGTTACTGAACCCAAGCGATCGTTCGATGGCTGTTAACTGAACCCGATGGAGCGATTCCTTCGCTACCGCTGCTAATTGAAGCCGATCGATTGGATGAACAGTGA
>NC_041389.1:396031946-396032985 GCF_002162155.2 Triticum dicoccoides
GGGGGGGGTTGGATGAACAGTGAGCGGTGGCGTTGCCTCTGGAGGAACAAGACCCCGTGGTGTGGAGGGCTGGATGAATAGTAGACGGTGGAGGGGTGGTTTAACAGGACCCCGTGGTGTGGAGGGATGGATGAACAGTAGATGGTGGAGGCCTGGATGAACAGTAGACGGTGGAGGGGTGGTTGAACAGTAGCTGGTGGAGTAGCACGCGGTGGAGGCTGGATGAACAGGAGCCCATGGAGGCTGGAGGAGGTCGACGGTAGTCCGTGGAGGCTGGAGGAGGTCGACGTTGGCGATGAACAGTATCCTGTGGAGTCCCATTTTGCGGTACGCCACACCCCTCCCGATGGACAGGACCCCCGTTTCGACCTTAGCGCTCCAACACAAGTCTGTTTCGTCCGCTTTGCGGTACGCCACACCCCTCCCGATTAATAGGACCCCCATTTCGACCATAGGAGGTCCGTTTCCTCTGTTTTGCGGTACGCAACACCCCTCCCGATCAACAGGACCCCATTCCGAACGTGGCTGTTCGAACACAAGGCCGTTTCCTCCATTCTGCGGTACGCTAGGCCTCGTTTCCATTGCCTATTCCGTCCAAGCCGGTTGGCTCCCACGCATTCTGTTGCCTCCCAATGAACACGACACATTCCGTTGCCTCCCCATGAACATGGCGCATTCCGTTGCCTCCCCATGAACACGACGACGACTCTGTTTCTCCGTTCCGACCCAGCCATGTACGTATGTGCGAGTAGGCGTTCGAGACCCTGCCTGTATGTACGTACGTGGCCGTATTTACTTTCTTGCACCCTCGCCGTTGTACGTACGTGTACATGCTACGTGCGCGCCTCTACTACAACATGTGCGCGCCTCTACTACGACACGTGCGCGCCTCTACATCGACCAGTATGTATGTACACGTTCGTGACCAGAATGACAACGCTACGTACGCTTCGACCAGGTGGGTCCCGACTGTCAGGCACTTCCTTGCCTGTGAAGATGTAGCTGGTGGGTCCGAGCAGTCAGGGGGGGCGAATCGTTG
>NC_041389.1:396033216-396059502 GCF_002162155.2 Triticum dicoccoides
TGTGTTTTTTTTTTGCCCGGACGCACTTCCTTGTGTGCAAAGATGTAGCTGGTGGGTCCCAGCAGTCAGGGGGGCGAATCGTTTTTTTTTTGCCCTGACGCACTTCCTTGCGTGCGAAGATGTAGCCGGTGGGTCCCAGCAGTCAGGGGGGAGATGTTTTTTTCGCGAAATATGGTGGCCCGTCCGGTGGGTCCCCGCTATCAGGTGGAGGAATAATTATTTTGCGCGTAATAAGGAGGCACTTCCTTGCGGCCGCCATGGACCCAGCTGTCAGCCTCTCCACGAACAATACTCCTCTGATGGAAGTCGATCGTTGACCACATTGACCATGCCGCGCCGAGAGCACCACGGCGATGGACGACGGCAAGGCCTAGGAAGGGGACAACGCAGAGCCGTGGATGACGTAGCAGTGGATGCCCACGCGAAGAGGAGTACGAGGGTGAGGCTGCCGTCGCCGCAGAATAAAAGGGGGTGTGGGTGAGTAGAGGGATGGCCTGGCCAGCGGTGGGAGTAGTAGGGGGCGGTGAGGCCTCCGCGGCATCACAGCCGGCCACGGGAGGCCGGAGCACATGGCACGACCGGCGCTGCTTTGGGCGGCTGGAGCACGAAGACCAGAGGTTGAAGAAGCACTACGGTCGTTGGATGGACATCGTCCAGTCACTGGAGCTAGAGTCATTCATATTGACTAAGTTGACCTCCCACCAAGGTGAGTCCCAGCTAGCAGGGGGAGTATTCATTTTTTGTGCGTAATAAGGAGGCATTTACGATGGGTCCGAGCTGACAGCAGGGGGAACGTTTTTTCGCAAAATACAGAGACCCTTCCGGTGGGTCCCAGCTATCAGGTGGAGGAATCATTATTTTGCGCATAATAAGGAGGCATTTTCCTATGTGGGCCCCTACTGTCAGCCTCTTCCGATGGCTGTTGTTTGTTGACCATGTTGACCTCGCCGCGCCGAGAGCACAAATGCAGTGGACGAGGGCGGGGCCCAGGAAGAGAACCACCCGGAGCCGGCGAAGCCACCGCAGTAGATGCCCACACTAAGGGGAGAACAAGCGCTGACTGGTCGGCTGCGGGGTGAGGCTGACGTCGCCGGAAAATAACAGGATGTGTGGGTGGTAGAGGGATGGCCTGGCGGCAGCATAGCCAGCCACGGGAGGAGGGAGCAGGCAGTCCCGCCGGCGCTGGTTTGGGCGGCTGGAGTAGGAAGATCAGAGATTGAAGAAGCACGGTGGCCGTTGGATGGACATACAATAGTCACTGCTGTGTGTTGCCTAAGTTGACAAAGCCTTGCGTACGCGTCAAAAAAAATTAGGACAACGTCATCGTCAGCCTAGTAGGACCAGAAGTCAGCCCCCAAATCTGTGGAAAACAGCATACAACCCATTAGCCATTATTTTCAATAATTTACAACCCATTTGCTAATTCTTAAGGATATTTGAAGCCCATATTCTTTTTATTAGCATTACAGACCATATATTCTGGGCACTGCTAAAAAATTCAATGAAATTTTGCATATTTCGGTGGGGTCCGAACTCTTTTAATCACGAAATTTCGAGTCACGTTAAAAATAGTTTTCAAAAAATTATATCAAAATAAAATTCTAAAAACAATTCTCCGCAAAAAATGAATGAAATTTAGAATCTTAACTAGCAAGATGCTCGTTCGTTGCACGGAACATGAAGATGCGTTTGTGTGAGTAGTTTATCTTGTGGGTGAAAAGATGATATTTTAATGTAATTGGCAGTTGGCTTTGGTGTTTATAATAGTAGAGAGTAGAGAAATCCTGAAAAAATGATATTTTAATGCAATTATCGGTTGGCTTTGGTTTAAAAATTTACAGCCCATTTCTTACAACTTATAGCCCATTTTCTGGGGAAGCCCATTTCTTATCCCTCCTTATCTTGAAAGATTTGCAGCCCAACAGGGCTGAGAAAAGCAAGTAGGCCTCGCTTTTGGTATTCTCCAAGAAAAAAAGAACTGGGCTAGCCAATTTCAGAAAGAAAAAATATCAACTGGGCTCGTCATGTGCATAATAAAAGCGTAAGCATGGGCTAGACGGGCCACAGCCCCCGCACAGCGCGCAGTTGAGCTCCGTCTCTGAAACTGAAAAACAACTGGGCGAGCTGCTGGGTCCCTGGTGTTATCCGCTCGTTGTGTAATTTTCTCATTTATTGACTACATTGACAATGGCGTGGAACCTAGTTGTCAAACAATTAGGAGGAAGTATTGTTTTGGCTTGTAATAACGAGGCACCTGCTTGCGAAATGCAATGACCCTGGTGGGTCCCTACGTTCAGCCTCTCCATGTACATTCATCTCCTGATTCCTCTTGGTTGTTGAACATGTTGACAACACCAGACGGCAGCAAGCACAGCGAGCTCACCAAGGCGGAGAACGACGGCAAGGCCTCGGACAGGAAGGAACAACAGCCATGCAAGATGCGACAGTGTAGTGGCAAGTGGAGGGGAGTACGAGGGCAACAACATGCAAGTCAAGCATACAAATGGTACAAAAAGCCCAAGGATTAATTGTTCATCAATTTTTTAGACAAAACCCTGATTGAACATGACAGTAACATCTAACCCAACCACTCTTTTTTGCAGTCACAAACAAATGGATCGGTCTGATCCATAAAATCAACATCTTGTGCAAAAAAAATTATTTTACGATGTCTACAACTTGTTGTAAATAGAAGCTGAGCACGTTTAGAAGCCTATTTGTCCACCTGAAACTTCTTTTTTTGCTGTTCAACATGTTCGTCCTGAGAAATCTCTTGCTGTAAAAATTAAGCCTCATGGACAATAGTAACCTCGCATTCAACAGGAAGAATGTGACAAAGATTTTGTTTGCCTGGTTGGATGCATATCGTCCCATCGTTATTGTCCTCAAACGGATGTCATGAGAACTGAGAAAATCCTTGTGCTTATTACGCCAACGATTGGTTATATGTTTTTCTCCATGTGGTTCTGCCTAGGTAGACATGAAGATTGAAAACAGTTAATGTCTGAAAAAAGAGTATGTCGAAAGAACGACAGCTGAACAGGTAATTCTAGTACAATATATACGGGCTTTCAATGTGCATGAAATCATCACCTCTATGTATAAATTCTTTAGAGATCGAAAGCATCGCAGCAAGCCAATAATTATGTCCAGATCAAAACTATACATTCTGATATATATGATCTTGACAGAATCCAGCAGCATTGATAGGCTATCAAAGGACGAACTCTTCATTGAGCATATAACATAATATTAGTACCCAAAGTGTACTCCAAGATGATATAAAACTTATGCGCACAAATGAAAAATGCAGCATATGATTACAAATGTGTAGATGATAATATACGGTACCTGAAAAGGTGAGGAGCCAAACACCAACTCCTTGTGATTATTAAACGGGTCACGAATTACACCCAAGGTCTCCAGTTTGGGCGCAGAGATGATAGTTATTTCTGAAGGTGTATAACAATTATCAAGGAGCAACCTTTCAAGTGAAGGGGCATCTTCGATGATGAGCTGCTGTCCTTCAAAACAAATTCCAATGCTTTTAAGGTGAGGTGACTTTATTTGGAGACAACAGATAACGATTTCTATTCCCAAAACAATCAGCAAGCACTCCAGGGCAACTGGAGTGGATGATGCTGTGCAGTGAGGCCTCCAACAAATAAACTACCACAAGTGAAAGTTTTTTTAGTAGTGGGAGTTGAAGCATTTGTACCAGATCATCTGGTAGATGGCACCGGGCGAAGGTGGCGGTGTGGAGAGAGGAGGAAAACTGCGAGATGGACAACGGTGGTGTGGACACGAATTCTTGGTATGTTCGTGGTATGAAACTTTCGTGGTAATGGTAGAACTCAAACTGCTGGAGTTTTCCGAATTCAGGGGATGTCAGCCAAGCGTCCACCTTGCCGGGTATGGACAGCAGGTAGCTTGTCGGGATGCAGAGGCATTGAACGGGGCCCTGCTGGTGAGAAGAGACGATGGCTCTGATGAGATCAAATTCAGGAAGGACAGATATCTGACGACAGCCGAGATTGAAGGGCGCGGTGCGCCATAGAGGGCGCCACCGAGTTGAGAGGACTTGTGTGCAGCAGCAATCTTTGGTGGGGAGAAGCGAGATGATCTCCTCAAGGATGACGTCCAGGAGATCGCTGATGCGGTCCACCGGAGATTCTACCAGTTCCTCAGATCCGGGTGGGGGTGGCTTGCCGCTTCTCCCCGTGCTACCGGGTGCGGGATCTACAACCAGCATCGCCGCTGGCGGGAGCCTCATCTTCTTGGCGCTGGGGCCAGCCGACTCCATTTTCCTTGTGGGCATCGCGCCAAGCTCACGGGTTTGAGCAGAGTAGCCAGAGACGAGCCTAGTGGCAGTGTAAGTGGGGAAGAAGGAGGGCTGGGGATTTCTGTAGGAGTGGAAGAAGAGGAGCAGGCATTTTCTGTACGAGTGAGGAAGAAGGTGAGCGGGGTTTTCTGGATGAGTGAGGAAGATTGGGGAGCGGGGGCAATTGGGTGGGGAGACGGAAGCGGGAGAGCGGGCTGCTCGTGTTTATAAGGCCCACTGCACTAACTACTCGCTTTTTCCCAAGAACTGCTCTCTTCTTTTGCGTTGCTGCATGACTGGCCCTGCATGCAGGATGCATGTGCCCGCCGGCCACTGCATGCGCCTGGTTTGTTACTAGGCCTATTTAATAGGGTGGTTATGGAGTAAATTAAGGAGATTTATTTTCTCTGTGTGCATCCACCAAATTAGAGGATGCGGTACTGGATGCAGACACTCACATTAAACTAACATTCAGAAGAACAAAAGTTCAGCATGTCTATGCATTTCAATAATTCACCATACTATAACCAATATACAAAACTGTGAGAAGGTGTGGAAATAAAGAAAATCGGTCGATGCTTTTCTGAGCAAAGGGCCTCCCTGCGCACGCATTAATTTCCTGGGCATGCTTGTTTCTTCTCAATGTTGCGAGCACTTTGAGCATGTTGGCAACTCCACAGCTAGCTAGTTGCCTCATCTTGCAATTGATGCTGACACATTTGCAGCAAACACATGAGCCAATAGAGATGACTCAACATGGGTCCCTATTGTGCAGTTCCCCTGATATCATATTCATTGTCTTGAATCTGAAAAGATAGGAAAACAGTAGCTATACTTAAACGGTGTTGCAAAACAGTAGCACATATCGATAGCTCGACATGACAAAACACGATCATCTAGACGAAGGGGATACTGACCTGCCTGAGGAAGATTACATATAATTTCATAAGTCCTTGGTTGATTTCCACCTTCGGCTGCATTGCTTGTTTGCTCCTCCACACATGACAGGATCGTTCCGCACTGCATTCAGCAAGTCAACGTACGAATAAGCTAATTTCATCTTGTGGTGGTCATTGTACCTAGTTACGAATGTAGGAATACCTGGAGCACCATGAGGTTAGCTGACAGCAGGTAGATGCAGACATATAAATTTTGTGCGGTGCTACCAAAATTGAGGTTTGTATCCCTTCCCATTATGAGAATTCTTCTTGAAGTTGGTAGAATGTGACGGCTTGTTCTTTGCATAAAACTTTCCTTTCCCCTGAGATTTGTTGTTGTTGTTTTGGGGCTGGCTGGGCTGGAAGTTCTTCTCGTGTACCATGTGGGCACTATGAGCTCCCTCGGCGACCCGAGCACGTGTGTCTTTTGCTCTCGCCTTCTCCTCAAAATCAAGAGTGCTAATGAGATCCAAAACAGAAAACTCATGTCTCTTGTTTTTCAAACAAGTAGCAAAATCGTTCCATGAAGGTGGAAGCTTGGCAATGATGGTCCCAGCAACAAATTTGTCCGGCAACACACACTTAAAGTACTCAAGTTCCTTAGAGAGTGACTGTATCTCGTGAGTCTGCTGAACAACAGAGTGCTCATCAGTCATCTTGTAGTCACAGAATTGCTCCATGACGTACAACTCATTGCCAGTGCCCGAGGGCCCAAACATGGCCTCGAGCGCAGCCCACATGTCTTTGCCGCTGTCAAACAACATATACGAATCCACAATGGAATCGTCAAGAACACTCACCAGAGCGGCTTTGAAGAGGAGTATCCATGTTCTGAAAAGCTTCCTGCTGTGTAGGATTAAGATCGCCCTCAGGCTTACCCTTAGTGGCGTCATAGCAGTACATGATCTGAAACCAATGTACTGCTCTTGTGCACCACCTTTTATATTGCACCCCTTAAAAGTAGGCGGCTTCAAAAGCGCAACAAAACTACTCGGAGTAAATTGCCTGTGATCAGGTTTTTGGATTGGATTGTTGAATATATGAGCAATTTAGTATGAGATTTAATCCGAATCAGCAGTAAATAGATCATGACAACAATTGAAAACATCAAAGTAATGATGCGGACTAAACCAGGAGGACAGGATCACATACTGTACAGCGGGAGCAGAACCGATGTGGTTGATGTTGTCACTCATGTCGTTGATGAAGAGGTTACCAAGGTCGGGGAAGAAGGCTGTCGTTGAGGAAGTCGTCGCTGGCAGCAGTCACAGGAGTGTGCTCCCCAAAAACCTGATCGCCACTCTCCCGTACAGGATCACGAAAGGCGGGGTTCAGAGGACTACTGTCCCTTCTCGCGGTGCACGCCGGAAGGAGGGCTGGAGAAGAATTGTGGGGTGGCTCTAAGATCTGGAACGGTATGAAACCATATGATACAGCGGCGGCTAGGGTAGAGCATGTCAGGTTGGAGTATAATAGTAGGCCTTTGGCCCCCAAACCCCACGTCCAAGTCAATAGTAGCTCAAAAAAAAGTCAATAATAGCCCCACCAAGGTTTGTCTCAAAAAAAAACGGAGTAATTAAGGCGTCTGTTAGTCCCTTTAGTATAAATACAATATCATTAATAATGGCCCCACCTTTTGTCTCACAAAGTAGAGTATGTTGGAGTACAACTGGCTACACGTTTACAATCCGCTTCTCTTCTCTCTCCTCTTCTCTCTCCTTCAACTAATCATAAATACTATATTTAAATCCTTATAGCCTGCTTATGTCATCTAATTATAGTACTTTCTCTAAAAGTTACTATCCACTGTGTAGTCTGAAATGCCAGGCGTGCAGCGGGCGGTGCCCTCAGTCGGCGTGCCGCTTCAACGGCGGAAGCAGTGAGAGGTCGTGTCGCCCTGACTTGCCATCAATGTGGAGCAGCGGGCTCAGCTGGCGCCGGGCGGGAAGCGCGCGCGGGTGGGGGGAGGGGTTTTTGTTGGGCCAAGAAGGTGAGAAGCCAACTTGGGATCAGTCCGGACGGGGAAATATCATGTGCTCCCATACTGTGCATATGACACTAGTCTATGTTACTACTCCCTCCTTTCCGGTTTATAGAGATGTTTAGAGTAACATAGTAATATGTTACAGTACAAGTTACTCCCCACTATGACCAGCCTTGGCCTCTCCCAGTGCTCCACCATGTATAGCTGCTAAGCCTGCCACGTAGGCATAAAATATGATGTGGCACCAATAAACTACTCACCTATGCATTGAACGCTTGAGTTACTAAGCCATTTAATGCACTTAACACCTCATCTAAAGAGCATTAGTAGTATAGCCAGCTACTAGCTATAAGCCTACAACCCATCTTATAGTCAACATGTACAAAGTGCCTAGGAGCACGTGCTAGAGCTGGCTCTTCACGAAGAGCCCGCTTACCTTCTCTCTCCTCTTCTCTTTCCTCCAACTAAGGCTGGTCGTAATGGTAGTATCATAGCTAGTATCATGCATGCCAACTAGGCAATTTTGACGAGGTGTCATAGCATTAAATGAAGAAAGAAAGAGTGGAGTATCATATCATGATACCGTATCATAATAAATGCTATGCTACTCTGTGTCATGCATGACAATAAATAGAGTACTACATGGTACTACTATATGGTACTATGCATTACGGAGGTAGTATCATACACTAGTATCATATGCATGATACTAGTATATGATACTCCCCATTACAGCCAGCCTAAGCAGAAATATACTAATGTTTATTCCTTATAGCCCGCTGACTCAGCTCTATTGTACTTGCTCTAAGCACATCTAGGCACTTGGTAGCACCCCCTTGACCGTGGACCTTGACGGTGTACGTCACCTTGTGTCTCATAATTTTCCTCGTCATCATCTGAGTCCTAGAAGATCTCACCCACATCATCATTAGCATGCAGCCGCCTTGATAGACAACATGCGCAGAAGCAGTAGAGGCGACTGGGGACGCACCACCACCACGTCGTGGGCACTCCGTATGTGCTCGTGTGCGTGCAGTGTGCGTGTTTTTCCATCGGTGCTAGCTCTAAGGCCGAGGCTGCGGTTGTCTTCATCTCCGACTAGTAGTTGAGCAACGACGACAAAGAGGTGCTGCAAGAGATGCGTATGCGCCATTGTGTGCGAGCTTCGCCGTAGCACGATAAACCGGACGTCGCCGCGGATGGCGCACGCCTCCATGCAGCCGAGTGTGTGCGCATGCATGTGTTATTCACGTGCATTCTGCGGCCGAGCATGTGTGCATGCATGTCTTGTGTATGTGCGTTGTGTGCTCCATGTTGTGCGCGTATGTGCATGAGTTGGATCAGATGGAGTTAGTGCGTTGGCTTGTGTACATATTTTAGAGTGTAGAATCACTCATTTTGTTTCGTATGTAGTCCCTTATTGAAATATCTAAAAAGACTTATATTTGGGAATGGAGGGAGTATAAAACATCTTCAACTTAGCATCCTGATGTACCGTTTCTAGTGGTTAGCGAAAAGTTCATGTTCTTTTAGTTGTTTATAGGTGGGCAGGCGGCAAAAAACAGGCGAAAGGGCGCAAGGTTCCTTGCAGACGCTCCACCACGAGGTTCCTTGCTCCTCCTCGGTCGTCGGGAATCTATGCTCTTCAACTCTTTTCTTTTACGTGAGCTTTGTTCATCCTTTTCCCAACACGCGAGACATCTAGCATCAAGGTGCACGTGTCATGCAAGAAAATGGAGATAATCAGATAAGCAGTGCGTAAGTGAGTCGTGCAGGGGGGAAAGCGGGGGGCAAACCCTTTTCCGTAAGTGAGTCGTGCTGTTCGATGGCACCTACGCAATATTTTTCTCCTCGATGGCATGTGAATGGCACGTGAATAGTGCATGTACTCAACAACGGAGCACGGGATGGTAGCAATGACATGGTCAGTCCTTTTTTGGAGATGTTGGTGAAGATGGCGGATGTGTTGGTGAAGATCGCAGTGTGATGATGGCCCCCGGCGGCGTTCCGGCGCCACCGGAAGCAAGGGGGAGAGAGCCCCCCTTCTTCTTCTTCTTCCTTGACCTCCTCCCTAGATGGGAGAAGGGTTTCCCCTCTGGTCCCTGGCTCCCATGGCTTGGGAGGGGCGAGAGCCCGTTCGAGATTGGATCTTTCTCTCTGTTTCTGCGTTCTCTGTTTCTTCCCCTTCACCGTTTCCTTTTATATCTGGAGATCCGTAACACCTATTGGGGTGAATCTTTCGCCCAGATCTTTCTCATAAAATTAGCTTTCTTGCACTAGGAGAAGAGCGTCAACTGCCTTTCGGGTGGACCACGAGGGTCAGGGGCGCGCCTGGGCGTGCCCCCCTACCTCGTAACCACCCCGGACACCGTTTCGCGTTGATTTCACTTCCCAAAATCATAAATATTCAAAAAAAAAATCTCCGTCCATTTTTATCCCGTTTGGACTCCGTTTGATATTGGGTTTATACGAAACAAAAAACATGCAACAGACAGGAACTGGCACTGGGCACTGGATCAATATGTTAGTCCTAAAAATAGTATAAAAGGTTGCCAAAAGTATATAAAAGTTGGAGAATATAGGCATGGAACAATAAAAAATTATAGATACGACGGAGACGTATCAGCATCCCCAAGCTTAATTCCTACTCGTCCTTGAGTAGGTAAATGATAAAAAAGATAATTTTTGATGTGGAATGCTACCTAGCATAATCTTGATCATATGTCTAATCATGGCATGAATATTAAGACACGAGTGATTCAAAGCAATAGTCTATCATTTAACATAAAAGCAATAATACTTAGGGCATCCCAACAAACAATCATGTCTTTCAAAACATCAATGCTTCAGAAAGTTATCCCTACAAAAATCATATAGTCTTGTATGCTCCCTTTTCTTAACATAAGGTACCCCTCATGCCTATCCTGGTGTCAGCCAAGAAATTGTTTCATACTTTAGTATTCTCAAACTTTTTCAACCTTCACGCAATACATGAGCGTGAGCCATGGATATAGCACTATGGGTGGAATAGAATATGACGATGGAGGTTATGTGGAGAAGACAAAAGGGAGAAAGTCCCACATCAACGCGGCTAATCAATGGGCTATGGAGATGCCCATCAATTGATGTCAATGTGAGGAGTAGGGATTGCCATGCAACGGATGCACTAAGAGCTATAACTGTATGAGAGCTCAAACTGAAAACTAAGTTGGTGTGCATCCAACTTGCTTGCTCATGAAGACCTAGGGCATTTGCGGAAGCCCATCATTGGAATATACAAGCCAAGTTCTATAATGAAAATTCCCACTAGTATATGAAAGTGACAACATAGGAGACTCTCTATATGAAGAACATGGTGCTACTTTGAAGCACAAGTGTGGAAAAAGGATAGTAGCATTGCCCCTTTACTCTCTTTTTTGGTGGGCTTCTTTTGCCCCCTTTTTTATTTAGGCTTCTTTGGCCTTTCCCTTTTTTTATTTCTTTTTTATTTTTTTATGTGGCAATGCTCTATAATGATGATCATCACGCTTCTATTTACTTACAACTCAATATTACAACTCGATACTAGAAAAAAAAATATGACTCTATATGAATGCTTCCGGCGGTGTACCGGGATGTGCAATGATCTAGCGTAGCAATGACATCAAAAAACACACAAGCCATGAAAACATCATGCTAGCTATCTTACGATCATGCAAAGCAATATGACAATAAATGCTCAAGTCATGTATATGATGATGATGGAAGTTGCATGGCAATATATCTCGGAATGGCTATGGAAATGCCATAATAGGTAGGTTTGGTGGCTGTTTTGAGGAAGATATAATGAGGCTTATGTGTGATAGAGCGTATCGTATCACGGGGTTTGGATGCACTGGCAAAGTTTGCACCAACTCTCGAGGTGAGAAAGGGAAATGCACGGTACCGACGAGGCTAGCAATGATGGAAGGGTAAAAGTGCGTATAATCCATGGACTCAACATTAGTCATAAAGAACCCACATACTTATTGCAAAAATTTAGATGCCCTTGAAACAAAGTACTACACGCATACTCCTAGGGGGGAGGTTGGTAGGAGTTAACCATCGGGCGCCCCCGACCTTCACACAAAGATAAACAATCAAAATACAATGCACGCCAATTTGGTTACATAGTTAATAGACCATACGTGCATGCTTCAGGAATCACAAACCTTAACACCAACATCCTTACTAAACACAACCATCTACTGGTACCTCCCACATATTATCACCTCTATATCGCAAAACTATTGCAAGGAATCAAACATATCATATTTTAGCGATCTACAAGTTTATGTAGGATTTTATGACTAACCATGTGAATGACCAATTCCTGTCATCTCTCTAAATAGATATAAGTGAAGCAAGAGAGTTTAAATTCTTTCTACAAAATATATGCCCACGCTCTAACAAATATAAGTGAAGAAAAAGAGCATTCCACAAACGGCGGTTTTCTATATGAAGAGAAACAGCCATACTCAAAAGATTTAAGTGAAGTGCAATGAGCATATTATAAGTGAAGTGCAATGAGCATATTCAAATCCAGACTTCAAATGATATAAGTGAAGCACATGAAGCATTCTATAAAGCCATACTCAAAAGATTTAAGTGAAGTGCAATGAGCATATTATAAATCAACCAAGGACTATCTCATACCAGCATGGTGCATAAAAGAAAAATGAAAACTAAATGCAAAAGACGCTCCAAGATTTGCACATATCACATGAATGAAACGAATCCGAAAACATACTGATACTTGTTGAAGAAAGAGGGGATGCCTCCCCAGCATCCCCAAGCTTAGACGCTTGAGTCTCCTTGAATATTTACTTGGGGTGCCTCAGGCATCCCCAAGCTTGAGCTCTTGCCTCTCTTCCTTCTTCTCACATCGAAACATCCTCGATTAGACACTACATCCACACAAAACTTCAACAGAAAACTCGGTAAGATCCGTTAGTATAATAAAGCAAATCACCACTCTAAGTACTGTTGCAAACCAGTTCATATTTTGTTTTTGCATTGTGTCTACTGTAATATAACTTTTCCATGGCTTAATCCACTAATATAAATTGATAGATTCATCAAAACAAGCAAACTATGCATCAAACATAGAATCTTTCAAAAACAGAACAGTCTGTAGCAATCTGAACATTCACCATACTTCTGGTACCCCAAAAATTCTACCAAAATTAGGAAAAATAAACAAGTTGTATATCAAGACATTGCAAAAGGAATCATAACTATTTGACGTTCCAGTTAAAAATTTAAAATCGCGCACTACAGCCAAAGTTTCTGTCCTGCACCATACAAACCAACAAGCATTGTAAACATCCTAAGATGAGATTTCACTTCCCCGGACACCCTTTCGCGTTGATTTCACTTCCAAAAAATCATAAATATTCCAAAAAAAATCTCCATCCGTTTTTATCCCGTTTGGACTCCGTTTAATATTGGGTTTCTGCGAAACAAAAAACATGCAACAGACAGGAACTGGCACTGGGCACTGGATCAATATGTTAGTCCCAAAAATAGTATAAAAGGTTGCCAAAAGTATATAAAAGTTGGAGAATATTGGCATGGAACAATCAAAAATTATAGATACAACGGAGACGTATCAAGGCTATAGATGAAATTAATGCACTTGTTGATACTCCTACTTGGTATGTGTGTTGCTGCTTAGACGTAGAGAAAAACGGACCGGAGGGAGTACTAGAATAGAGGCTAGACATGAGACTAGATGCGAGGAAGCAACGTCTACTTCTTTACACTCAAAGAAGAAAGAAGCACGCAAGATCGAGCCTCCGCAGATCAACAATGAATGCATCAAGAAGGCACTAATCCAACTTACAGGAGTAGTAAAATGTATTCTTGTGGTTCTTGTTTTCTTTGGTCTTGCTTTTCTAGTCAAAATTATTTTTGGAGTTCGTGCAGAACGGAGGTCCGTTTGGGGTCGTGCATTGCAGTTGTCCTTACAAGTGGGACCACAGTTAAGGAAACCGACTATCGGCACACCCCCACCTCGCCCGCCGTGCGATGGCTAAGTTAGAGAAACGATGAGGTTGAACAGATTGCTCTAGAACGGACTCCAAGAAATATGGAGTCAGATGGAAGTCATGCTGGTGGCGTGTGCCGTACTCCTAGACGTGAATGCTTGTTCTGGCCCATGCCACCCTACTACTCCTACTAGTTACTATATAGTACTACTAGTATCGAGGATTCGAGGTGCTAGTTACGTAGTACAATATGGCTACAATAAAAACACCCGCGCAACGCGCGAAGCATGTGAAGCTAGTACAAATAGTGTACTACTATTGTTGATTGGCCTCATCCGATAACCTATTGCAATGCACGTACAATTATGTATTCGGAAAATATATTTTTGCCTCATCGCACCACTCACTCACAGAAGTGACTCGAAAGCCATTCATAAATTTAGTAAGTTTATCACATGCATATCATTTTATTACATACAACAAGTCATCAACCCACATCGACAACGAGGATACATTATAAATACTAAAGTTTTCACCATGCAACAAATAACAAGCAATGAAATGAACTTCAACTCAACCATTCCTCGGCGTTGGGAAGGCTTGCTTTGAACCACAAGTGATTCTCTGGGACGGGCTATCCATTGTCGATCTGGAGACCAACGCAGGACTGATCATCCAGGCTGAAGCGGCCTACTATATCAGTACCAGGGTAGGGAACCACCCAAATGTATGAGGTATAGTAGCTTCTCATAAATGGTAGTAATGTTGTGTCAACAATAGTTGGATCGCCTTTCACCATCATTGGATAGTTTTGTCCAAGGAAGAGCGAGTTTTCTCCAAGACTATCAATTCTCTACCAGGGAGAAGGAGTTGGCGCTAGCACACTAGTATCCATCCTGAATACCATGCAACGGGTGTTGGAATAGGTCTGGAGAGTGCGACCATGGGAGACTACACCTGCTTCCTTAGCAGTAACATCATTAGTGGGCTGTATACACACGAGAAGAGGTGATCCATCGGAATTAGTTGCCAGGCGCCGAATAGTATATGGGCGCTGCTCGTCCTCATGCTCGTGATCATCACCATCGTCATCTCCCCCTTGGTTATAAAAATCTTCAAGTATAGGTGGTGGAATGTTCGCAGTGTTGGGGAACGTAGCAGAAATTCAAAAATTTTCCTACGTAACACCAAGATCTATCTATGGAGAGACCAGCAACGAGTAGAAAGGAGAGTGCATCTACATACCCTTGTAGATCGCTAAGCGGAAGCGTTCAAGTGAACGGGGTTGATGGAGTCGTACTCGTCGTGATTCAGATCACCGATGATCAAGTGCCGAACGGACGGCACCTCCGCGTTCAACACACGTACAGCCCGGTGACGTCTCCCATGCCTTGATCCAGCAAGGAGAGAGGGAGAGGTTGAGGAAGACTCCATCCAACAGCAGCACAACGGCGTGGTGGTGGTGGAGGAGCGTGGCAATCCAGCAGGGCTTCGCCAAGCACCATGGGAGAGGAGGAGGAGGGAGAGGGGCAGGGCTGCACCAACGAGAGATCAAATCGCGTGTTATGGGCAGCCCCTAGGCCTCATATATATAGGGGAAGGGGAGGGCTGCGCCCCCTTTAGGGTTTCCCACCCCAAGGGGCGGCGGCCAGCCTCCAGATGGCATCTGGTGCGGCGGCCAAGAGGGGGGGGGAGGAGTCCATCCTCCCCAAGGCACCTCGGAGGTGCCTTCCCCCTTGAGGACTCTTCCCTCTAGGGTTCCCTAGGCGCATGGGCCTCTTGGGGCTGGTGCCCTTGGCCCATGTAGGCCAAGGCGCACCCCCTACAGCCCATGTGGCCCCCCGGGGCAGGTGGCCCCACCCGGTGGGCCCCCGGGACCCTTCCGGTGGTCCCGGTACAATACCGATGACCCCGAAACTTGTCCCGATGGCCAAAACAGGACTTCCTATATATAAATCTTTACCTCCGGACCATTCCGGAACTCCTCGTGACGTCCGGGATCTCATCCGGGACTCCGAACAACATTCGGTAACCACATACAAGCTTCCTTTATAACCCTAGCGTCATCGAACCTTAAGTGTGTAGACCCTACGGGTTCGGGAGACATGCAGACATGACCGAGACGTTCTCCGGTCAATAATCAACAGCGGGATCTGGATACCCATGTTGGCTCCCACATGTTCCACGATGATCTCATCGGATGAACCACGATGTCAAGGACTCAATCGATCCCGTATACAATTCCCTTTGTCTAGCGGTATGTTACTTGCCCGAGATTCGATCGTCGGTATACCGATACCTTGTTCAATCTCGTTACCGGCAAGTCACTTTACTCGTTCCGTAACACATCATCCCGTGATCAACTCCTTGGTCACATTGCGCATATGATGATGTCCTACCGAGTGGGCCCAGAGATACCTCTCCGTTTACACGGAGTGACAAATCCCAGTCTCGATCCGCATAAAACAATAGATACTTTCAGAGATACCTGTAGTGCACCTTTATAGTCACCCAGTTACGTTGTGACGTTTGATACACCCAAAGCACTCCTACGGTATCCAGGAGTTATACGATCTCATGGTCAAAGGAAGAGATACTTGACATTTGCAAAGCTCTAGCAAATGAACTACACGATCTTTTGTGCTAGTCTTAGGATTGGGTCTTGTCCATCACATCATTCTCCTAATGATGTGATCCCGTTATCAACGACATCCAATGTCCATAGCCAGGAAACCATGACTATCTGTTGATCACAACGAGCTAGTCAACTAGAGGCTCACTAGGGACATATTGTGGTCTATGTATTCACACGTGTATTACGATTTCCGGATAATACAGTTATAGCATGAATAAAAGACAATTATCGTGAACAAGGAAATATAATAATAATACTTTTATTATTGCCTCTAGGGCATATTTCCAACAGTCTCCCACTTGCACTAGAGTCAATAATCTAGTTCACATCGCCATGTGATTAACACTCACAGGTCACATCGCCATGTGACTAATACCCAAGAGTTTACTAGAGTCAGTAGTCTAGTTCACATCACTATGTGATTAACACTCAATGAGTTTTATGTTTGATCATGTTGCTTGTGAGAGAGGTTTTAGTCAACGGGTCTGAACCTTTCAGATCCATGTGTGCTTTACAAATCTCTATGTCATCTCCTAGATGCAGCTACCACGCTCTATTTGGAGCTATTCCAAACAACTGTTCTACTTGGAGCTATTCTAAATTATTGCTCCATTATATGTATCCGGTCTCTCTACTTAGAGCTATCCGGATAGGTGTCAAGCTTGCATCGTCGTAACTTTTACGACGAACTCTTTTACCACCTCCATAATCGAGAAAATTCCTTACTCCACTAGTTACTAAGGATAACTTTGACCGCTGTCCTGTGAGCCATTCTTGGATCACTCTTGTACCCCTTGACTGACTCATGGCAAGGCACACTTCAGGTGCGGTACACAGCATAGCATACTGAGGAGCCTACGTCTTAAGCATAGGGGACGACCTTCGTCCTTTCTCTCTATTCTGCTGAGGTCGAGCTTTAAGTCTTAACTTCGTACCTTACAACTCAGGCAAGAACTCCTTCTTTGACTGGTCCATCTTGAACACCTTCAAGATCATGTCAAGGTATGTGCTCATTTGAAAGTATTATTAAGCACTTTGATCTATCCTTATAGATCTTGATGCTCAATGTTCAAGTAGCTTAATCCAGGCTTTCCATTGAAAAACACCTTTCAAATAACCCTATATGCTTTCTAGAAATTCTACATCATTTCTGATCATCAATATGTCAACAACATATACTCATCAGAAATTCTATAGTGCTCCCACTCACTTCTTTGGAAATACAAGTTTCTCATAAACTTTGTACAAACCCAAAATCTTTGATCATCATCAAAGCATACATTCCAACTCCGAGATGCTCACTCCAGTCCTTAGAAGGATTGCTGGAGCTTTGCATACTTATTAGCATCTTTTCGGGATTGACAAAACCTTCCGGTTGTATCACATACAACCTTTCCTCATTAAAATCGTCGAGGAAACAATGTTTTGACATCCTATCTGCAAGATTTCATAAATAATGCAGTAATCGCTAATATAATTCCAACAGACTCTTAGCATCGCTACGAGTGAGAAAATCTCATCGTAGTCAACTCCTTGAACTTGTCGGAAAACATCTTAACGACAAGTCGAGCTTTCTTAATGGTGACATTTACCATCATTGTCTGTCTTCCTTTTGAAATCCATCTGTACTCATTAGCCTTACGACCATCGAGCCGTTCTGCCAAAGTCTACACTTTGTTTTCATACATGGATCCTCTCTCGGATTTTATGGCCTCAAGCCATTTATCGGAATCCGGGCCCACCATCGCTTCTCCATAGCTCGTAGGTTCATTGTTGTCTAGCAACATGACCTTCAAGACAGGATTACGTACCACTCTAAAGTAGTACGCATCCTTGTCATCCTACGAGGTTTGGGAGTGACTTGATCCGAAGTTTCATGATCAATATCATAAGCTTCCACTTCAATTGGTGTAGGTGCCACAGGAACAACTCCCTGTGCCCTGTCACACACTAGTTGAAGAGACGGTTCAATAACCTCATCAAGTCTCCACCATCCTCCCACTCAATTCTTTCGAGAGAAACTTTTCCTCGAGAAAGGACCCGATTCTAGAAACAATCCATATTGCTTTCGGATCTGAATTAGGAGGTATACCCAACTGTTTTGGGTTTCCTATGAAGATGCATTTTATCCGCTTTGGGTTCGAGCTTATCAACCTGAAACTTTTTCATATAAGCGTCGCAGCCCCAAACTTTTAAGAAACGACAACTTAGGTTTCTCTAAACCATAATTCATACGGTGTCATCTCATCGGAATTACGTGGTGCCCTATTTAGAGTGAATGTGGTTGTCTCTAATGCCTAACCCATGAACAATAGTGGTAATTAGATAAGAGACATCATGGTACGCACCATATCCAATAGGGTGCAACTATGATGTTCGGACACACCATCACACTATGGTGTTCCAGGCGGTATTTATTGCGAAACAATTTCCACAATGTCTTAATTGTGTGCCAAAACTCGTAACTCAGATATTCATCTCTATGATCATATCATAGATATCTTTATCCTCTTATCACGACGATCTTCCAACTTCACACTGAAATTACTTGAACCTTTCAATAATTCAGACTCGTGATTCATCAAGTAAATATACTCAACATCTACTCAAATCATCTGTGAAGTAAGAACATAACGATATTCACTGCATGCCTCAGCACTCATTGGACTGCACACATCAAAATGTGTTACTTCCAACGAGTTGCTATCTTGTTCAATCTTACTGAAAATAAGGCTTTTCAGTCATCTTGCCCATGTGGTATGATTTGCATATCTCAAGTGATTCAAAATCAAGTGAGTCCGAACGATCCATTTGCATGGAGTTTCTTCATGCATATACACCAATAGACATGGTTCGCATGTCTCAAACTTTTCAAAAACGAGTGAGTCCAAAGATCCATCAACATGAAGCTTCTTCATGCGTTTTATACCATTATGACTTATATGGCAGTGCCACAAGGAAGTGGTACTATCATTGCTATCTTATATCTTTTGGCATGAAAATGTGTATCACTACGATCGAGATTCAATAAACCATTCAGGTTTAATACTAATCTTGATGGTAGAGGGAGCGTGCGATGTTTGATCACATCAAACATATATCGTCAGCTCACCTTTAGCTAGTCTCCGTTTATTCCGTAGCCTTTTATTTTGAGTTACTAACACTTAGCAACTGAACTGGTATCTTAATACCCTGGTGCTACTAGGAGTACCAGCAAAGTACACATTAACATAATGTATATCCAATATACTTCTATCGACCTTGCCAGCCTTCTCATCTACCAAGTATCTAGGGTAATTCCGCTCTAGTGACTGTTCCCCTTATTACAGAAGCACTTAGTCTCGGGTTTGGGTTCAACCTTGGGTTTCTTCACTAGAGCAGCAGCTGAATTGCCGTTTCATGAAGTATCCCTTTGTTCCCTTGCCCTTCTTGAAACTAGTGGTTTCACCAACCATCAACAATTGATGCTCCTTCTTGATTTCTACTTTTGCGGTGTCAAACATCGCGAATACCTCAAGGATCATCATATCTATCCCTGATATGTTATAGTTCATCACGAAGCTCTTGCAGCTTGGTGGCAATGACTTTGGAGAAACATCACTATCTCATCTGGAATATTAACTCCCACTCGATTCAAGTGATTGTTGCACTCAGACAATCCGAGCACAAGCTCAACGATTGAGCTTTTCTCCCTTAGTTTGTAGGCTAAGAAAATTGTCGGAGGTCTTGTACCTCTTGACGTGGGCACGAGCCTGAAATCCCAATTTCAGCCCTCGAAACATCTCATATGTTCCGCGACGTTTCGAAAACGTCTTTGGTGCCTCTACTTAAACCATTTAACTGAACTATCACGTAGTTATCAAAATGTGTATGTTCGATGTTCGAAACATCCACAAACGACGTTTGGGGTTCAGCACACTAAGCAGTGCATTAAGGACATAAGCGTTCTAGTGTCCGCATAATCGCTACTGTCAACTTTCAACTATATTTCCTCTAGGAACATAACTAAAACAGTAGAACTATAGCGTGAACTACGACATAATTTGCAAAAGGTCTTTTGACTATGTTCAGGATAATTAAGTTCATCTTATGAACTCCCACTCAGATAGACATCCCTCTGGTCATCTAAGTGATCACATGATCCGAGTCAACTAGGCCGTGTCCGATCATCACGTGAGACGGACTAGTCATCATCGGTGAACATCTTCATGTTGATCGTATCTACCATACGACTCATGCTCGACCTTTCGGTCTCCGTGTTCCGAGGCCATGTCTGCACATGCTAGGCTCGTCAAGTTAACCCTAAGTGTTTTCGCTGTGTAAAACTATCTTACACCCGTTGTATGTGAACGTAAGAATCCATCACACCCGATCATTACGTGGTGCTTAGAAGCGACGAACTGTAGCAACGGTGCACAGTTAGGGGAGAACACTTCTTGAAATTTTGTAAGGGATCATCTTATTTACTACCGTCGTCCTAAGTAAACAAGATGCATAAACATGATAAACATCACATGCAATCAAATAGAGTAGTGACATGATATGGCCAATATCATATAGCTCCTTTGATCTTCATCTTCGGGGCTCCATGATCATCTTGTCACCGGCTTGACACCATGATCTCCATCATCATGATCTCCATCATCGTGTCTTCATGAAGTTGTCACGCCAACGACTACTTCTACTTCTATGACTAACGCGTTTAGCAATAAAGTAAAGTAGTTTACATGGCGTTCTTCAATGACACGCAGGTCATACAAAAAATAAAGACAACTCCTATGGCTCCTGCCGGTTGTCATACTCATCGACATGCAAGTCGTGAATCCTATTACAAGAACATGATCAATCTCATACATCACATATATCATTCATCACATCCTTTTGGCCATATCACATCACATAGCATACCCTGCAAAAACAAGTTAGACGTCCTCTAATTGTTGTTGCATGTTTTACGTGGCTGCTATGGGTTTCTAGCAAGAACGTTTCTTACCTACGCTAGACCACAACGTGATATGCCAATTGCTATTTACCCTTCATAAGGACCCTTTTCATCGAATCCGTTCCGACTAAAGTGGGAGAGACTGGCACCCGCTAGCCACCTTATGCACCAAGTGCATGTCAATCGGTGGAACCTGTCTCACGTAAGAGTACGTGTAAGGTCGGTCCGGGCCGCTTCATCCCACAATACCGTCGAAACAAGATTGGACTAGTAACGGTAAGCATATTGAACAACATCAACGCCCACAACTACTTTGTGTTCTACTCGTGCAAAGAATCTACGCAATAGACCTAGCTCATGATGCCACTGTTGGGGAACGTAGCAGAAATTCAAAATTTTTCCTACGTAACACCAAGATCTATCTATGGAGAGACCAGCAACGAGTAGAAAGGAGAGTGCATCTACATACCCTTGTAGATCGCTAAGCGGAAGCGTTCAAGTGAACGGGGTTGATGGAGTCGTACTCGTCGTGATTCAGATCACCGATGATCAAGTGCCGAACGGACGGCACCTCCGCGTTCAACACACGTACAACCGGTGACGTCTCCCATGCCTTGATCCAGCAAGGAGAGAGGGAGAGGTTGAGGAAGACTCCATCCAACAGCAGCACAACGGCGTGGTGGTGGTGGAGGAGCGTGGCAATCCAGCAGGGCTTCGCCAAGCACCATGGGAGAGGAGGAGGAGGGAGAGGGGCAGGGCTGCACCAACGAGAGATCAAATCGCGTGTTATGGGCAGCCCCTAGGCCTCATATATATAGGGGAAGGGGAGGGCTGCGCCCCCTTTAGGGTTTCCCACCCCAAGGGGCGGAGGCCAGCCTCCAGATGGCATCTGGTGCGGCGGCCAAGAGGGGGGGGAGGAGTCCATCCTCCCCAAGGCACCTCGGAGGTGCCTTCCCCCTTGAGGACTCTTCCCTCTAGGGTTCCCTAGGCGCATGGGCCTCTTGGGGCTGGTGCCCTTGGCCCATGTAGGCCAAGGCGCACCCCCTACAGCCCATGTGGCCCCCCGGGGCAGGTGGCCCCACCCGGTGGGCCCCCGGGACCCTTCCGGTGGTCCCGGTACAATACCGATGACCCCGAAACTTGTCCCGATGGCCGAAACAGGACTTCCTATATATAAATCTTTACCTCTGGACCATTCCGGAACTCCTCGTGACGTCCGGGATCTCATCCGGGACTCCGAACAACATTCGGTAACCACATACAAGCTTCCTTTATAACCCTAGCGTCATCGAACCTTAAGTGTGTAGACCCTACGGGTTCGGGAGACATGCAGACATGACCGAGACGTTCTCCAGTCAATAACCAACAGCGGGATCTGGATACCCATGTTGGCTCCCACATGTTCCACGATGATCTCATCGGATGAACCACGATGTCAAGGACTCAATCGATCCCGTATACAATTCCCTTTGTCTAGCGGTATTTTACTTGCCCGAGATTCGATCGTCGGTATCCAATACCTTGTTCAATCTCGTTACCGGCAAGTCACTTTACTCGTTCCGTAACACATCATCCCGTGATCAACTCATTGGTCACATTGCGCATATGATGATGTCCTACCGAGTGGGCCCAGAGATACCTCTCCGTTTACACGGAGTGACAAATCCCAGTCTCGATCCGCATAAAACAATAGATACTTTCAGAGATACCTGTAGTGCACCTTTATAGTCACCCAGTTACGTTGTGACGTTTGATACACCCAAAGCACTCCTACGGTATCCAGGAGTTATACGATCTCATGGTCAAAGGAAGAGATACTTGACATTTGCAAAGCTCTAGCAAATGAACTACACGATCTTTTGTGCTAGTCTTAGGATTGGGTCTTGTCCATCACATCATTCTCCTAATGATGTGATCCCGTTATCAACGACATCCAATGTCCATAGCCAGGAAACCATGACTATCTGTTGATCACAACGAGCTAGTCAACTAGAGGCTCACTAGGGACATATTGTGGTCTATGTATTCACACGTGTATTACGATTTCCGGATAATACAGTTATAGCATGAATAAAAGACAATTATCATGAACAAGGAAATATAATAATAATACTTTTATTATTGCCTCTAGGGCATATTTCCAACACGCAGGACCTTGGAAACACAAGAAGAAGGTTAATTAGTAAAGGGAAACTTGCTAACACGCATGCATGTGGATGAAACAATTATAATTACGGTGGAAGACAAACGTACCGAAACAACGATTCCATGCAAAAACAGTGCCATGAGTGGTGGCAGCAAACACAAGGCCCTCGTATTCAATTGCATCACAGTACTCATCCGTGTACAGAAACTGATTTTTGAGCAATATCCATCGAGTCAAACCAGCAAGGACGGCAACAAGATTGTCGAAGATAGCAACAACTTCATAGTTGTTGTAATTCCAAGAGCGGTTGGGAACTAGAGAAATTGCTATCTTCCGTAGAAGACAGTGACCATGATTGTATTTGAACGTGCGTACAATACCGGTGTGCTCAACCTCTGGGAAGTCTACTGAGATTTTTGGAAGTGGAACCCGGTCATGAGTGTACACATTCACAAGTTCCCACTCGCAGTTGGACCCAATGTAAACAACCCAATCTCCATTTGCGCCTGCCCAAGCCTTGCCCTCAAGCGATGGCATCTTAACATCATACGTAGCATTATCAAGCGGTATCAACTTGCACAGGGCGAGGCCTCCGTCGTGACGGCGCCAGTCATCAGGGTCACGGGAAGAAGATAGGGGAGATCAAACCGCTCCTTGACTCTTGGGTTCCTTGTAATGATGTTATTAGTTGAGTCAAGAATGGGCTTGAACGAACCTGCCATGCTAGCCGAGGTGATGATGTCGCACCTATCAATGAGTTCCTCCACCACGTCATCTTTCAGATCGGGGCAAGAATAACGGGGTCGTTTCTGTCCTGTTCCCTCCATGGAGAAGACGATCGAACAAAGGCAGAAGAAAGGGTGAAGGGCTGAAGGAAAATGGAGGAGGGAGAGGAAGAGCATACGACAGCAGTTCCAAATCGAGAGGGAAAGGCGAAGAGTCAGTGGATGGTTGCCAGTTTGCCACGGTTCACGAAGGGGCGCCTCGGCCTACACGTCGGTTCAGAAATACTCCTACTACTCGCCGTCGTCTCACTGATATGTTGGAACGGGACCACATGTCAACGAAACATGGTGTGTAATTTCTCGTGCAAAATGCGATCTGGCCGCGTTGGCCCAAGGTGCCACATTAGTTTTTTTTTGAAAGTTTGACGCATTAGTTATCGACCTTTATTTTTTTGAAGATGCAATCTGAATGGATAGCTCCTGTGCTCATCACACATGAGCGAATATAGTGATGGTTGATTCGCGCGAGCAACTTATCACTATGGGAATATGGGAGTACCAGCGGATTCAAGGAACAGAGAAATGATGGTTGCTTCGTCCGAGCAACTTACTATGGCGAAGGTGGGGCTCTGTGATTTGACTGCTCACTAGTCATTACTACTACGGCGCAACGACTGGGGTGAATCTTTCCCTGAAGTTGTGTTGTGCACTCAATATTGCTGCATGGCAGGTGGAGCCGGATGAAGGGTGTCCAACATGTCGGCGAAACGGAGTTGAATTGTTTTTGGCATTGCTATCAATCCTTCAGGATTTGTTTATATGTACGCATAATTTTGATGAAATTGTACTATGATGCTATGAAGGTTTCAACTCTGGTTCCCGCAGGAAAAAAAAGGTTTCAACTTAGGATTCATGTGTCTTGCCTTGAGTTTATCTCGTTACAACATTCCATCAAATACAAATGAAACTACCATGGCTAATGCATCTCAATGGTTCGCAGATCAGCCCCAATATTCACATCACAACTGAAGACAAAGTTGTGAGAAGGTGTACAAATAAAGAAAAAAATATAATTGATCAATGTTGTTCGTAGGCATGGCTCCATTTCCTTGGCACAGTGTTCATTGCTTGGCAGCTTGTTTCACCCAGCTCTGTAGCCAAAAAAGAGGTGTATGAAGGACACCACAATCCGATCATTTTGTGCAGCTCCACTAAAATCGGGCGGACCATCCCTATTTGCAAAGATATCCAGTCAGTGTGATTACGATTATAGTGGAACTAGATGATGAAACATAACACACATAAATAGAAGCCGATCACCTCTATGATCTCTCTTTAGGACTAACTTCTTGTTGGAGAAGATTAGGCACGGAGTTGGATGAGGAGGATAGCAAAACCAATCTCCCTTTCTGCAGTCCCACAGAAATGTAAAAACATTGCCCGTGTGACATTTTGGCGGAACTGCACAAAACACTCTTCAGAAAAGTGATTTGTGTAGTTCACCAAAAGGTCGCAATAGGAACGAGGTGAAAATGGATAGCCCTGTTTGCAAAAGTAGGTCGAAAGGAAACAATTACTACCCAATAACACGAGTTGAAGACACATACTCCAACAAAAAAGAAGCATGTTCCATGTAAAAAGGGAAAGATAGCACATGGTGGTTTATCAAAAATGGTTTGAGGACGAGATTGCAAGAAGGAAAGTACGTCGGTCGAGATACGATTTAAGTAAGCAACTAAAGAAGATCCACATGCAACAACGTGGGAAGATGGGCAGTGGAGCAAGGCCGAAGGAAGATGTACCTGAGGGTCGTCAGGATGTTACTAGGAGGGCGTCGGCGACCGGGATCTGCCCATACTGTGGCAGCGAGCAAGTGGCGAAGCCCCTACCACGCCGGAGCTTGGTCAGAGAGAACGGCGGGCACCGCGGATCGGGACGAGCTGCCTCAACACCGTCGAATGGAGAGACAATGCACATCCTCCCTTTCCGCCGGCGGACGGGATGCGTCCGGATCACTGACCAACGTTAAGAGAGAGAGGCCACGGCGGCCTTGTGTGAGATTGTGTGACAAGACTCACGAGAGACAAACCCATTTTTCCATTTTCCCCACGGCAATTGTTTTATATTCTAGGCGTAGTACCCGACCCTCCTTCGAGTAAACAACCTCTACACGCGTCAAATTATCACGTGGGCTGCCTTTTCGTATAGAAACGAACTCCACCGTGTACCCGTGCGGGTGTGGCCGGGAACGAGACGTGAGTACGTGTGTCCTGCGTGCAATCTTCTTTAGGTGCAGGTACATACATGGGTGGGTGTGAGAGAGATGGTTTGTGCGAAACAGAGGCAATGTGTTGATGATATCTCAATCAAAAAAAACGTAACATATGCAATGTGTGTGAAACGGAGTCATGGACGTGAGATATCGATAGAATTGAAAATAGGGATGAAGTGTGTGGGTGCGTGATCGATAAAGAGTGCCATCGAATTTTTGTTTGCCCACGTCAAAGATACAGGGCGGCTGGCCTACTGGAATTTGAGAGGGCAGAGGTGCAGTTCTTCTCCGTGGCATGGATACCTACTTACAACG
>NC_041389.1:396059842-396080449 GCF_002162155.2 Triticum dicoccoides
GTGTGGGGAAGGAGAGAGACCTAGCTATGTATTGAGGGAGATCGATCGACATCCATGGATATGTGTACCAGAGGAATAAGGTTGGGAAAAAGACAAAGGTAGAGCGTCGGAGGGTTGGTGGTGGAGTGGCGTCTCACAAATGGTGGGAGATGCTTGCTAGACAAATGAAGGGTATGAGTGCAATATGAATAAGAGAGGGCGGGGGATGTCTATCTATCTATGCACGTGCGTGTGAGAGACGGGTCGGGAGGTATTCAAGGATGATGAGGGGAGAAGATATGGTTGTGGTAAGCATGCATAACTACATAGGAAGATCAATCGTCGTGTGTCCGAAAAAAGGAGAGACATAACTAGCGAGGTAAGTGTATCTGTGCTTGGTGAAAATGAATTATAGTCGACCTGGCTATATGTAGGGAGATCAGTTCATATACACGCCTGCATGTGTTAGAAGCAAATAAGGTTCGGAGAGGCAGACAGGGGGAGAGGGTGTGGCTAGGAGGTGGTGCGAGAGGCCTACCATGTCAAGGGGGGAGGAGTGTGCGAGCATGTGATTAATGAAAAGAGGGGCGGGAGTGTGCACCTACGTGGAATCGTATTGGACATATGGGGGCATGGACGGTGAGAAGAGAAGAGGGGAAGTATATATGTGTTTTTGTAGGCACACTTGTCTAGAGAGGTATATCGAACGGTGTGTGCCAGAAAGAATGAGCCGGGGGCCTACACACACCGCTGGTGGACGACCTAAAGAGAAATAATGAACGTGCGCGATGGAGGGGACGCTAAGGGTGTGTGAGGGGGGCGGGCGTGTGCATGCACGATAGAAAGTTAGCGCTAGCTAGCTACAAATAGAAGAGGATCGTGAAGGTGAAAAAGACGAACAAAGATCATAATTCATTATAAAAAGGTGGATAAGGATACTTGAAGAAGATATCATAATGTAAAACATTGATTATAATTTGGGCTAATGTGTGGCTTTTGTAACTCAGGTCAAAATACTTGTCATAATGTAGGGGCGGGGCACTATACTTTGTGTGATAAACACGGTGTACATATGGAACATGGTTTAGATTATGAATATATAGTTAGTACATCAAATGTACTATTATTTGGAATCAACATCAAGTGTATTCAAAAAATAGAATTCGAGTTCATGTTGTACACATAGTTCATATCTATCTCTATAGTAATCATGTGGTGTGTTATTAAGGTAATACACGAAGATATGGTTGAAGTTGGCAACAATCATGATTGTAGATTCTTATTGAAATAGAGAAACGAATTCAAATTTAGTTCGAATTGTAGTGGTAGTATAGACATTTGGAATGCACTAAAATGTTGGTATGAGTAGGTTACATGCATTATATAGCAAGCGAAAAAAATTAATCGGACATAACATGGATTCATACTCCCTCGTTCCATCTATATAGGGCGTAATGAGATTTTTAAGACCGCCTTTGACTATTGACAAGATTAATAGTACATGACATGCACAATGTGAAAATTATATCATTGAAAGAACCTTTCACAGACGAAGTTAATGGTGTGCTTTGTGTAAGTTGCATGTCATATATCATTGCTCTAATATTTGGTCAAAGTTAGCATCGAAAAACGCTTTAGGCCCTATATAGATGGAAGGAGGGAGTAGCTTTGAATAGCATTTGTATAGTAAAACGGGGCAAGACTCTCTCTTTGAGTGGTGTGAATAGTTTTATTTTTTTTTGTTTTCTTTTTGGTTGAGTGAAGTGTGAATTGATTTGGTACGTACAAGTACAATATTACTACACATTAGGCTTGTCCCTACAATTCAACCCACGTCTTGTTATTTCCCGAAAATTTAGATATCGTGCTCCCAAAACTTGCGCCTTCACAACCCGTGCCTTGCTATCCCGAAATTACAACGCACGCGAAAACTCCCTCCAGCAGCCAAATCCCGACACGTGAAATCCCCCTTCTAACCCTAAGCCGAAAGGGACGCTAGTTCAAATCGGTGGGGGGTACTTTTGTAACACACTCTACATTTTGGACAAGCACGTCCCTAAGTCATGCTTCACCCCCTCCCATCGCCCCCTTTTCGCCATTCGAAATCCCAGGCCACCATAACCTCTCCGCTCCAGCCGCGAAACCCCACCCTCCTCCGTCCGCCACATCACCGCTGCCCAGCTGGAGCCTCTTCCCCGACCACGTCATCCACCGCAACAGCTTGACGTCCCTCGTCCACCTCCACGGATGAGGATCCGTCATCCATCTTGCGGTCCAGCCGGTTCAGCCGCCCCGTCCTCCACCTCCAAGGAGCTGCTCCGACGATCGCCTCGTCTATCGCGGCTGCTCCATCCCCACAGCGCCGCCTTAACCCGCTCCACCGGAACCGCGGCATCCTCACCGACTCCTCGAACGAAGCCAAGGCCTACTCGGCGCCACCAAAGAGGTTGTACACTCATTGCATCGCACCTTCTCCTTAACTCGACCTCCCGGCATCGACGGTGCTCCATCCCGCACCCCCATGGAGTGGCTACCTTGAAGTCGGCGCCACGAACGACATCTCCATGGCGGCTCTCCCCCAGTGCAAGGCCCCTTCGACAGTGGCGTCCATACCAGTCGGATCTGCTGCTGCTGCTCCTGCTCTCGCTCGCTCGCTCGCGCTGCTGCTACTACTTCGGCTCTCGCTCGATCGCTTGCTCGCCCAGCTGCTGCTGCTGCTCTCCCCCTCGCTCGTGATGTTGCTCTGCTCCAATTAAGCCACACTTCAGTCGACTGAATCGACTTTTGGGTCAGTCGATTTTTAGGGGTTGGGGGGGAGGCTCGCTGGAGTTAAGGAAGAACCACCCGCAGCGGGGACGGGGGCTCGCCGGAGAGGTACCCCACTATCTATCTTAGGGTTTAGGGTGGGGTCGGGGGGCTTAGAGGGCTGGCCGGGGCAGCGGTGGCGAGTTGTTTCGGGGCAGCGAGGCAGCGCTGGGGCCGGCGGTTCAGCCGGTGGTGGCTGGCGGCTCAGGGGGGTGCAGGTTGAAGATGAACTGCAGGCCCTCCCTAAACTACATGTCAAGTGCCTCTCTGCTACCATTGCATTCAGATTCCACGGTAAATTTCAGTTTCGATAGTTAAGTTCAGAGTCAACAGTTTTTACCTCATATGTTGTAGTCAGGTGGTTTTTGGTGATGTTAATTTTACATCCATTTTACATCATCTATTGGAGATGCTATTAGAATCCCACTTGAGATTGATGATGTCTGTCTTGTGCTGCTTCAGCCTTGACGTCTTACGGCTCACCGGAGCTGCTCCAACGACATAACGATCCATCACAACAGAGCAGTGCCCTGGACGCCGTCTACAGATTCCTCAAATCTTCCTCCACACCTCCGACAGCCACCTCTGCCTCAACTGCTTCAGCGACCAACCCAATGATGCTGAGGTCAACACGGCTACGACAAAGAGGTTGTACACTTGTTGCATCACTTATTACTATACATTCACGTCGATCCATTAGGGCTATTTTGGTTCAACGGAAAAACATATCAATAGGGAATTTTCCAATGGCACTCTACTATTCAACTATTCATGCATTTTGTTGAATGGAATGAAGCAAATCATCCACCTGGACCTACTTTTCAAAATCCTATGCATGAAAACAAGACCAAGTGCATTAGTGCCAGAATAACATTCTAGCTATACACGCTTTCATATGGTTTCTCTTTATTTTGTCCATGTTTCTTTGCATTCCTTTGCTCTTCCAATTCCTGTAAACCAAACACCCAAGTTGACAGAAATCATGTGTTTACAAATGCTCTGTTTACCATGTGCATTTTCCTATCCTATTCCGGTGTTTTTCCTATCCCTGCGTTTTAAGAATCATGCAAGCCAAATGAGCCCTTATAGAATTACTTCAGTTATAGGTACGTGTCAAAGGGAACTTTGTGTGGTTTGTCCTGCTCCTGCCGCGACGTCGTCCACCTCACCTGAGCTGCTCCATCGACAGAAGCATCCACCAAACCAGACATCACGACTCCTGACCATCTTTCGCCGCCTCAGAACTCCTTCCCTGTCGCCGGCACCCACCCCAATGGCATCACCATCATCGACTCGGCAGATGAACCTGAGGAGTACACGGGTCCACAAGAGAGGTCGCACTCTTTTGTGTCTGCTTATGTTATGCATTGCTTAAACTTACCTGCTACTTTATCGTCCTGTTCAGCTCTTGGACTCCCAACTCAGGTCCAAATTAATTTTCAAACTTGAGTTCTAAATTAGTTGTGAGGCACATATCGAGGCAGCAATTAATAGTATGTCTGTCTAATATCTAGTTCACCTAGGGTATGCCTATGTTGTTCATCTTGGGTGGGAAACAAATAGTAAAGCAATCATCATCTATCTTTTTATTAATTTAAAGCAATCATCAGCCTGCTATCATTATTTTTGGATCCATCCACTGGTTGTTACCATCACTGTAAATTTCTGCATGCTCTCCTTACATAATCTCACCATATTTTTTCGTATGCATGTCAGATATTGTACACAGTCATGCTGAACGGGTAGAGAAAAAGAGAAGAGTTTTGCACGGCAATACAATGTCATGTAGACATCGCTCCATGGTGGGTTCAATGGAAAACCCTCCCCACCCCTCTCCAGATTGTAATCCAGAGGAAGATATCTGTTCTGAGGTGGATTCAGACGCCGCTGACCACTCCTATTTACCCCCCATGGTGTTTGCTCTACCTTGGCATGATGATGTTTGTCATATCATGCATATGTTGCCTTGCAGTGCCTACTTTTGACATCATATATGTCATCTGCTTAGTTTAGACATGTTCTATAATGCCACCTGTTTAGTTTCTATATCATATATGGGAATTATGCAGTCTCATGTCTTTTAGCCATCCATAATATATGTGAAATGTGCAATGCCATCCTGTTTAACCAGGCATCATATATTTGAATGATATCTTGCCCATCCTTTTCTTCATTACATTTCCATTTGTCGACAATGTTTGTACATTAAACTACTCTTCCTGTGAATCAGCCATTAGGGTGGGAGATGGAAAAATCTGGAGTGAAAACAAGGCCTTTATAGCAGACAGTGCTACCTGTCGAAGCATATCTCTTGTTGGATCTCGATAGCTCCTCGGAGATGGATTCAGAGACATATGACCAGTCCTATTCCCCTACTGAGGTGTATGCTCTAACTTGGCACGATTATACTGCTCATATCATGCATACGGTGTCTTGCATTGCATAGTTTAGACATCATATACACAATATTCAACACCATGTTCTTAGTTCAGACATCATATCGAATGCCCTCTGTTTAGCATATAAATCACATATGTGAATTAAATGATGCGATCCTGATTACTTAGATAACAAGTAGGTGAATTATGTCATGCGATCTTGTTTAGTTATTCATCATATCTTTGAATTATGTTATGCTATGCTATCCAGTTTAGATAGACATCATATATGTGAAATTATGTCATGCTATCCGTTTTAGTTAAACAATATACATGTCAACTATTTCATGCCCTCTTTTTTCCACACTATCTATTGCATCTGTCTCTCATACAATGTCTGTACATTCAACTATGTTTCCTGTTTATCAGCCATTTGAATTGGAGCGAGTGATGCCAGTATCTACCGGAATAAAAACACGGTCTTCAAATAAAACAGTGCTACCTCTTGGTGGAGATAGCACCCCGGTTGTACATGCACAAGAACCAGCCCTACCACACATAACTCAAACTCTCACAGATTGTACCCTTACTGCTTTAGACAGAGAACCAGCTTCACCCAATCTAACCCCAACCCCAGCCGATAGTAACCCAGTTCCTGTTGACACAACACCATCTCCACCATAGAGCTCCCAAACAAGAGCAGTTAGTAAGGCAGCTCCAGTGCCCAAAGGGCCAGTACTATCACAGCGAACCCCAACTCCACCAGTTAGTATGCCTATTCCTGTGGAGGAAGCACAACCAGCCAGTCATAGTTTAGCATCTATCGCATTTGATGTTGTTAAATCGTACGTGCGTATCTTCCCATCTTGCAAATATTATACTGAAGATGAAGGAAAATGCCAGTTGCAGGTGTTTGTCGAGGAGTTATGTGTAAGTAATGTTATTCATGGCAATTACTTTGCTTCATCCCATACATCCTACCTCCATGATGGTTATAATACAGCAAATTTTCCCATTTTTCTCTATAGAGAAGGACCGATTTGGAAACTCGGGATGAGGTAACCTGTGCTAATACCTCTGCTATCTTCAAGAATGCTTGGTGGTAGTATCGGAATTACCTGAAGAAAACGTACTTCACCGGCAAAGAAACTCATCAAGTTCCCTTACGTTCTCCTGAGACACATTTACTGCACGATGACTGGGAACGCCTTGTTCTGTACTGGTCCCGAACCAAGAATGTGGTAAGGTCTATGAGCTCATTTTCTATTTTTGGTTATTATATTCTTGCGTCTTACTGTACTCTGTTCACATAGAACAAGTGCCTAAACCTGAAGAACAACTGTTCTAATTTAAGATTCCATTGCTATCATAGTTCAAAAAAGCGCTAGGCGTTAATTGTGCGTTTTGCCACCGCCTTGCACTTTACTGACCAAAGCGCATGCTTATGCGCAGTTATGCAAAGATTAAGCGTAGTTATGCGCAATGTGTTTTGCCAATGCCTAGAGCCTAGGCGCGCCTTTTTTAACTATGATTGCTTTGCTCTTGTATCACTGTATTTACTGATACAAACTTATTTTTAAATTGAAGGATCCAATCGAAACTCCAATGGCACCACAGGTATGTTCACGCATGTTTCTTTAACAGGTTTGCTCTTATCAATAGCTCTTTTGATTTCAATTTCAATTGTGTATACAGTTGACTTTCATATCATGCACATTACTAGCATCACAACAGAGTCAATAGTGTGGTTGTACATGTAGACCCGTGGTACCCATATGAAATCTTGTTGTGCTGTGTAGTTTCCCACGCTTTGTATTCTTTCACTGCTGCTTTGTCTTGAACTGATATGATTTGAACCGTGTCTCTATTTTGATTTGGCAAGACAATGCAGTGACCATAGGACATAGATATATTTTTGTTTGATGCTTTTATTATGTACTAGTACTTGGCAATAGAAGACTTGGTAGTTTAATCCTTTCCGCCTTACTAATGAACTGGTTCACCGAAATGAGTTTCATATACTAGTACATGCTAAACTTGTTATGTGTCTGCTTGTTTCTTCTCTTAGAATGCTGACAGAATATTGGGGAAGAGTGCCTTATTAAGCAATGGTAAAGGAAGTAATGCAGATAAGGTTCAGGATAGTGACACATCCTTGTTGGTCTCCAACAAAGCTGATAAAACAGCTAAGGAAGACTATCTTGAAGACAGCAAGACAACCCCAAAGTCATGTCTTGGTTTAGTGTTCGAGTTACTGGCCACTACCGCTTGCACAAGCTATTCAAACTCACTATCTGAATCAATTCGGTTTCTTGAGTCTCAACTACAAGCTGAAAGACATCGATCAACTGTGCTGCGACAAGAAGCGGAAGGACTACAGAAGTCCCTAGAGCATTCAGATGCATACTTTCCGGTGCAACAGCAAGCGTTGGAGGATTTTAGCGCCAAACAGGACAAAGCTAATCAGCTTGCTAAGCTTATTGCCAACATGGTGGATACCCAGGATAATGTTTCTTGAGCTCTTCTGAAGTTGTTTCAGTTATGCTCTCGTTTTGCTGCCGCATTTATTTGCACTGGTGGCCAATTTTGATGGCCAGTGTATGTAATATGCTGCTTTGTTCCCTATATTTGCACTGATGGCGAACTTTGATGCCCAATGGATGTAATATGTGTAATAGCGGTAATAGGCTAGCCTTAATTGCTTGCTTATTTATTTCCTTATTGTCTTGTTTAGTTGTTTGCTTGTAGTCACTGCAGTTCTTTTTTTGTGTTTTTCTAGTGGCCACAATAGCCTATTTTTGGTAACTAGGCCAAAATAATCATGGCAACACACGGACTGTTGTAACCATGGGCCTCCTACATGTAGTATGATCCATGGGCCTTCGTTCGACCGTAGGACCATTGGCCTTCTATACGGGCCGTAGGATCCATCGGCCTTCTAACGGGCCTTAGGGATCAATGGGCCTTCTACGGGCCATAGGGTCCATGGGCCTTCTACGGGCCATACGATCCATGGGTCTGCTACGGGCCGTACTATCCATGGGCCTCATATGGGTCGTAGGATCCATGGGCCTTCTACGGGGCGTATCATCATTTCGCCAATCATGGGCCGTACTATTCGTGGACCATAACGGGCCGTTAATAGGCCGTTTTGATAACTCTATTAAAACAGCCCAACGGGTTTTATTTGACATGAAAAGGGCCTAACGTATTAACGGTCCGCAAACGGGCCGACTGTAACGACGGGCTGAATTTGGCCCACAAGCAGAAAATGACAGTAACGGGCCGTATGTAACCGAATGCTGCAAGTGAGCCCAAGAATCAATGGGTCTTGAGAAGGCCAAAATATAACTTGGGCTGGAAACGGCCCAATGGAATAATGGGCCATTAATGGGTATAAAGTGATACACTGTTCATTACGGGCCAGCTTCACCACAGGTCGTTAATGGGCCAAGAGTTACAAAGGTCCTCATATGGGCCGAAAGAAGTCATGGGCCACACATGGGCCGGAAGTTAAAACGGGCTGAATCATATTGGACGGCCCAGATGACGCTACTGGGCCTAATTCGTATAGGGCGTAACGGGCCCTGGGTTAGCGGGCTATAAATGCATTATATGCGAACAGGTCACTAACAGGATTTCCGTGGGCCGGCTTGCCACCTTTTGACCAAGTCAAACGGGCCGGCCTTTTCACAGGAATGGGCCTCTATTGGGCCGTGCCACGTGTCGACGTATCATAGGCGCCTTCGGTCCAATGAGCGGATGACATCTGTCCCAACGGTGAGCCGACACGTGTTTCCTCCAGCCAATGATGATTTTACACATGGAAAATCCCCATTGGTCGGGGCTGTTAACGGGTTATCGGATCCAAAATCCGACCTGATAGCTTAACGGCGTTCTGTTACGGTGGATGCCACGTGTCGGTCACCCTTGACGAAAGAACTTCTGTGATGCGCGATTTATCGTCATAGAAGTGGACACTTCCGTGATGATAATTTTGGTAATGTCATGGAACACTTCTACGACAGCACAGGTATGACTATCTTGATTCTGTCATAAATTTGTCATGGATGTACATGCATGACAAAAAACGTGACCTACTGTGACAAACACGTATCATCACGGAAGTGTATTTTTTGTAGTGATATCATATTGTTTGGAATATATATGTCCTTTAGTAGATTTCAATATGAACTACTAGTACATACTCCAAACACTGATGTATATAGACGTATTTTAGAGTGTAGATTCACTCATTTTGCTCCGTATGTACTACTACCTCTATCCGGGTTTATTGGTCCCCATTGTATTTCGTGCCAAATTTTGACCATAGATTAAACTAAGAAAATGTTCACGCATGTCACCAAACATTATATTTTTGAAAACTATGTTCAAATATGAATCCAATGAGATAATTTTTCTTGACATGCATTAACATTTTGTTAATTAAATCTTTAGTCAAAATTTGGCACAAACTATAAAAGGGACCTATAAACCAGGACGGAGGTAGTAGCACTCTCCCTCGCCCCTCGACCTTCGCCCACGTGGTGGACGTGCAGCAATTCATTCGTTCTCATATAGCCAGAATGATATATACTACACTACCATTATTGCTCGACTTCCCGAAGAGGCGAAGAGCCAATCGCAAGGTTAATATTTTGGAGAGGAGTTTACTCCTACACGCACGAGCGCTCCACTATATACATAGTCAGGACGGGCCAGCCTACACGGTTGCTTGCTGGGGTTGCTCTCTTCACACTTTCTCACACAAAACGAATGTGGCCACATCTCTGACATCCCGGTGGATCACGTCCGCTTGGGGAAGGGGTGGATGCTTAGTGTAGATGCGGTGGCCATCGCCGATGGTGAAAACCCACTATCGGCACATCCTGATCAGGGGTCCCCGCCGTTCTCTCTCACAAGGCCGGTGAGGTTGCCTTCGTCCCTTGCTCACTGCCGCGACATGGGCAGTTGCCGCCTCCCGCCGCCCTCCTCAAGGTTGAGCTACGTCCCTCAGGTACAACTCCCTTTATAGCCGGCTTGCACCACTGCTCCAGCTGCCCACATCACTCCATGTGGATATTTCTCTACTTCTTTGCCCCTCACATACCTGATACCTCTACTGGCTTTTTTTAGGGAAACCTCTACTAGCTTCTACGTATTGTATTTGTGATGAGTTTATGTCTCATCAACTAGTCCCAGTAATGTTATTCTAATCACGCTTCTTCAATTTCTTTGCCATAGGGATGCTCATCCCAATTTTTGTGAAACTGCACAAAATGATCCGATGGTCAAAAGGTTGCAAACTTCATTTATTAGGAAGCTCGAACATTGCCAGCAAATTGAAGCCTTGTTAGGGTTCACGGTTCAAGGGCTAGGGACTGCATGGATCATTTTTTTCTTTAGCTTCCTCTGTTCCAAAATAAGTGTCAACTTTAGTAGTAGTACAACTTTGTACTAAAGTTTGCACAAAGTTGAGACACTTATTTTGGAACGGAGGGAGTACATATTTGCTATGATCTGTCAATCATTGAGATGCAATAGCATGCATGTTAGTCTCCTTTGTATTTGATGAAATGTTGCAACGGGCAACCTTGGACGCAAGATACATGTAACAGGAGCTGGAAGCTTCATAGCATTGTCCAAATTTATCTCGCTGATAAATTATAGTACGTAGTACTATACTAGTACTTCCTCCGTTCCTAAATATAAGTCTTTGTAGAGATTTCATCATGAACCACATGCGGATGTATATAGATGCATTGTAAGTGTAGATTCATTCATTTTGTTCCGTATGTAGTTCACCTAGTGGAATCTCTGGAAAGACTTATCTACTAGTAATAGCTAGCCCCCACTACTAGGAATTCTCTATCCTCTCCTTGAGCCACATCATCAAAATTGATGTAGCTTTTAGATGAAGTAAATCAGTCCATAATAGCCGTCTGATCTAGACGTTGAGAGGCTCCGCACTAAGCCACATGCAAGCATGCAGAAATACTGTGGCACATGCATGTGAGTGGGTTTTAAATCACATCAACATGTCTGCATGCAAGCATGCACCGGTAGCATGCATGTAAGTGAGCTTTTAAGTCCCATTAACATGTCAAAAAGAAAAATATAATCCCATCATGCAGTAGGAGTTGGCTGATCTTTTTTCCTTACGTGGGATGATCTAAATGATGATGGGAGTTTATTTAGTTTGGCTACCACATTTTTCATGCGGTTATAGAGTTTTTTTTAGTTCTATGAAATCGATAATTTTGCGTAGGGAGATATACCGCTGTTCCGCGGCATCGCGCGGGGACTCATCTAGTAATATTTAGGAATGGAGGGAGTACTATGTAAAGAGTTAGGTGTCGCACGGTGATAGTGTGAGGTGGGCCATGTAATCACTGAGCCTGTATGTTTTCACTGCTCTTGCACTCCTCCGCTATAAGAATGGAGAAAATTGTAATCTAGTAGTAGTAGTACCTCCTTTCACCGAAAGCATGGGACATCCAGCAGTCCTACCACCTCAGTAATAAAGACCAATGAGCCGTCAAATCACATAGACCCAGCAGTAATTTGGACGGACGAAGCAACCATCACTCTTGCGCCAGTGAGAGGTCGCGTCCGCTCTGCCCGGGCATGAATGCGGCACCGATTCTTTGGAGCGGCGCTGACTGTTTCGGGCGGGAAGCGCGCGCGGGCGATGGAGGGGCTTTGGGTGGGCCAAGCTGGTCAGGAGCGGGTGTGGCAGTTGTCTGCATGTCCCTACCGGACACGCCCGGAAACGAGAGGATGCACCAACTCTCACGGCTAAAATCGTACACTACACACCATCTCTCTGTAGGAGTAGGTCGCTCTGCCGCACTCTCTAACACACACATGTTGTTGAACACACACACACGCATGCACCTTGGTCCCGTTTCACCTTCTAATGTGACTTATTACACCTAGACGGAGGGAGTAGTAAGTATACGAGATAGGGTGGCACATTGACTTAAGTCGAATACAACTGCCCAAAATTTGTGTGCATGTTATAATAAGGATTCACTTAAAATAGTACGTGAGCGAACAGAGCGATCAATTGGACAGTGTTCCCGAGCAGTAGCAAGATGTGTGAGGTAAGATACACCGCTGGCGCTTTTAATTTTTCTTATTAATTTGTTTGTTTCACCCTCTGACTGGTGGGACCCAACGTACTACGTGGAGAGAGGTAAGGTGACTAAGGCTGCATTATTTCTGCACCACTATGGATAGTCTTACCACCAAAGCCACATGACTAGATTATGATTGAAATCCCAATGACTCCCCCCCACAGACAAAAACATGGCATGCTTGTCACACGAATAAATGAATGTATAAAAAGTTATTTTCCTCTCGTTGAACATAACGGGAGGGTTGTGTAGATGGTTAGCCTGTTCGCTCATCAAACTTGAGGTCTTGGGTTCGATAACTACACTTGAGCATATTTTTTTCCAGGAGGATTCTTTGACTGGTCAAAATGTTTTCTAGGGTTTGCACGCTTCACACTCTCTCTCCAGTATATATATACAGGCTGGAGCCTCAGCGCTTATAGTTGCTCTCTTCACACTCTCTTGCCCTCTCTCGCTGGAGTCTCAGCGCTTGTACTTGCTCTCTTCACACTCTCTTGCCCTCTCCAGATCTAAACAAGACATCGTTGGCCCCTCTCTCCCCTCACTGCTTCTCAAAGAGCCGGCAGGATCCGTCCGCCGGGAGGGGAAGGAGGCTTAACGCTGTCACCGTCGACGAGGGAGGGAATCCACTACCGGTGCAGTTGTTCACTTTCCACCCAGCGGCGACGCGGGTGGGCCTCCGACCCCTTTCTCTTTGCCACCGTCCCGTCGCCCACCGAACCACGCCCCAAGAACCTTAAGGTATATTTTACTTACTCCACATGCATTGCTCTAGCTGCATGTATACCATGAATCTAGGACGTGGTTCAAAGAGGAAAGGAGTGGGGGAAAGTAGTGGGAAAAGTTGTATATAGCATGAATCTAGGACGTGGTTCAAAGAGGAAATGAAGGGGGAAAGTTGTATAGCATGAATCTAGGACGTGGTTCAAAGAGGAAAGGAATGGGGGAAAGTAGTGGGGAAAGTTGTATCGCATAAATCTAGGACGTGGTTCAAAGAGGAAAGGAAGGGGCGAAAGTACTAGTTCAAAAAGGAAAGGAAGGGACAAGGCTGTAGAGTTTGAGCAGGACTAGATTTGCTGCGCTCACATAGGGAAAGGTGTCTAAAGATAACAAAATTGGGACCAACACAAATATGCTCCTTGGTTGTTTGTTCTTTGTTGCAACAGACTGTGCATGACCACAGTACATTGGTAGATGCACATGGTGCTGGTGCTTCCACTGTCCCGTGCAACTCATTAGCTATTGTTAAATCTAAGGCCATGTTTGGTTAAAAACTCCCTAGTCCGTACCTGCTTGGTTCCAGGGACTAAACATGGACTAGAGCTTATTAAATGACATGCTAAAAGACCATGTTACCCCTAGTAATGAACTAATAGAAACAAGGTGTGATGTGTGGCAGGGGCAACTATTGGAAAAAGTCCCAAAAAGACTCCCTCGGGGTCTTCTTTCTTTAGTCCCAAATGCCCACTTTTAGTCCCTAAAAGTCCCTCCTGTTTGGTTTAGATGGGACTGACACAGAGTTTTTTTAGTCCCTACACCAAAATGTCCCTCTAAACAAACACCCTCTAATAATGCCGCTGGAAAATTGATGCAATGCCATAGTTAAAAGCAACTTACATGTTTAATGAATTTTATTGTTAATATAATCTCTATGTTAATATTAATCAATGCCACCGTTTGAGAAATGCTACTGTCTTGCTTTCTTTCCCATTTAGATAAGGTAGATCTTTCTTTTTGTTGGCTTCTGTGTCATCCACCGTTATTGACCACTAATTGTTTCCTTTGCACCTCTGTGTAAACAGGGTTATCTACTTCACCTCGTTGCCATTGTGACCTTTTGTTGCACTGCACAAAACACTTTTGTTTCAAGAGTGTTTTGTGTAGTCCAACCAAAATGTCACACTGACAACGTTGCTTGATTGCTTGATCTTAGTGGAACCGCACAAGAGGAGATCTTAATTCCTATCCGTTAAGGCGAATTTGGTTCAGATCTTCTTCTTGTGAGTTGTTTGAATTCCGCATCATGAGAGATCTTCTTATTGAACCAAGTGATGAAGGGGAAGAACAAGCGGAAGAAAAACAAAAATCAACTCCCGGTGCTGTAATGAAGCACTGGAACTGTGATGACACAAGTAATGATATAGTTTTGCATCTTAATTTATTGCTATGGCTGGAACAAGCAATTGTTTTGCCACTGATTTGATGCCATACATAATTATCTCTACTTGTGCAAATAGGGATCTTCTTTGAAGATACCATATGTTTTAGTGGAACTGCACAAGAAGATATTGGAAACATTAAACTAATCGAGGAGTATATAGTAAGCATGGCCACCCCCGTAGATAGCAACAGATGGTTCCGGAGAAGTGCTTCATCTGTATGCTCTACACAATCAGCCTCCTGACAAAGGTTGGTACTTGCCCACTGATTTCATCCATATGATTGAGCTTTGTCATCTCTATTGGTGTTGTGCTACTGTTTAGATACTGTCATGAAAAAGTGGTATTGTCCTTGAGAAGTGCTTCATCTGTGCTATTTTAAATATTTCATTTCCTTTTTTTTGAGCAAACAGGGATGCTAGCATTTAGTAGTCCTCTTGTCTTTGCACAACAGGATCATCTTCCTCTAAAGAAGAATATGGAGTACGTGAAATGACTAGTTCCGATTATGCCAGGATGAAGAAGCCCTGTCTATCTTCTCATCAGAAGGAGCAGTTGAAGGATGGTTACATTACTCCCCATAAGAACAAACTAACTTCAACTCAGAAGGACTGACAAATCTCCATTTTTTTGCTGTGATGCGCGAGTACAATGTTGTTCTAGGATTCTTTCTGGTGAGTTCCATTTTTCTAAAAGTGTGCTCTACATGGACCATGTATGTGCCTGTTGAAACTGTCAATTCATAGTATAGTTTGCTTTATACTAATCACTTTTTTGTATTTGTGCAAACAGGGGTGCTCAGCTTGATTTCAATGGGAACTGCACAAAATGTTCATGAATACATCGAATCATTCATTTCTACCATAAGAAAGGAGGTGCCCATAAGTTCAAGGCGTTGCAACATATAAGGGTGAAATCATACAAGCTACGCGTGAATTTGGTTGATTTTGGTGGAACTGCACAAAAAGAACAGATGGTTTATTTAGCACGAGGTGCCATGTCAATGTCCGAACTGATGGCAAACCCTGCCCATTCAACAATCGTAGGCATTTGATATTTTGGAATGGGACAACCTTGTCAAATTTTGCTCATTGATTTTAGCAAGATATGCGTTTGATATTTTCGAATGGGACACCCTTTGTTGTCAGCAGCGTCGATCAATTTTTCTTTATTCTTTAGTTGTGAAGTAAATATTGCCTCTAACATGTGAGTCGCTGAGATGCATAACCATCGATTGTTTTGAATGTTCTCTATGAATTGCCAGGCCTGTGTGTTTGATTGCAATGTACAGAAATGCTAAAAAGCTGCTCAAACTCTTTGTACTCCTTTTGTTCCTTTTTACTTTGCACATTCTGAAAGTGCATACTTTTTTGTATAAGATTGGTCAAAGTAGAGATACTTTGACTACAGACAAAACTTGTATGCAGACTAGAAAGGACCGGAGGGAGTACATGTGAAACTGCTAAAAACAAGGTGATCACCCTGGGAATAATGGTAGTATGTATTGTTTTGCATGTTCATCAAATGATAGTGATACAGGAATTTGAACTAATCGAAATAAATTCATTCATACACGGTCGGATTTCATATAAACATGGCGGATTTCATTACATTTCATACATTCTTCAACTAAAAAGGGGTGCGCTGAAGGTATAATTAATTAACTGAAGCTACCCACCTATGTCCCGGTGAGCCGAACAGAAGCTTCAGTGACTTAACTGCAGGTGCAGTTGCGTAACTGACATGTGGCCTGTTGGGCCCACGTGTAAGTTAGCCAACTGCACCAGCAGTTAAGTAGAAGCAGCGTTCTTCTCCAGCGCAGCTCTCTGACTCCATGTTGCCGCCAAGAAGCTAACCGGCCGTCAATGGTCAACCCGCCTAGATTGGCTTCAACCGGAGGGTAGCAGCGGTGGCCTTACTTGGACCCGAGCAACGGCGACCTACTGTGTTCTACTTTTCCTTGTTTTTTGTGTGGCGCTGCCTCATTGGCAGTGAGGCGGGGCCTCGGCGGAGCCGACGATGTCCACTGTCTCATTGCCGGCGGGCGGCGCCTCAGCGGAGCAGTGGAAATCCTCCCCCATGTTGCCGGCATGGTGGGGCCTCGGCTGAGCCGGCGATGTCCTCTGCCTCGTTGTTGGCGGGGCGGGGGCTCGGCGGAGCCGGCGGTGTCCTCTGCCTCATTGTTGGTTCCGTGGGGCCTCGGCGGAGCCGGCGGTATCCTCTGCCTCGTTATTGGCGCTGTGGGACCTCGGCGGAGCAGGGCCTCATTGACGCCAGCGGAGCGAGGACTCGTCGGAGCCGGCATTGTCCTCTGCCTTGTCCTCGGTCTCGCCAAACAGCACCTCGCCCACTTCATCGTCCTCTTTGCTAGCCTCTTTGTAGGTGGCCGCAGCCTCCGCCACCCGCATGCGGTACCGCCAGCGCTCGAGGCGGCCGTTGCGGGAGGAGCGGTACGAGTCGAGCAGCGCCTCCTCCTCCGCCCGCTCCTCGGCGATCTGCTCCTCCGCCTGCAGGTGCTCCTGGAGGAGATGGTGGTTGTAGGCGGCGTCGGCCTGCGCCTCCCGGAACTGCTCCTCACGCATCTGCCTCACCCTATCCATATATTGGGCACGGGCCTCGCCGATGGTCATGGTGCAATGCACCGGCGAGGATGGCGCGGAGAAGGGGGTGGGCTCCGGGTCGTCGACTACCATGTTCTCCATTGGGACGTCGTCGTCCTCCGGCTGCCTGCCGGCCAACTAGTCGGCAGCAATGGCTGCCATCTCCTTGTGGTCCGTCGTCCGCCCGTCCCGAAGAGCGCTGGAGCGCGAGGAAGCCATGGTGGGCAGTAGTGGTGTGGACAGGAGAAAGGGAACGGATGCGGATGACTGTGGCTATGGCCGGCGCAGCAGTTTATATAGCAATGGTGGGCGGGCGGAGGGACAGACGTGTGGCGCCGGAGTAGCCGCCTCGTCAACCGCGTATCATTAATGTGTGCAGCAGATGGACGGACGGACGACACTTGTGTCGTTTGAAGGCGGAGCAATCGCCTCCACCGGGTAGCGGGGCGGCCGGCGCTGACTGTTTTGTGCGGAAAGCGCGCGCGGGCGAGGAGATGACTTTACTTGGAGAGGATGACAATGGGGACCCACCAGGTCCATAGCCTCACGTACGCAAGTGCCTCCTTATATATATATATATATATATATATATATATATATATATATATATATATATATATATATATATATATATATATATATATATATATATATAATTTATTTTGCTTCCTCCTGGTTTCCTGACATCACGGTCCCACACCATTGTCAACGTATGTACTCCCTCCTTTCCGGTTTATAGGGCTTATCTCAAAATTTTAGTTTTTCCATTTCATAAGGCTCAATTTGGTTTTTTCCATCACATGTTCAGATTCCAAGGTGCATTAAATCATTGCATGCAATTATTAAGAGAAAATTGACCAATGCATGTACTTTATGCATGCATGCATTGCAATTAATGGATTGATAAATTTTTTATTTTGAGGATAACAAGAGCATTAATTAGGTGCTTTTGCAAAACTACAAAAAGTACTCCACCACTTGCCATCTACCTTGATTGGTAAGATTTTTGAATTGAGCATTATAAACCGGTAAGGAGGGAGTAGTCAATAAACGAGAGAATTGCACAAAAAGCGGCCGATAGCTAGTACCAAGCAGCTCGAGCAATATTTGTGTTTTTGAGGTGTGAGCACTGCAGAGGTTTTCGATGTTTACCCCAGATATTAATTTTTCTTCTCTGAACAACAACGAAAACATCGCTGCAGGTATTAACTGGGCGGGCTGTGGCCCGTCTAGCCCAGGCCAGATATCCAGCCCAGATATTAATTTTTTTCAAGCTGAAAATGGCTAGCCCAACTATACATTTTTTAGGAATACCCAGGCAAGGTCAAGTTGTTATTCTCCGCCCCGCTGGGCTGCAAATATTTCCTAGGAGGGATGCATTAGGCTTAACAAGAAAATGGGCTTTAAGAAATAATAAATGGGATTTAATAATAAAAACCGGGTAGTAACTAAAAAAAATGCACCAAACAGTGGTTACTTTATAAAATATTATTTTTGGATATTGAAAATTTTAATTTCATTAATTGTTGCGAGCACAATGTTTCATTAGATTTTTACGTAATATAAATTTATATTGAAATTGTATTTAACCTGACTAGAAATTTTGGGATAAAAATATTCGGATCCCATCAAAATGTGGGAAATTTTATTGAATTCTGTTTTGAACGGTTGGTTGAAATGGGCTGTACTTTTAACAAACTGTAAATGGGCTATAGTAAATTCCATTAGAATTCAAAAATGGGCTACACATTCTTACAAATCTCAAATGGGTTATAAGTTCTCTGCCACACACTTCTGGCCTTACTAAGTTGACGCGTCCCCTAAAAAAACAGAGTTGACGCGTCCCCTGATAGTCAACACACGGTTCCTGCAGCAGTGGTTGTTGGATGTCCATCCAACGGATTTCGTGCTTCTTATTCAATCTCGGATATTCTAGCTTCACCTGCCCAAAAAATGATTCCTCCCCCTGACATCTGGGGCACCATTTCGGAAGCTGACCTGTGGGCCTACTAAGTTGATGTACCAAGGGCTTTGTCAACTTAGTAAATATAAATGATTCTAGCTGCAGTGACCGTATGATGTCCATCCAACGGCCGTCGTGCTTCTTCAACCTCTGGTCTTCTTGCTCCAGCTTCCTAAAGCAGCGCCGGTCGTGCCACCTGCTCCTGCCTCCTATGGCCGGCTGTGCTGTCGCGGAGGCGTCACCGCCCCCTACTACTCCCACCGCTGGCCAGGCCATCCCTCCACTCACCCACACCCCCTGTTATTCTGCGGAGACGGCAGCGCAGCCGAACCAGTGAACCCTCATACTCCTCTCCGCGTGTGCATCCACTACCGCGTCTTCCCCGGCTCTGTGTCGTCCCCTTCCTAGGCCTTGCCGTCGTCCACCGCCGTGGTGCTCTCGGCGCGGACGTGGACTGTACGTGGAGAGGCTGACAGCTGGGTCCACGGCAGCCGCAAGGAAGTTCCTCCTTATTACTGGCAAAATAATTATTCCTCCACCTGACAGCGGGGACCCACCGGACGGGCCACCGTATTTCGTGAAAAAAATGATTCGCCCCCTTACTGCTGGGACCCATGAGCTACATCTTCGCACACAAGGAAGTGCATCTGGGAATAAAAAACGATTCGCCCCCCTGACTGCTGGGACCCACCAGCTACATCTTCGCACGCAAGGAAGTGCGTCCGAAAAAACGATTCGCCCCCCGACTACTGGGACCCACCAGCTACACCCTCGCACGCAAGGAAGTGCGTCCGGGCAAAAAAAACGATTTCCCCGCTGACTGGTGGGACCCATCAGCTACAACTTCGCACGGAAGGAAGTGCGTCCGGGCAAAAAAAGACAAAACGATTTGCCCCCCTGACTGCTGGGACCCACCAGCTACATCTTCGCAGGCAAGGAAGTGCCTGACAGTCGGGACCCACCTGGTCGAAGCGTACATAGCGTTGTCATCCTGGTCGCGGATGTGTATGTACATACTGGTCGATGTAGAGGCGCGCACGTGTCATAGTAGAGGTGCGCACGTGTCGTAGTAGAGGCGCGCACGTAGCATGTACACGTACGTACATCGGCCAGGGTTGAAGAAAGAAAACACAGCAACGCATGTGTACATACGGGCGGGGTCTCGAATGCCTACTCGCGCATACGTACGGCGAGGGATCGTGTTCATGGGGAGGCAACGGAATGCGTCGTGTTCATGGGGAGGCAACGGAATGCGTCGTGTTCATCGGGAGGTAACGGAACGCGTGGGAGCCAACCGGCTAGGTCGGAACGGAATGCGTGGTCGTGTTCATCGGGAGGGCTTGGACAGAACAGGCGATGGAAACGAGGCCTGGCATACCGCAGAACGGAGGAAACGGCCTTGTGTTCGACCATCCACGTTCGAAACGGGATCCTGTTCATCGGGAGGGGTGTGGCGTACCGCAAAACGGAGGAAACATACCTCCTATGGTCGAAACGGGGGTCCTGTTGATCGGGAGTGGTGTGGCGTACCGCAAAACGGAGGAAAAGGACCTCCTACGGTCGAAACGGGGGTCCTGTTGATCG
>NC_041389.1:396080914-396094994 GCF_002162155.2 Triticum dicoccoides
GCAACGCTCACTGTTCATCCCAGAGGCAGCATTGATCGGCTTCAGTTAGCAGCAGTAGCGAAGGAATCGCTCGATCGGGTTCAGTTAACAGCCATCGATCGATCGCTCGGGTTCATTAACGTGTAGCCTGCAGTGCAATCGCTCTGGTTCAGTTAGAGCCCAACGCCTCGCTCGGGTTCAGTTAGAGCCAACGCCTCGCACCCACGCGTGTACGTGTATGAGAGAAACACGCATCGCTCGGCCCCTGACCACGGGTTTTTCCGTCATGGACGGCCCAAAGAATGTCATGCAGCTGCGTCTCCGGCCCGCCCAGGACAAAAAGCCCATTTTTTGTCATGATTTTTTGTCATAGAAGTAGGAGACCACCACATCTATGATGATACCGTGTTTTTTCACAATTATCGTCATAGAAGTGTCATATGTATGACACAAAAAATTTCGTTCGGCCCAAAATGTCACGGATGTGTCTTTTTTTGTAGTGCATACCAGCGACGGCTGGAGCCTCCCTAGGGACCGGGACCTGTCGGCATAGAGCACCAAGTCGATGTGAAGTTGCAAAGGGGAGACTAAGCTGAAGCAGGACATGCATTCGCAAATTTTCATAATAAGGATAATATCAACCAAAGGCATTACAGGCCCTTTACACGCCCCCACGGGGTCCGTCTCGATTCCTTGCAGGGAACAAAAGAAGGAAGCTTCTAGGAACCCTATCTAAACGCGCCAGCGCGGCCGATGCCATCATCAATAGTGGGCCACGGGAGGCCGGCGCCAACCCCATCCAGATCAGCGACGATGGCGGCCGGACGCTACGGCCTTTCTCCGGGCGCAGCGAGAGCTTGTGGGCACGTAGCTGTCGTCACCCGTGTCCGGGGTCTCATAGGGCTCAGGAGAGTCACTGGACTCCCAAGTGCCGCCGCTACTACTGGAGGAGCTGCTGGCGAAGCCAGCGGCAGGCTCGGCGTTGGCCGTCGTGCCGTCCCGGCAACGCCCTATGGGGCAGCACTCCAGGCAGCGGCCTTCCTTGTCGAAGACTTTGAAGAACATCGTGGAGGCACCGTCGTACTAAAAATGGATGGCGAGGGCGCCTTCCGCGCGGCATACTCGAGCAACCTCGCCCCAGCCACGGGTCATGAAGATCTTGCTGGGGGAGACGACTTCAACCTCCGCTCTAGTCGCCGGGGCGTCGCACTCGACATGCCGCGGCCAAAGCTTGAGGGGGCCCCTCGGTGGCATCTCGGTGGAGAAGAACTGCGGAAAGCGAATCCAAGTGCATAGAGGCATCGCCGCCCACATCACGAGTTTGCGCGAGCAGTCCATAGCGTGGGCTCCTGGGGCAACGACATGCGTACCCACGGCGCGGCGACCACCACTACAAAAAAATACACTTCAGTGATGATACGTGCCTATCCCAGTAGGTCGCATTTTTTGTCATGCATGTACATCCATGATGATTTTATGACAGAATCAAGATAGTCATACATGTGTTGTCGTAGAAGTGTTCCATGACATTACCAAAATTATCATCAAGGAAGTGTCCACTTCCATGACGATAAATTGCGCGTCACATAAGTACTTTCGTCAAGGGTGACCGACACGTGGCATCCACAGTAACGGAACGCTGTTAAGCTATCGGGTCGGGTTTTGGATCCGATAACCCGTTAACAGCCCCGACCCATGGGGATTTTCCACGTGTAAAATCATCATTGGCTGGAGGAGACACGTGTCAGGTCCGCGTTGGCACAGGTGTCACTCATCCAATGGGCGAGACGCGCCTATGATATGTTGACTCGTGGAACGGCCCATCAAGTTTAAATGGGCCGGCCCAACTAAAGACCCACAAGATTTTGCGGCCATAATGGGCGGCCCAGCTAAAGGCCCACGAGATTTTGCGGACCATAATGGGCTAGCCCAGCTAAAGGCCCAAAAGATTTTGCGGGCCATAATGGGCGGCCCAGGTAAAGGCCCACAAGATTTTTGTGTGCCATAATGGGCGGCCCAGGTAAAGGCCCACAAGATTTTTGTGTGCCATAATGGGCCGGCCCAGGTAAAGGGCCACAAGATTCTTGTGGATCATAATGGGCCGGCCCAGCTAAAGGCCCATGAGATTTCGCTGACATTAATGGGCTGGCCCAGCTATAGGCCCACAAGATTTTGAGGACCCTAGTAGGCCCCATTAACTGGCTGCCATGTTTTGGGCCAAATGCAGGCCCATATTTGACCTAGTCCATTAATGGCCTGCCACATTCCAGGCCTAATAATGGCCCATATGAGATCCGTCCCGTTAAAAGCCTACCACGTTCTAGGCCAAATTACGGCCCAGATAAATTCCGGCCCTTTAAGAGGCTTTGGGCTCAATTATGGCCCTATCAGATTCGGCTCGTCAACTGGACGCTATGCTTTTGGGCCCACTTGCTAAAGGCCCATTTAGTAATTCGGCCTGATATTAGTTTCGGCCTGTTAAGAGCCCGTTTAACATTTCGGCCCTATATTAATTTCGGCATGTTAAAAGCCCGTCATATAGTTGGGCCTAACTACGACCCAGTTTGCATCCGGCCTGCTCGCAGCCGATATCTGATTCGGCCAAACAGGGACCGAGACAATTTTGGCCTGTTAAAAGCCCGTGATTTGATTCGCACAATCATGGGCCAGGGTCCATTTCGGGCTGCTGCTGGCCCATGAGTTGTCCGGCACGTTTCAGGCCCAACCTAAATCGTGATTGCATGACGGCCCGATTATGTACCGTAATTTTACGGTTTGACCGGTTTACTGCGAACACAGGATATATATACAGTAAAATAACTGCATCATCGTGAATAAGAAAAAACCTAGACTATACAATAGAGAAATTACGTTATATTACATCCACTGGGCATCAAAGTTCGCCACTATGATAATAAAGCACAAGCAGATAACAGATTACATACACTGGGCATCAAAGATTGCCACCAGTGCAAATAAACACGCCGACAAAATAATATACAAAACCGAAAGCACTTCAATAGAGTTCAAGAAAGGGTAGCCCTGCTGGGGAGCTGCAGCGCAAGCAGCTGAGCAAGATGATGAGACTATGCTTGTTCAACACTTATATCTTCCTCACTCTGAAAGATAAACAAGCAGACAGATGACAGGTTTTTCACATAAAAGTATCAGTGCTGACAATTCATCACATTTCTTACTGACGAAAGAAGTGACACAGTTTAAAATTGCATTAACACAATATGGTATTGTTCAGGTCAAGACATGGCAGGAAATGACATTGTGAAGGAGTTGGCAGCTTCACGACACCACTGGATTACAGATCAAGAACTCATAAGTATCAATGGTTAGTGTGCTGTCAATTTATCCCATTTCAGATTGGCAAATAAAGAGACGGTTTAAATAATAGTAGAATGATATGACATTGTTCATAGTTAAGACATTGCAGTATATGACATTGTGATGTAGTGGCTAGGTTCACCACACCACTGGATTACGGATGAAGAACAGAAGCATCATGTAGTGCAAAAGAAGATCACTTGCTCTATATAGTTTAATTTACATGGTATGAAGACGGAACTTGGTTATACAACTGAAAACTTAAATTGAGAAGGACAAACTTTTCTTTATGAACTACATAATAAACTTTAAACATGCAATTTGATGCAAACACCAAAATTAAACAATTGTTATAGTCATGCCTAACCAAATATATACAACAAAGTTTGAAGGCTTGAGAAGGACAAACTTACATTATTGGTGAAGACAGGCTCTATAAAGGCTTGTCCATGCTGATGAGGGGGGGGGGCAATTCAAGAAGTTTACCACAAAATCTTCTTCATAAGCATTGCCTTTATTCTACATTTTGTTAAGAGTAAATATAGATGTGATATAATATATGAAAAAATGGAGAATATTTAAGGTAAGATGAAGAGTGATGCTACATAACCAAGTAGCTATAAATGTAAGTGCAGCTATACAGGCAAAAGGTACAGCCAATAGCAATGCACAGCTAAACTTCTCCAGTAAATATAGATCTGATGTGTAGAAAATGGAGGGCAAAGGAAAATAAGTTGCAGAGTGATGGTACATGAACAACTACCTGTCATTATAAGTACACTGATAAAGGACAACATGTACTTACAAGAACAATGCATAGCTAAAAAAATTGGCATTGGATATATTCTACACTAATGTAACCATTCATACAGATCAGATAATTTGGAGCGAACAATTGATAAGCAAGCTATCATGCATACTGTTGTCACATAATGAACCAGGTATCTATGCAAGTACAGTGATACAGGACAACAGGTACTAACAAGAGCAAAGTAGCGGGCATCATATTTGCGATATCCTGTCGTTCTTTTCAAACCGGAATTCTTCTTCGAGCAGATTTCCTGCAAAAAAGATCCGTAAGGCACATGCAGAAAAGTAGAAGTTCAAATTGTCATGTGATTTCATTGACAGTACCTCATCCTGGGAACAAGACCAGTGCATAACAATGTTTTTCCATTCAATATCTTCTAAATTTAGCACATGAGACTTCACCGGAAATTCGTGTATAGACTTGCCATCAAAGTGTGATTTCCTCAGGTAACACCGATACTGCTGCAATGCGTCCTTGAAAAGCACAAGCAAGCTTTCCTCGTCATGACTATCCAGATTGACCCTCTCCTAGTTACAACAATGTAATGTAAATCATTGATGTGTTGAATCAGCAGAAAACAGGAAAATAACAACCATGAATAATAGCACTTACACGTAAGTTGGACAGGAAGATGTGAAAATGGTGTTTGTCTTCACTATAATCTTCCCATGATGGGAATATATGCACGTAGCCCCTAACAACATTGAAAGCATTGTCTTTTAAACTGGGAATAAATGGAATGGGGTTCCAATCTGCAGGAATTGGTCGTCTCTGCAGTTGGGATAGGTCTTCGGCCGGTGGAGTTGATGTACTTTTTGCTGGAGTCAGATTTTTCTGTGGTACGGCTGGTGCTATGGCAAATGAAATCGGTATACCTTTTGCTGGAGTGCAGGTCATGTGTGGTGGGGCTAGTGGTGTGGCCAGTGAAGTATGGGTACAGTCTACTGGAGTCGGTCCTACGTTTTGTGTCACTGGTTGTACAACCAATATAAGTGGGGTGTTGTCTGATTTCTTCGGCACCACCACGTTTTTCAAGGACTTTGCTGGCGCTCCTTCAGGTTCGGCAATCACCCTCTTAATTTTTGATGTCTGATGCACAAGAACAACATTTGAGTGGAAAAACATGGTATGATGACAGATGGAATACGTATTGATAATGGATGGGCATGGCATCTCGACATATATCATGAGTAAACTAAACAGATGGCAGTGCAACAAAGTAGAAGAAATGCAAGACAACATATGCAAGATACCCGCAATCAATAAAACCTTGCCAAATTAGAACAGGCACCTTGATGGGTGAACAGGACAGGCCATCTGCCTTTGACTCCTCGAGGTTAGAATTGTCATTAGGATCATATTCTGAACAAGAATCAACAGGTGGGGAGCGTATGAGTTTCATTGCATCCAGAATGACACTCAATGCCTTGGTGCCAATTTCGTAAGGCATTGCAGTGTTTAGCTTCAAGAGTGCACTGTTGCTAGTGCGACACAAAGCAGCTACACATATCATAGTGTAGATATAACAGGGAAAACCGTAAGCATCAGAGTAAAATCGGCAAAGTGGAACTTGCTAGAATATATGTGCTAGTACTGCCGGTACAGCTGGAAAGGCTTCGGATACCAGTTCTCTTCAAGTGAAGGTGCGGTACTGTTAATATCAGGGTAACTCTCAAAGGCGACACAGCTCCCCGCATTCCTTGCTATTCTTATAGGATTCAAGAGGGCAGGTCACTACAAATCCTATTCCTATGTTTACAAAATGCTACGAATCAAAGAGGCTCAAAGTGTCCATCACAACCGACCGTGTAGACCTCTACACTGCAAATGTCCCTTCTCATCTTCAGTACAAGGAAGATACTGTACTACTATCATACTCCCTCTGTTCCAAAATATATGTCTTGGTAGAGATTTCCATTATGGATCACATACAGATGTATCCATATACATTTTAGAGTGTAGATTCGCTCATTTTTCTCCATATGTAGTCCGTGGTGGAATCTATACAAAGACTTGTATTTAGGAACGGCCCCCACCGCCTCTGTTCCTCCGCCACCCCCACCCCCACCCCCGCCCCAACCCCCACCCGCGTCGAGTTTTCTTCATTCAACGAGGCCCCACAACCACCCGAGCCCCTTCGTTCGCACCAGCAAACTCCGGCGAGCTCTAAAAAATTGACTGGACCAACTTTGAAATTTCGTCTGCTGTGATTTAACTAGTGTGGAATATAAAAGGGGAAAACCATAAGCATTGGGAGTATAGTCTTGAGTGTGCCATGGTGGATCTGAAGGTGCAAACCGGACAAAGGAAACTTCGCAACCAAGACAAGAAATCAGAGTAAAGCACTGGTGATCTATTTTCTTGCCGCGATAAATAAGTTGAGCAGATACGAAAGAGTACCGCCTCTGGTGCGGCGCCGTGTACGCATCTGCTGAGAATTTGACGGTGCTGCGGTTGTGATGGCTGTTGGAAGCGTGGAACCAGATCTAGGACAGTAGACATTAACGGCGGGGTGCGGTGGACGAGACGATCGTAGGAGCGGTACCGACAAGGTGGACGACGGCGGGGATGAAGCGAGAGGACGGAATGCAAGGATTCTGGTCTGAAGCCATTGATGAGAGAGGTCGATCTCTTGTAATGGACGGCGGCGTCGGGGTATCAGCTCCGGCATGGTGGAGGAGGATGGCGGTGGATGGGGTGGCGGACGGCGGCGAACGAAGGAGGGTGGGGTGGAGAGGGTGTTTTGGCGCCCACAGGATACGAATAGGGAAAAGGGAGGTAGAGAGGAAGGGGGAACCATGTATTCAGGGCGCGCTTGTCTCAAATGCAAGGAAATTTATAAACTTAGCCCAAGTTTCAAATTTCTACTACATCACAGCAATATTAGTTGGTTGGGGATAGGACGGTAATCTCGCATACACCGAATATTTGCCGATGAGAGTTTGTTTTTGGCGCCCACCATGTATGAATTTGAATCGGGGAGGGAGTCGATTTCGGCCGAGCACACACTGTGTTTTGGCGCCCACCGTGTATGAATTCGGGTGAGAGGCGGTTACGTCACGTTTGGGTGAAATTACAAACCTACCCCTATCGAAACCTATAGAAATCCAGCAGATAGGCTTTGCGTGGCAGGGATAGGCAGTAGTAATTTCCATCTCGTAGATTTTGGTTTAGGCGGTTACTGCGACTTTCCCCGCTTCGTTCAAATTTTGCAGAGTGCACGTTTACTGTGCCAACTCAATTCGAATCCCGTTTGTATTCTAATTTTTCGGGCGGGATCCATTTTCAATTGGAATTACATTCTATATACATCATTTGTTATATATACTTTCAAAAGCACAACAAAGAATTTTGCTCCTTTATATGTACAATATGATTTACAAATACAACGATCTCAAAATCTTAAGGTTGAATTCGAAAAAACTTAACCAAATTATGTTCTACTAAAATCAGTAATATCTACATATTAAATAACATAGATGTGCGGGAATTCATATGAGTATGCATGTTTGATAGATCAATTTTGGTTCGAGTATGGATTACATGTATCATCATCTCGAATTCAAATATTTGAATCCCTTTTTTGTTCACTCCTTTCATGCCCATCTCTCTCTTGCATGCATGCTCCTTCAGGTAGCTATCACTCTCTTTTCTCCAGCTCACCCGCACGCTCACTTCAGGTTTCTCCTATCCTCGCAAACATGGTCTCTCGACGTCTCCCTTGAGAAGTGTCACACTCTCCCTATCATTATACATTACACAGTTTTGATTATCTCTCACGTCTCTACTGTTCTCTTGTATCACTCGGTACCTAAGCTTTCTTTTTCACCGCCACACACACAGTCTCCACTCGTCTTTCACTTTGTCTTTCTCTCTATGGGATTCTCTCACACACCCTATATGTCTCTACATATGACTCATACCACTAAAATTACTCTCTCTCTCTCTCCTGTAGACACAACATTTGTTGTGGTCTCCTTTTCATCTCCATCCTAGACTGACATTATTCATTTATTTACCGATCAGACAACCCCGACTATCGTCTCCTCTCTCTCTCACAGACCCACACACACAACTCCTGCTTCCACTCCCCTTCCCGACTACCGTCTCTCTCTCACACACACAAAACTCTCGCTTTCGCACCCCGACTCGTATTTCTCTCACAAACATTTATCGACTAGATAGCCTCTAGATAGGTTTATACACCCGCACACTCGTGCTTCCACTATCGCATACACGTCTCTCTCCCGCTCCTTGTATCTATGTAGATTTTTCTTCCCTTCTTGAGACACGCCCTCTCGATCGTGCACACACACACTATCGCCTCATTTTAAGCTAATACCTATCACACACACACACACTCCTTGTGTCTTTGTCACACATGCACTCCATCCTCTTCCACTCTCCCTCTCTCTCACACAGAGATGGGCTTTTTGCAACAACTAGCAAGATGCCCATGCGTTGCATGGAACATTAAGATGCATTTGTATGAGTAGTTTATCTTGTGGGTGAAAAGGATGAACGAGGGAAGGCCTTATTTGCAAATATGGAGAGGGGTGTGGGTATCTTTTTGCAAAATTGCCATAGTTTCCTTCCTATCAGTCAGATATAGATCATACGGCCTATATTGCAGGATGGCAGGCAGATGATCATCACCGACAAAGCTTTTTATAAGAGTAGGGATAAAAAATAGAGTTGGTGATGATGGTGGGCCTGCCATCCTGCAATGTAGGCCGTCCGATTTATATCTGATGGGTAGGAAGGAAAATATGGCAATTACCCGCACTCTTCACCACATTTGCAGATAAGGCCTTCCCTCGTTCATCCTTTTCTCCCACAAGATCTTGATGTTCCGTGCAACGCACGGGCATCTCGCTAGTAAGAGAAGAAATTAGACATATACCACTTCTCGAATGTTGAAACCAACAACATTCCTCCCTTATCTCATCAAAACCGCCAAAGGAATATATTTTGAGTGAAACATAACATATTTTTAGTGATATACGTATTTCAAAACTAGACTTTTTTTCCTATCAAATCGGTGAATATGTATTAATCTACTTTGATCGTGTGGCAACGCATTGGCACATTGCTAGTAGTTATTATAATTTTTTGGACACCGGACAAATGGTGGAGTACATATACAAAGAGAAGAGGCGCACACACGCAGTCGGCCTCTCGCTGTCTCAGACACATGAGTGTTACGTAAAGGCGATGTTAACAAATAAACCCTAAAACCCTAGGTGCACGATTGCTGCATTCGCGGGTACTGGGTACGTGGTGGAGTACCTTTGTAGGAATAGTCAGCTCGCGTGATAATTTGATCTGTAGGAGTTAATGGTCGGGACCACAGGTGAATGACTTGGAGCGCAGTGGCTCGCCAGTTGCCACAGATCGAGTAGCCACGTTTAAAATATCATTTTTAGCGGGGTTAAGAGTTCCGATTTTCAATGGCGCATTATAAGTAGTAAGTAGTTTTTAGAATGATTGGTATGGAGCGAAAATGGAATTCATAGTACTACGTGCTTGCTTGGCGTATGGTTGTATAGGTTTATCTTGCGAGATGTGGAACCTGGTAGTTCTAGAGAAAATACTATGGTTTAGATTTAGATGCTGGTTTTCAGCAACGAAAATCGGAAGGGGAAACCCTTATTTGATTAAAAAAAACTACTACCTCCATTCTGGTTTACTAGTCCCCATCGTACTTTGGGTCATAGTTTGTCCACGAATTTTACTTGTAAAATGTGAATGGAAAACAAGATTTTTTTATAGCCAAACAAAAAAGGACTGGAGGGAGTGATTGCTCTGACACGGACGCGACCTCTCATAGCGCAGGCATTGAACCGGCGCGCCGGCCAAGAGGGCCGCACTCGCTACAGGCCCGACTGAGCACGCCTCCTCGCCACGTGAAATCAGCTTAAGACTGCCCCGCCTGCCTTCATTGAATTCGTGCGTGTGCTGGCAACACGTCCTTCCGCGAGCCGGCAGGCATTTTAGATCACAAAAAATGACTAAAATATAATTGATTTACGCATGGTCTTGACTTGTTGTGCTCGCACTGGTAGCAGGAACTAGTAGAGGTTTTTCTTTATTTATAACTCTCCTCACATTTTTTCTGGCTTTGAAGTGAATCATGGTTGTGGACATTATGTATGAATGTGCAGATATCTGTGAACATGAGTTTGATGTGGAAGTTGAACTTGGAATGTCGGGCTTGTGCGTGAACTATACCATGTCCAATGCTTCATCTGTTATCGGTTGGAAAGTAATTGTTGTTATTACATGACACAAAAAACATTTTGTGCCACATCAGTAGATGCACGGACATCACAACAGGCATGCTGACTAGATAAACATTTGAACCTACCTATTATGAAGGAAATTTTGTATTGACAACATTTTTAGATAGAAGGAGACGCCTAGCCTGCTCTGCCTCTGCTAGCTTATTTCTGGCTTCTTCCATCTCTTCTTTGGCTTGGGTGAAGAGAGCATCTGATATCTCTTTTCGCTTCTTCAGGAACTTAGCTACATTCTCAAGGGCTGTTGCACGCTTTCTTTCCGCCTTTACTAATGCCATGAGGACACGAACAGCTGACGACTCCACCTGGCTTGTGTGTAATCCAGCATCATCTAGGAATTTGCACCTTGTGTCTAATCCAGCATCATTAGGGAACTGGCACCTTGTGTGTAATCTAGCCTCATTTTGGAAACATGATCTCGAGGTTGACCATACTTCCCTCCTCACAGGAACTGCATCCTGACATGAAGTTACTTCTTTTTTAGATCAATACTCAGAGCAACCTTGATCCATTTAGTAGAAGCCAGATAAACAGAACTCGGAGAAGTGAATTCAAAAGGAAAAAAATATAAAAATAGACTACAAGGTGAGAACACCCACTTCCTACATCAAGCTGAAAACAAAAGCATTAGGACGATTAAGACTCTTCTTATTACACATCGAAGAACACCACACTTAAGAGAAATAGAAACTACAACATATACACATCGAAGAACACGAGGCTAAACGAAAGTAATTTAAAGGGTGTTACTTAGCAAAGCTCATTTTACAGGTTCGGTGCAGCTCCTCTTTAACTTGCCATGCTCCTTGAAGATGTCCCGAATATCCCGTGTTTGGTCTTCGTTGCTCCTCTGCATGTTCGCACTCGTGGTTTTAAAATCTCAACATGGCGAGAAAAATATACTACTAGTAATACTCGCGCATCTTGTGGGCAACATTAAAGCACTCGTCTGCCATGTTAGAGCATCTCCAACAGAATCGCAACACGCAGCGCTTTAAAAATACATTTACAGTGCTGAGGTCGAGAAGTAGAGACTAGAGAGTAGAGGATAGTTCTCAGCATAGATAGATAAAAAAAGATAATTCAACTACTCCTCGTCGTCCGACTCCTCCTCGGTGATGTCCTCCTCCGACGTCTGACTGTAGGCGTGAAGATACCGATCGTCGTCGGGTTCCCAGGGCGACGCTGCTCCTAGCCTCATGTTCAATTGAGTGTCCGCTTTTTGCCTACGCTTGTCCTCGCGATAGGCGGCTCGCTCCGCCCTCCTCTTATCCCTTTCCGCCCTCTTTTCACGTAGAACTCGCGCTCGTTGATGATGTCCTGCGAGAAGTGTTGGAGCCACAGTGCCATGGCTTACTCATCCATCTCGGCGATGCCGAGACGGTGCTCCCGCCTCCGGTTGTCGCGACGATCCTCGTTGGTGCTAAGCCGCGGCAGAGGCGCCAGCTCCTGCGCCCGCTCCCGCGTCGGCACGTTAGGGAAGTTCAATGTTCTATGAGGCCACTGGAGGCGCCACGCCGCCGCGTCATACGCGCGGGCGGCCTCATTGGCAGTGTCGAAACTGCCAAAGCCGAGGCGCATCCCGTGCAACCGGATCTCGGCGGAGAAGCCGCCAGAGGGGCGTGCACGGACGCCGCGGTATCCCCAAGTTTCCCGGCGATGCGGCGGCATGGTGGCGCGGCGGCAGCGAGGCGAGAAAGAGCGGGGAGAGAGCGGTGGTGAGGCACAGAGGGGGGAGAGAGCGGTGGCAAGGCACAGAGCGGTGGGAGGGCGTTGGATTTTATAAAGCGCGCCAGACGCCGCGCGCCAAAACTAGCGCATGCCCGCCGCTTTTTCCTGCGCGCGCGCGATCCTTTCCTGATGTCTATGCTATCTCTACTCTCTTCTCTACTGTTATATTTATTTAATATTTAATATTTAATATTTATCTCTACTTCTCTACTGTCTACTTTTTTTCTCTATACTTTTTTTCTTGCAATATAGGCCATCCGATTTATATCTGACAGATAGGAAGGAAACAAATGGGACATCAGGAAGCGAATGCCTCACTCGGATTCAGTTAGAGCCCAACGCCTCGCACCCACACGCATACGTGTATGAGAGAAACACGCAATCCCTCCGTGCATCTCTCGGCCCCGACCACCCACTGTAACCGGGAACTCCCCAATATTTTCCTTGACCTCGCTTCTACCATGATTTTTTCCGTCATAGACGGCCCAAAGAATGTCATACAGCCGCGGCTCCGGCCCGCAAGGATGAAAAGCCCATTTTCTATCATGATTTTTTGTCATAGAAGTAGGAGCCCACCACATCTATGATGATACCGGGTTTTGTCACAATTATTGTCATAGAAGTGTCATAAGCATGACAAAAAAAATTGTTCGGCCAAAATGTCACGGATGTGTCTTTTTTTTGTAGTGGTATTAAGTTCATGGAAAAAGGGAGCAATGCAATAAGAACGATGACATGATGTAGACAATATCTATTCATGTAGGAATAGACCCCCTATATTTTATCCTTAATGGCAACAATACATGCGTGTCATGTCTCCTTCTTTCACTGAGATTGAGCACTACAAGATTGAACCCATCACAAAGCACCTCTTCCCACGGCAAGAAAAATCAATCTAGTTGGCCAAACCAAACCAAAGTTTTGGAGAAGAAATATGAGGCTATAAGAATCATGCATAAAAGAGTTCATCAAAGACTAAAATAATATTCATGGATAGATCTGATCATAAACTCACAATTTGATCCCAACAAACACACCGCAAGAAGTCATTACATCAAATAGATCTCCAAGAACATCGAGGAGAACATTGTATTGAAGATCAAAAAGAGAGAAGAAGCCATCTAGCTACTACCTACAGACACGTTGGTCTGTGGTAAACTACTCATGCATCATCGGAGGGGCCAGGGTGATGATGAAGAACCCCTTTGTTATTGTTGACCCCTTCGGCAGAGTGCCGAAGAAGGCCTCTAGATTGGATCTCATGGTTCTGGAAGCGGCGACCGGAATTGTGTTTCATTGACTCCCTGAGGGTTTTTGGGATTTTAGAGTATTTATAGAGGCGAACATCACTGGAGAAACCTCCTGTGGGCCCCATTACCCACCAGGGTGTGCATGGGGCCTTTGGCGCGCCCTGGTGCCTAGTGGGCCCCATGGGCCTCCTCTGGTGCACATTCTTGGCTCCCTAGGTGTCTTTTTCCCAGAATAAAAAAGTTCCATGGCATTTAGACTTCGTTTGGTATTGATATTCTGCAAAGTAAAAAACAAGCAGAAAACAACAACTGGCACTAGGCACTATGCCAATAGGTTAGTCCCAAAAATTAATATAAAGTTGCTAGTAAATGAGTATAAAACATCAAAGAATGGTACTTTAATAACATGGAACAATAAAAAATTATAGATACGTTGGAGACGTATCATCCATGTTTGCAACAATTTTATATAGTTTTGGTATGATTTCAATGGAACAAACGTGGACTAATGTTGTTTTCAGCTACCTTGGTGTTGTTTTTTGTGCAGAAATAAAAGTTCACGGAATGGGATAAAAATTTATAGTGATTTTTTGTGGACCTAATGAGACCCATGAAACATTGAGGAAGGACCAGAAGCTTCACGAGGAAGCGACAAGCTTGGGGGTGCGACCTCC
>NC_041389.1:396095312-396199903 GCF_002162155.2 Triticum dicoccoides
CCCCTTAATGTGAGACTGATATGTCCCCAACATATCTATAATTTTTTATTCTTCCATGCTATTATATTATCCGTTTTGGATGTTTAATGGGCTTTATTATACACTTTTATATTATTTTTGGGACTAACCTATTAACCCAAGGCCCAGTGCAAATTGCTATTTTTTTTGCCTATTTCAGTGTTTCGCAGAAAAGGAATACCAAACGGAGTCCAAACAGAATGAAACCTTCCGGAGCGCGATTTTTGGAACAAAGGTGATCCAGAGGACTTGGACTTGACATCAAGAAACAACCGAGGAGGCCACGAGGCAGGGAGGCACACCAGTCCCCCATGGGCGCGCCCCCCATCCTCGTGAGCCCCTCGTAGCTCCACCAACCTACTTCTTCCTCCTATATATACCCATGTACCCCGAAAACATCCAAGAGCACCACGAAACCATATTTCCACCGTCGCAACCTTCTGTACCCATGAGATCCCATCTTAGGGCCTTTTCTGGCGCTCCGCCGAAGGGGGAATCGATCACGGAGGGCTTCTACATCAACACCATAGCCTCTTCGATGATGTGTGAGTAGTTTACCACAGACCTTCGGGTCCATAGTTATTAGCTAGATGGCTTCTTCTCTCTCTTTGGATCTCAATACAAAGTTCTCCTCGATCTTCTTGGAGATCTATTTGATGTAACTCTTTTTGCGGTCTGTTTGTCGAGATCTAATGAATTGTGGGTTTATGATCAAGATTATCTATGAACAATATTTGAATCTTCTCTGAATTCTTTTATGTATGATTGGTTATCTTTGCAAGTCTCTTTGAATTATCAATTTGGTTTGTCCTACTAGATTGATCTTTCTTGCCATGGGAGAAGAGCTTAGCTTTGGGTTCAATCTTGGTTGCTCGATCCTAGTGACAGAAGGGGAAACGACACGTATTGTATTGTTGCCATCAAGGATAAATAGATGGGGTTTATATCATATTGCTTGAGTTTATCCCTCTACATCATGTCATCTTGCCTAATGTGTTAATCTGTTCTTATGAACTTAATACTCTAGATGCATGCTGGATAGCGGTCGATGTGTGGAGTAATAGTAGTAGATCCAGGAAAGAGTCGGTCTACTTGTCGCGGACATGATGCCTATATACATGATCATGCCTAGATATTCTCATAATTGTGCACTTTTCTATCAATTGCTCGACAGTAATTTGTTCACCCACCGTAATACTTATGCTATCTTGAGAGAAGCTACTAGTGAAACCTATGGCCCCCGAATCTATTTCCATCATATAAGTTTCCAATCTATTTTTGCTTTGCAATCTTTACTTTCAATCTTTATCATAAAAATACCAAAAATATTATCATCTCTATCAGATCTCACTTTTGCAAGTGGACGTGAAGGGATTGACAACCCCTTTATCGCGCTGGTTGCAAGGTTCTTATTTGTTCCTGTAGGTATGAGGGACTTGCGTGTGGCCTCCTATTGGATTGATACCTTGGTTCTAAAAAACTGTGGGAAATACTTATGCTACTTTGATGCATCACCCTTTCCTCTTCAAGGGAAAACCAACGCATGCTCAAGAGGTAGCAAGAAGGATTTCTGGCGCCGTTGCCGGGGAGTCTACGCACAAGTCAAGACATACCAAGTACCCATTACAAACTCTTATCCCTCACATTACATTATTTGCCATTTGCCTCTCGTTATCCTCTCCCCCACTTCACCCATGCCATTTTATTCGCCCTCTCTTTCTGTTTGCCTCTTCTTCACTTGCTTCTTGTGTGTTCATTCTCTGTGTTGTTATCATGTCTAAAACTGGGGAGGTTATCATTGATAAGGATAATAATATGGAAAACTTTGATATTTTTGATGATCCTCTTGAAGACCCTACTATTTTACACACTAAAACGTTTCGGATTGGTAGCGGTAATATTATTGTGAAAGGAGTTATCCATGATTTCTTTACTTGTGTCGATACCCTGCCCTGTATGGGTGGGTCTATTCTTCATAGAACTAGTAGTCTTGCGGATGCTATATCCTTGCTCGTAGTTAAACTTGAAAGACAATTTATCCATTTGCATCCTTTCATACAAAGGATTTTTCTAGAATTTTCCAATATCGAGCATTCTTCTGTTAAGCGAGCGGCTACTATCTTTTTGGCACATGAGTTCAGATTTATAATGAAGGAGTCCAATGAAATTTTGCACACTATAGGGTGGACGCTGGTCGGCCTCCCATAGAAGGTATCCTTTTTAATCAAGAAGACTTAATGCGTTTACGATCTTTAGATCATGTTGCTTACAATGAAAACCTTAGAAAAAAGGTTCCTACCGATGTTCTAGTTGATAGAATTTCTGAACTCAATGATGTCTTTGCTATTCAGAACAACGGGTTAGGTTTTTCTCTTGAGCAAAGGCTCATGACTTATTGCCAAAAGAATGCTTATAATGACGAATTGGTTGTCCAATATAAGGGGCCAAAGGAGGAAGCCATACCTCCCGAGCTTGATCTTGGGGACTTTTGTCCCATTAAATTTAGCCATTTTGATTACTTTTTCTTTCCACAAAGAAAACTTGCTGCTAAACGTAGGGAATATGAGATGACTTTTCGTGATTTACCTTACCATTATTATGGCAATACCTAGATCTATCCTTGCCTTTATGCCTAGCTAGGGGCGTTAAACGACAGCGCTTGTTCGGAGGAAACCCAATTTTATTTTTCTTTCTTGCTTTTGGTTATGTTTATTAATAAATCTTTTATCTAGCCTCTGGTTAGATGTTTTTTTATGTTTTAATTAGTGTTTGTGCCAAGTAGAACCTTTGGGAAGACTTGGGTGAAGTCTTTTTGATCTTGCTGTAAAAAACAGAAACTTTAGCGCTCACGAGATTAGCTACAACTTTTTACTGGAGAGTGTTATTTAGTTGATTATTTTTGCGGATGATTAATATATAAATTCCTCACGTCCATAAATTTATTTTAGAATTTTTGTAGTTCCAGAAGTATGCATTTGATACAGATTACTACAGACTGTTCTGTTTTTGACAGATTCTGTTTTTCGTGTGTTGTTTGCTTATTTTGATGAATCTATGGCTAGTATAGGAGGTTATGAACCATAGAGAAGTTGGAATACAGTAGGTTTAACACCAATATAAATAAAGAATGACTTCATTACAGTACCTTGAAGTGGTGTTTTGTTTTCTTTTGCTAACGGAGCTCACGAGATTTTCTGTTAAGTTTTGTGTTGTGAAGTTTTCAAGTTTTGGGTAAAGATTTGATAGATTATGGAACAAGGAGTGGCAAGATCCTAAGATTGGGGATTCCCAAGGCACCCCAAGGTAAAATCCAAGGACAACCAAAAAGCCTAAGCTTGGGGATGCCTCGGAAGGCATCCCCTCTTTTGTCTTCGTCCATCGGTAACTTTACATGGAGCTATATTTTTATTCACCACATGATATGTGTTTTGCTTGGAGCGTCTTGTATGATTTGATTATTTTATTTTTAGTTCATCACAATCATACTTGCTGTACACACCTTTTGGGAGAGACACACATTAATCGGAATTTTTTAGAATACTCTATGTGCTTCACTTATATCTTTTGAGCTAAACAATTTTGCTCTAGTGCTTCACTTATATCTTTTAGAGCACGGTGGTGGTTTTATTTTATAGAAATTATTGATCTCTCATGCTTCACTTATATTATTTTGAGAGTCCTTTAGAACAGCATGGTAATTTTCTTTGGCTATAAAATTAGTCCTAATATGATAGGCATCCAAGATGGATATAATAAAAACTTTCTTATAAGTGCCTTGAATACTAGGAGAAGTTTGATACTTGATGATTGTTTTGAGATATGGAGATAGTGATATTAAAGTTGTGCTAGTTGAGTAGTTGTGAATTTGAGAAATATTTGTGTTGAAGGTTGCAAGTCCCGCAGCATGCACATATGGTAAACGTTGTGTAACAAATTTGAAACATGAGGTGTTCTTTGATTGCCATCCTTATGAGTGGCGGTTGGGGAAGAGCGATGGTCTTTTACTACCAATCTATCCCCCTAGGAGCATGCGCGTAGTGCTTGGTTTTTGATGACTTGTAGATTTTTACAATAAGTATGTCAGTTCTTTATGACTAATGTTGAGTCCATGGATTATACGCACTCTCAACCTTCCATCATTGCTAGCCTCTTCGGTACCGTGCATTGCCCTTTCTCACCTTGAGAGTTGGTGCAAATTTCGCTGATGCATCCAAACCCCGTGATACAATACGCTCTATCACACATAAACATCCTTATATCTTCCTCGAAACAACCACCATACCTACCTATTATGGCATTTCCATAGCCATTCCGAGATATATTGCCATGCAACTTTCCACCATTCCATTTATTATGACACGCTTCATCATTGTCATATTGCCTTGCATGATCATGTAGTTGACATCGTAATTGTGGCAAAGCCACCATGCATATTATTTCATACATGTCACTCTTGATTCATTGCCCATCCCCGTACACCGCTGGAGGCATTCATATAGAGTCATATTTTGTTCTAGTATCAAGTTGTAATCATCGAGTTGTAAATAAATAGAAGTGTGATGATCATCATTAATAGAGCATTGTCCCAAAAAAAAGAGAAAGGGCAAAAAAAGAAGGCCCAAAAAAGAGAAAAAAAGAAAAAAAAAGAGAAAAAAAGGGACAATGCTACTATCCTTTTTCCACACTTGTGCTTCAAAGTAGCACCATGATCTTTATGATAGAGAGTCTCTTGTTTTGTCACTTTCATATACTAGTGGGAATTTTTCATTATAGAACTTGGCTTGTATATTCCAACAATGGGCTTCCTCAAATGCCCTAGGTCTTTGTGAGCAAGCAAGTTTGATGCACACCCACTTAGTTTCCTTTGTTGAGCTTTCATACATTTATAGCTCTAGTGCATCAGTTGCATGGCAATCCCTACTCCTTGCATTGACATCAATTGATGGGCATCTCCCTAGCCCGTTGATTAGCTGCGTCAATGTGAGACTTTCTCCTTTTTTGTCTTCTCCACACAACCCCCATCATCGTATTCTATTCCACCCATAGTGCTATATCCATGGCTCATGCTCATGTATTGCGTGAAAATTGAAAAAAGTTTGAGATTACTAAAGTATGAAACAATTGCTTGGCTTGTCATCGGGGTTGTGCAAGATGAGAGCATCTTGTGTGACAAACATGAAGCATGGCCAAACTATATGATTTTGTAGGGATGAGCTTTCTTTGGCTATGTTATTTTGAGAAGACATAATTGCTTAGTTAGTATGCTTGAAATATTATTATTTTTATGTCAATATTAAACTTTTATCTTGAATCTTTCGGATCTGAACATTCATGCCACAATAAATTAAATTTAAGAATATGCTAGGTAGAATTCCACATCAAAAATTCTGGTTTTATCATTTACCTACTCCAGGACGAGCAAGAAATAAGCTTGGGGATGCTTGATACGTCTCCAACGTATCTATAATTTTTTATTGTTCCATGCTATTATATTATCCATTTTGGATGTTTAATTGGCTTTATTATAAATTTTTATATTATTTTTGGGACTAACCGATTAACCCAAGGCCCAGTGCAAATTGCTGTTTTTTTCCTGTTTCAATGTTTCGCAGAAAAGGAATATCTAACGGAGTCCAAACATAATGAAACCCTTCGGGAGCGTGATTTTTGGAACAAACGTGATCTAGAGGACTTGGAGTGGATGTCAAGCAACAACCGAGGAGGCCACGAGGCAGGGAGGCACGCCTGCCCCCTGTGGGCGCCCCCACCCTCATGGGCCCCTCGTAGCTCCATCGACCTACTTCTTCCTCCTATATATACTCATGTACCTTGAAAACATCCTGGAGCACCATGAAACCCTATTTCCACCGCCGCAACCATATGTACCCGTGAGATCCCATCTTGGGGCCTTTTCCGGCGCTCCGTCGGAGGGGGAATCGATCACGGAGGGCTTCTACATCAACACCATAGCCTCTCCGGTGATGTGTGAGTAGTTTACCACAGACCTTTGGGTCCATAGTTATTAGCTAGATGGCTTCTTCCCTCTCTTTGGATCTCAATACAAAGTTCTCCTCGATCTTCTTGGAGATCTATTCGATGTAACTCTTTTTGTGGTGTGTTTGTCGAGATCTGATGAATTGTGGGTTTATGATCAAGATTATCTATAAACAATATTTGAATCTTCTCTAAATTCTTTTATGTATGATTGGTTATCTTTGCAAGTCTCTTCGGATTATCAGTTTGGTTTGGCCTACTAGATTGATCTTTCTTGCAATGGGAGAAGTTCTTAGCTTTGGGTTCAATCTTGTGTTGCTCGATCCCAGTGACAGAAGGGGAAACGACACATATTGTATTCTTGCCATCGAGGATAAAAATATGGGGTTTATATCATATTGCTTGAGTTTATCCCTCTACATCATGTCATCTTGCCTAATGCATTACTCTGTTCTTATGAACTTAATACTCTAGATGCATGCTGGATAGCGGTCGATGTGTGGAGTAATAGTAGTAGATGCAGGTAGGAGTCGGTCTACTTGTCGCGGACGTGATGCCTATATACATGATCATGCCTAGATATTCTCATAATTATCCACTTTTCTGTCAATTGCTCGATAGTAATTTGTTCACCCACCATAATACTTATGCTATCTTGTGAGAAGCCACTAGTGAAACCTATGGCCCCCGGGTCTATTTTCCATCATATAAGTTTCCAATCTATTTTTACTTTGCAATCTTTACTTTCAATATTTATCATAAAAATACCAAAAATATTGTCATCTGTAACAGCCTAGATTTTGGCCCTTTGTTTTTCCTTAGATTTATTTGGTTTTTGCTCTGTTTTTCTTTTTGGAGTGGTTCAGTGGCCTTGCCACCTGGGAAATCATCCTCTATTCCCCTCCCAAGTGGCTCATAATTCTCAAAACCTTGACAAGATCATGTCACTTCACTCCTTTACCAAACCCTAAACTCTTTTCCTAGGGAAAATTCATTTTTCATTAAAGGAATAACCCTATTCTCCCTAGGTTGTGAAGCAACCTATATTTCTGTCCATCCAAAAATTCCCAAATAATTCTCATAATTCCTTTGGGTCATATATAGCTCAAATATGCCCAAACATTGCCTTGGCCAGTTCAAAAATAATTCCCCTATAATTCTTTTTTCTATTTTGCCCTGAATGGCACTTTGTGAAGGAAGAGTCATTTATATTTCTTCTAGTTCCTCCCAACATTTTTGGGCATTATTATATGTTCAAATGATTTCCCCATGCACAAGTTCAAATTTATTTGCCTCGCCAATCTTCCTCAGTGAATTTTCAAAGTTTCTGTCAGACAGTAGGCTTTGTGAAGGAAATACTAGCTAGGAGTATCCAAATAAGTTGAACTTTTTCATACTCCTTAATGTGCTCATGTTAACCGCCTCCACCCATTTGTAGCCCCATCCAATCATCTATGTGAGCACAGGAGCAAATCTTTGATTCTGGCAATATTTTTAGGTTGTGAAGCAAGTATACTTTATATTGCTTCAAAAATTCTGAGAAAATACCAGATCATTCTTATACCCATAAGACATCTCTCCACCAAATTTGGCATCATTTCATTCGGCCATTTGACCACCAAAATTATTTCAAGTTTCTGGTCAGCAGAGATGTTTGTGAAGCAAGTGCCATTTTGGCTTGGCCATTTGGCATGAGCTTTTTACAGCATCTTCATTTGACCAAATGACTAAGCTTTGCCCAATTTTAGCCCAAGTGGACACTCCATGTGAGTGCACCTTCATGATCTTCATTTCTGGACCAAATATGCAGTTGTGAAGCAACTATGATAAATCTTGATCCAAATCTCCTCAAACTTACCAGGATGAAAGTCCTTCTTTACATCAACCTAGCAGACAACTCCATTACTCCCAAAACCCTTCCTGTTGATCACCAATGCTCACCCAAGTTTACTGTAGTAAACTTCAGAGGGTTATTTCTATTTAACCGTAGCCGTTTTCACCTAGTTACCACCATAGTTAAGGCCTCCTTAGGAAGGACTAACCCCCAGGCATCGTTTGGCTTCAATTGTGGCCCTGTGTGCGCTAGTGCGCGCGGTGACTACCTCTCTGGCATGCCATGGATGCGAGCTGGATGTCTTCTTGCTCGGGCCCCTCCTCTACTCGGCATCCCAGCGAGCACGGGCATGTCCAGCGTGTTCCCCGTGTCGTTGTCGTCCTCCTGGAGCCCTCTCCCCCTCCGTCAGCCCCTCCGTCAGCGCTCGTCGCCGCGCGCCCACGAGAGATCTGTGGCCGACCGAGCTTTTATGGCGCTCGACCTCTTCCTTTGCCCCTCCCTTGGCCGTCTCTTCCCCGTGAGCTCTCCTCTGTGCCTCCTGTGTCGTTTGTCTCTGAGCTCATGCACAGCAAGCACGCGTCCGCGGTGCTGGACACGCGTCCGCGGTGGTGACAGCGCGGCAGCTCCTCCCCGCGGCTATTTAAGCCCTTCTCCGAGTCGTCCGAGCTCATCTCCAGCCTTGCCTCAATCCCAGAGCCCCGCCTAGCCAACTCCTTGAGCTCGAGGAGCTTTCTGTGGTCGCCATTGTCTCCATGGCCACCGCCCCTGTCCACTCCGATTCCGTCGAACTGAAGCCCCTCTCCTCTGTCTTCCACCTCTAGTAGGTCACCCAGCCACCATAGCCTCTCCCGCATCCCTCCGTTAGTCACAGGAATCGCCATGGCCTCGTCCTCTATCTTCGGCCGGAGCCCCGTCCACCACGGACATCATTCCGCCCTGCCCGAGTCGCCCTGACGTTCGTGTGGTGGTGTGACCACTACAAAAAAAAGACACATCCGTGACATTTTGGGTTGAACAAATTTTTTTCTGTCATACATATGACACTTCTATGACGATAATTGTGACAAAACCCGGTATCATCATAGATGTGGTGGGCTCCTACTTCTGTGACAAAAAATCATGACAGAAAATGGGCTTTCATCCTGGGAGGGCCGGAGACGCAGCTGCATGACATTCTTTGGGCCGTCCATGACGGAAAAAACCATGGTACAAGCGAGGAGAGGAAAATTTCGGGGAGTTGTCAGTTACGGTGGGAGGTCGGGGGCGGAGCGATGCGCGTTTCTCTCATACATACGCGCGTGTGTGCGCGGCGTTGGCTATAACTGAAGCCGAGCGAGGCGTTGGGCTCTAACTGAACCTGAGCGATTCCACTACAGGCTACGTGTTCCTGAACCCGAGCGATCAATCGATGGCTGTTAACTGAACTCGATGGAGCGATTCCTTCGCTACTGCTGCTAACTGAAGCCGATCGATGCTGCCTCTGGGATGAACAGTGAGCGTTGGAGGGGGGTGGATGAATAGTGAGCGGTGGCATTGCCTCTGGATGAACAGGAACCCGTGGTGTGGAGGGCTGGATGAACAGTAGACGGTGGAGGGGTGGCCGTGGAGGGGTGGTTGAACAGGACCCCGTGGTGTGGAGGGCTGGATGAACAGTAGATAGTGGAGGGGTGCCCGTGGAGGGGTGGTTGAACAGTAGCCGGTGGAGTAGCGCGTGGTAGAGGCTGGATGAACAGGAGCCCGTGGAGGCTGGAGGAGGCTGACGGTGGAGATGAACAGTATCCCATGGAGTCCTGTTTTGCGGTACGCCACACCCCTCCCGATGAACAGGACCCCCGTTTCGACCGTAGGAGGTCCGTTTCGTCCATTTTGCGGTACGCCACACCCCTCCCGATCAACAGGACCCCCGTTTTGACCGTAGGAGGTCCGTTTCCTCCTTTTTGTGGTAGCCAGGCCCCTACCGATCAACAGGACCCGTTTCGAACGTGGCCGGTCAAACACAAGGCCGTTTCCTCCGTTGTGCGGTACACCAGGCCTCGTTTCCATCGCCTGTTCCGTCCAAGCCCTCCCGATGAACACGACCACACATTCCGTTCCGACCCAGCCGGTTGGCTCCCCATGAACACGACGACGACGATGTTTCTCCGTTCCGACCCAGCCATGTACGTATGCACGATAGGCGTTAGAGACCCTGCCCGTATGTACGTACGTGGCCGTATTTTCTTTCTTGCACCCTTGCCGTTGTACGTATGTGTACATGCTACGCGCGCGCCTCTACTACGACACGTGCGTGCCTCTACATCCACCAGTATATATGTACGTACACGTTCGTGACCAGAATGACAACGCTACATACACTTCGACCAGTTGGGTCCCGACTGTCAGGCACTTCCTTGCATGCCATGATGTAGCTGGTGGGTCCCAGCAGTTAGGGGGCAAATCATTTTTTTTCCAATGCACTTCCTTGCGTGCGAAGATGTAATTGGTGGGTCCTAGCAGACAGGAGGAAGCGTTTTTTCGCTAAATACGGTGGCCCGTTCGGTGGGTCCCCGCTGTCAGGTGGAGGAATAATTATTTTGCGCGTAAAAAGGAGGCACTTCCTTGCCGCGGGTCGTGGACCCAGCTGTCAGCCTCTCCACGTACAGTCCACGTCCGATGGAGGCCATTCCTTGACCACGTTGACCACGCCGTGCCGAGAGCACCAGGGTAGTGGATGACGACGAGGCCTAGGAAGGGGACGACGCGGAGTTGGGGAAGACGTAGCAGTGGATGCCCACGTGTAGAGGAGTATGAGGGTTCACTTGTTCGGCTGCGGTGCGAGGCTGCCGTCGCCGTAGAATAACAGGGGGTGTGGATGCGTCGAGGGATGGCCTGCCCAGCGGTGGGAGTAGTAGGGGGCGGTGAGGCCTCCGCGGCATCACAGCCGGCCACGGGCAGCAGGAGCAGGCGGCACGACCGACGCTGCTTTGGGCGGCTGGAGCAAGAAGACCAGAGGTTGAAGCAGCACTACAGCCGTTGGATGGACATCGTACGGTCACTGGAGCTAGAATCGTTCATATATTGACTAAAGTTGACAAAGGCCTCCGTCCCAGTCAACTTAGTAGGCCCACAAGTCAGCCTCCCACCAATGTTGGTCCCAGCTAGCAGGGGGTATTCATTTTTTTGTGCGTAATAAGGAGGCACTTCCGGTGGGTCCGAGCTGATAGCAGGGGGGGACGTTTTTTCGCGAAATACGGTGGCCCGTCCTGTGGGTCCCAGCAGTCAGGGGGAAACGTTTTTTCATGAAATACTGGTGATCCGTCCAGTGGGTCCTTGCTGTCAGGTGGAGCAATAATTATTTTCCACGTAATAAGGAGGCACTTCCTTGCGAATGTCGTGGACCCAACTGTCAGCCTCTCCACGTACAGTACTCTTCCGATGGAAGTCGGTCGTTGACCACATTGACCACGCCGCGCCGAGAGCACCACGGCGGTGGACGACGGTGAGGCCTAGGAAGGGGACGACGGGGAGCCGGGGAAGACGCGGCAGTGGAAGCCCACACAGAGAGGAGTACGAGGGTTCACTGGTTCGGCTGCGGTGTGAGGCTGCCGTCGCCGCAGGGCCTGGCCAGCGGTGGGAATAGTAGGGGGCGGTGAGGCCTCCGCGGCAGCACAGCCGGCCACGGGAGGCAGTAGCATGCGGCACGACCGGCGCTGCTTTGGGCGGCTGGAGCAAGAACACCAGAGGTTGAAGAAGCACTGCGGCCATTGGATGGCCATCATACGGTCACTAGAGCTAGAATCGTTCATATTGACTAAAGTTGACAAAGGCCCCCATCCCAGTCAACTTAGTAGGCCCACAAGTCAGCCTCCCACCATGGTGGGTCTCAGCTAGCAGGGGGAGTATTCATTTTTTTTGTGCGTAATAAGGAGGCACTTCCGGTGGGTCCGAGCTGATAGCGCTGGGAACATTTTTTCGTGAAATACGCTGGCCCGTCTGGTGGGTCCCAGCAGTCAGGGGGGAAACGTTTTTTTCATGAAATAAGGTGGCCCGTCCGGTAGGTCCCTGCTGTCAGGTGGAGGAATAATTATTTTGAGCGTAATAAGGAGGCACTTCCTTCCGGCCGCTTGGACCCAGCTGTCAGCCTCTCCACATACAGTACTCTTCCGATGGAAGTCGGTCGTTGACCACGTTGACCACGGCGCGCCGAGAGCACTAGGGCAGTGGTCTGGACGATGGCGAGGCCTAGGAAGGGGACGACGGGGAGCCAGGGAAGACGCGGTTGTGGAAGCCCGCGCGGAGAGGAGTACGAGGGTTCACTGGTTCGGCTCTGGTGTGAGGCTGCCGTCGCCGCAGGGCCTGGCCAGCGGTGGGAATAGTAGGGGGTGGTGAGGCCTCTGCGGCAGCACAGCCGGCCACGGGAGGCAGGAGCATGCGGCACGACAGGCGCTGCTTTGGGCGGCTGGAGCAAGAACACCAGAGGTTGAAGAAGCACTACGGCCGTTGGATGGCTATCGTACGGTCACTGGAGCTAGAATCATTCATATTGACTAAAGTTGACAAAGGCCCCCGTCCCAGTCAACTTAGTAGGCCCACAAGTCAGCCTCCCACCATGGTGGGTCCCAGCTAGCAGGGGGAGTATTCATTTTTTGTGCGTAATAAGGAGGCACTTCCGGTGGGTCCGAGCTGACAGCGCGGGGAACGTTTTTTTTGTGAAATACGCTGGCCCGTCTGGTGGGTCCCAGCAGTTAGGGGGAAATGTTTTTTTGCGAAATAAGGTGGCCCGTCCGGTGGGTCCCTGCTGTCAGGTGGAGGAATAGTTATTTTGAGCATAATAAGGAGGCACTTCCTTGCGGCCGCCTGGACCCAGCTGTCAGCCTCTCCATGTACAGTACTCTTCCGATGGAAGTCGGTCGTTGACCACGTTGACCACGACACGCCGAGAGCACTAGGGCAGTGGTCTGGACGAGGGCGAGGCCTAGGAAGGGGACGACGGGGAGCCAGGGAAGACGCGGCTGTGGAAGCCCGCGCGGAGAGGAGTACGAGGGTTCACTGGTTCGGCTCCGGTGTGAGGCTGCCGTCGCCGCAGGGCCTGGCCAGCGGTGGGAATAGTAGGGGGTGGTGAGGCCTCCGCGGCAGCACAGCTGGCCACGGGAGGCAGGAGCATGCGGCACGACCGGCGCTGCTTTGGGCGGCTGGAGCAAGAACACCAGAGGTTGAAGAAGCACTACGGCCGTTGGATGGCTATCGTACGGTCACTAGAGCTAGAATCGTTCATATTGACTAAAGTTGACAAAGGCCACCGTCCCAGTCAACTTAGTAGGCCCACAAGTCAGCCTCCCACCATGGTGGGTCCCAGCTAGCAGGGGGAGTATTCATTTTTTGTGCGTAATAAGGAGGCACTTCCGGTGGGTCCGAGCTGACAGCGCGGGGAACGTTTTTTTTGTGAAATACGCTAGCCCGTCTGGTGGGTCCCAGCAGTCAGGGGGAAATGTTTTTTTGCGAAATAAGGTGGCCCGTCCGGTGGGTCCCTGCTGTCAGGTGGAGGAATAGTTATTTTGAGCGTAATAAGGAGGCACTTCCTTGCGGCCGCCTGGACCCAGCTGTCAGCCTCTCCACGTACAGTACTCTTCCGATGGAAGTCAGTCGTTGACCACGTTGACCACGACGCGCCGAGAGCACCAGGGCGGTGGTCTGGACGACGGCGAGGCCTAGGAAGGGGACGACGCGGAGCCGGGGAAGACGCAACACTGGTAGCCCGCGCGGGGAGGAGTACGAGGGTTCACCGGTTCGGCTGCCGTCGCCGCAGAATAACAGGGGGTGTGGGTGAGTAGAGGGATGGCCTGGCTAGCGGTGGGAGTAGTACGGGGCGGTGAGGCCTCCGCGGCATCACAGCCGGCCACGGGAGGCAGGAGCACGCGACACGACCGGCGCTGCTTTGGGCGGCTGGAGCAAGAAGACCAGAGGTTAAAGAAGCACTACGGCCATAGGATGGACATCGTACGATCACTGCAGCTAGAATCGTTTATATTGACTAAGTTGACAAAGGCCTTGGTACGCGTCAACTTAGTAGGCCCACAGCTCAGATTTGGCAGAGAACATATAGCCCATTTGCGATTTGTAAGAATGTACAGTCCATTTTTCAATTCTAATGGAATTTACTACAGCCCATTTACGGGTTAAAAGTACAGCCCAACTTCTAGGTAGGACAACGATTAATAATTTCAAACAACCGCTCAAAACAGAATTCAAAAAATATTCCCACATTTTGATGGGATCCGAAATATTTTTATCCAAAATTTCTAGTCAGGCTAAATATAATTTCAAAATAAAGTTGTATCACGTTAAAATCCAACGAAATATTGCGCGCGCAACAAGTAATGAAATTAAAATTTCTAAATTCCAAAAATAATATATTTTTCAAACTAATTACGTCTTGGCGCATAGTAATTGCCCAGTTATTATAATTACATCCCATTTATTATTTCTTAAAGTCCATTTTCTTGTTAAGCCTAATGCATACCTCCTAGGAAACTTTGCAGCCCAGCGCGGCGGATAACAAGTTGACCCGAATATTGTGTACAACTGTCAGCCCAGTTGCATTGCTGATGTTGAAAAAAAGGTCTGTGTAGTACAGTACAACCTAACATGGTTACTCAGCTCACATTCAGGGATGCCAGAAAGGCCCAAACAAGGCTTCTGTACAACTTTTTGAAGTCACTGATCTCAATTAATAACTTAAGAAAAAAGTTAGATTATAGTGGAACCTAATTAAAAGCTGTCACGAGCAAATAAATAATTCAACGAGTCCCACTTGTGCGTGTGCGTGTGTGTGTGTGTGAGAGAGAGAGAGAGAGAGAGAGAGAGAGACCCATCGGTCGATGCTCGTAAATACATATTTCAGCCATATGCATTGCTGATGCTCAATAAAAACTTATATAGTTGACACAATCATATAGAACATCATAGCACACTGAACTTGCATACAAAAATTTCACGCAGACGGCACAATCAGGATGGAAGCAGTGGATCGCTATGAGAAGGGCTATGTTGAAACCAAGGAAGTCGTACATAACGGTTCATCGTCTTTATAAATGACGGGGAAATATCTTGAATGTTGTGCAAAGAAAACAGACAGACAGCACAATAAGTTCTGCTAGCACATTAAGTTGACATACAACCCTTTCTAAAAAAAGTTCAGGTACAAAATTAGAACAGGTCACAATCAAATGTACTGGCATATCAGTGCTTCAGACCCATAGCTTGGATTTAAGTAGTACTATCTGACAAGATTCAGTTGTTACCTCAAATTAGAGCACATCCAGGCAGCCAGCCCTGCCTCTTCTCCCAAAGAAGCAGTGGCCTTCGCCGCGCGATGGCGTAGGCCCTGTGCCATCCATCGTTTCGAGCAACACGGGGAAAGGCGTTGACTCCTGTAGTGGACGTTGTCGACGGACCCTGGCACCAGCGGGGGCGGCGGGACTTTGATTGATGGATTGACCACTTCTTCGACATGCACGAACACTCGATATAGGTACATCCCTAACGTGGTCTGCGGCGGCCTTGGTGGTGACAATAGTACAACCCCGGTTCCCGCACCGGTATCTCAACACCAATCACCTCCGGTATGGTGGACGGCTTCTTCATTCATGCCATAACCATCAGAGCCCAGCTGTCTGGAGGAACAAACATACTTACGACCTCACCTCCAAGGTCATTGATAAGCTCGTTCATGGACTCGCTGTTCCAAGCACGTCGAGGCATGCCGTGGAAGGTAAGCTTTGTTAAAAACTCAAGCTCAGAGGGCACCGAGCCCCATCCTGGGTGCCACCGATCAAAGCTCACAAGCGCGCCATCGCAGAACAAACGCCGGGAATATTCAAACACACGACTGCAGTCGAAAGTTGTTCGGAACCTGACGAAGAAATCAGCCGGTGGCGGACAGACTTTGACTAGCAAGTCACTTATTTGGATGCCGTGCGCAATGCCAAGAGCTTTGACAAGGTCGTCCGGCGAGACGGGAGGCCGGTCTCTGTTGATGGTTACCATCAGCACTTTGCTAGCAAACTGGTCGTCAAGCGCCGCCATGCCACTGTTGAGCGACAGCACGCAGCGACTGAAGGCAGGACGGACCTCAGGATCTCCGGCTCGGAGATCCGCGTTGACCGGCAACATGATAGTGCGCTTGAGTACAGGGAGTAAAGGAGGGGGATTTTGGGGGAACTGGAGTAGGAATCGAGATTCCAGAGGTGGCGGAGGGGCGGGAGACTGGGGATGAAAAGGTAGCATGAATTTCGAGCACGCGCCAATATGCTCTCGGCGCACAAGCGCACGAAAACACCGGTGGCTCCCACATGTCGGCCTAAGAGTCCTTATTCCTTCTTTTTTGGAGAGCCCGGCCTTTTTTTCAGGACCTTTTGAGAGCCCGGCCCGAGATTCATAATTGACCTGTTTGGCATTGCGTTACTACTCGGCCCATATTCCACGACACCTCACTGTCCCAAACAAGTGTACATCATCAAAAAGACAGTGAGCTCAAATTATATAACTTGAAAAAAGGAGATATACTCTGAACACTGGAGAATGGTGATGCCCTCATTTAGCCCACCAGTAGTTCGAGACAATAAACAGTTCGAAACAACGATATATACAACATTCAAACACTGACTAGTGACTACTACTGACATAAACAGCAAGACATGATAGTTCATAAGAAGTCTTGCTACACCACCAAAACGTACCCATCTGCAGCGCTCAGACTCTCGTGATCCAGACGAGAATGACATTCTAAACAGAAGCAATTATTACATAGAAAGAGTGACATAGACAAGGATGACCAAATGACAAGGAATATGCATAACAAAAGAAAGAACTACCCATCCAGAACCAGCAGCAAAGAAAACAAAGCCATTGGAAGAGATGATCCAACACCATCATAATTTGCAGCCCCGCTTCAGCGACCAGTGATCCGGAGACACCAGTACTCCACCCTTTCGATGCAACAGCCCAATTACCTATCAACCTGAAGGCTTGAACCACATCACTGCCTATCGTAATTGAGACATCCAAGGATCAAAGTTAATCCGGATGCCTTTGTCATTCTCACCTTCTTTTGGCTGCAGGTTGTATCGTTGACAATCAGGGGTGTATGCTCCCGAACTCCTAGGGCTCGCCGTGTAGACATAGTTTTCCATAGCAAACAGAGCCTCTCTGCCATCAAGGTCCTTGCCAACGGTGATCTCCTGGTTAATCGGATAATTGAGTCCAAGAAACAGAGAGTGTGAACCAAGGTTGTTTACCCGCCTCCAACTAAAAAATCCTAAAGGCCCCAACAAGTTGGTATCCTGCTCATAGACGTAACAGCCACTGTCCGGATACTCACGTATTACACGGTGCTTGTATACAGTGGGGATTTTGCAATATAACTTTTCCGGCTCATGTGTCTGAATGATCATCAGTCTTTTGCCATCGTCTGATCGAGCGAGGTACCAGTTGTGCTTCCCTGTTTTTGGCAAAGGTGGTGTAATTACAAAGGGCAGTAACTGTAGGGACACTGCATCATATCAAAAAGGACAGGCATTGTTAATGTAAGATTAGCATTGTTCAGAATATGAGTAGGATAATGCAAGAAACAGCATTGATATGTCCCTGTTGGAACTGGGAGGAAAATACAGGGAAATGTATACTGGGTTCGAAAATATAGAAGTGCCATGCATGGTTATACTCATGTTATCTCGCTATCGATTCTTCACAGGAAACTACTATGTCATGCATGTTATGTAATCATGTTCTGTCCTCACAAAAAAATTCTTCAAGGTAACTAACAGACTATGCATTGTTATATACTCGTGTTCTGTGGGAAAATTTTTTGTGAGGATATTATTCTAGTCATTGATTGCTGAAGGACGAATATAGGTATGTACACATGGTAAGCATTGCAGGATTTCACTACTTCCAAATATAGAGTTCTCCATATGCACATTTACTTCCCTAATGTATGGTTAGATGAAACCAACAGCGTGGTGCATGTTTCTACATCATGAAAATGAGGAAACTAACATGGCCATTGATACACACTCATATTTAGTAGTAGTATATAGATTACTGTAAAATAAGGATAGTATCCATATATTCCTAACCGTTTGATTATTCAGGGTACAAATTGGTTGTAATGACATGGTCACAATCGCATGAATTAACTCATTCCAAATATAGCTGATTTACAGCGTCTCTAATATATTGCCATAGTTCTACTCAAATTTTGCTCAAACAGGGATATGCCAATCATCAAAAAAAGTTCAAACAGTGTCATGGCGTCATCATTAACATGAGACGGAAACAACTTACATGCGCCGTCCCAGCAATACGTGGTGCCATCTGCTTTGTCGATCACGTAGATGATGCCATTGTGTTCAATAGCATCACAGAAGTGTGTATCAGCTTTGACGATGATCCACTGCGAGCCGAGTTGTCTCCAGCTAAAAAAGGCACCGGCATAAAGATAGGCGAGTCCGCGGTCGAACAAGGCAATTAGCTTGAAGTCTGCGTAATTCGCAAGTCGTGTGGGTACTTGGCAGATTACAATCTTCTGCAAAACAAGGTCCATCCAACTGATGTAGTAATCTAGATGACTTGGACGGTGATGGTAATACTCTATATAATCCAACGGAGGAAGGACAATCTCATGGGAGGTCTGGAAGTTCACGAGCACCAACTTTTTACCGTCTTCTCTGAAGGCAGCCATCCAGTGGGAGTTCATGCCGACCCGTACATACCTGCCAAGAATTTTCGGGCGATGGTGATCGGATCGATGTCGAGGGAAATGATGTACGGCGACACACTACATACCTGCAAAGAAGTTTCGGCTAATGGAGAACGGATTGAAGTCGAGGGGCATCGTGCACGTCTCCGTATCATGGTGAGCCAATCTCGCAAGACCAGATAGCAGCAAGCAAGGTGTCTTGAAAAGCTTAGGCCTCACTTCGACGATGGCCGTGTGCATGTCCCTCGAGCATGCAGCCAGCCACAGGGCGGTCAACATATCCATACACGAACAACAGAGGTCGAGGATGTCACTGGGGAGATTGCTCCAATCGCGGCTCATATGGATGTTGCGTAGTTCGCGTTTGGCCATGGTGGAGTTTGGAAGGGGGCTTGATTTACGGGGGAGAAGGATGTCGGTGCTGGAGCGGCTAGCGAGGGAATAGTGGTACTGGGGGAGGCGAGTGAGGCGACGGTACACGGGGGCACAGTGAGATGGAGACGGATACAGAGACGGAGAAGGAGATGGAGATGGAGTGGTGCTATGGGAGCGGAGAGGGAGACGAGGCGAGGCGCCAATGTGCTGTACAGCGGCGGTGACAGACTGCACAGTGCACAGGGTGAGGCTGACTTTGGTAACCCGAACACGCCGCCTCGCCTGGACTAGTGTCAGGCGCAGGGTGTTGTGACTTCACTGTGAGGACCGGATGAATAGTATTTTGACCATCAAGTGTACCACAGTTGTACTACTACTGCTACTACTAGTAGGAACATGAGTACTCCAGTATTGTATAGCGGAAATAGGTCTCCCGTGCTAGCATGCCTGTTCACTTCATCGTTCAGGTATCATCCGTATTGCGAGCAGAACCAAATTCTCATGCATGCCCAATCAATGCCCTGCCGCGATGCATGCAGTGGTCGTTCTGGTGCATCAAGGACGGCATGTGGATCGTTCCACACTTGAGAAGAGGAAAAATGGAAAGGTAGAATGCGGCAGCAGAGGAAGAGAACGCTGGCTAACAAGGCTGGGAGGGGATCGAGCAGGAAGTTAATGCTCCACGCCTAAAGGTTTTGGGAAAACCTGATTTTCATAAGGTGACTTATACTCACCTAAATGGAGGGAGTATTCCTTAACCAGAGAATGTTGTGTCTCCTACTCACGGGCTCAAAAAAAAGCTACAACACATTTTTTTTATCTGTTTGCATAGGTCCCACCTATCAGGAAGTATGGGCACGTACACGAACAAGTACGACTCCTCAGTCTACCCGCATAGCCTTTTCGTTTATTCTACCTAGCCGTCTAATCAACTGCCTGCATGCCACTTCTCCCATTTACTTCTCCATCGGGAACCGATTTGCCTCGGCTTCTTCACCTCCCCTTCGTCTTCATTTGCATCCAAACCCCACTGTGTTCACATTGTTTTAACCTCTTTAAATAATCATCTACTACTTCAGTTAGACTAGCCATCTAATCCTAATTCTCCAAGCCATAGCCCTCCATTCCAGTGGTTCCAAATGGCGAAAGAGATCGAGATGCGGGTTTTTAGCGTCCAACATGTCCTCGTCGAAGGCTCGATGCGCATAGTTGCCACCGTCACCGTCCACCCAAGGGTTGTTCGGCAGTGGATCAACAATGTATCCAACTCCCTCAAAAAGGTAGAGACAAGGGTCATCGGTCTCGACGCAGAGTACACGGAGCGTGCCCCTGGGAAGATCCTGTGCGCCGCCGTCCTTCAGCTGTGCCTCGAAGATGATGTTTTGGTGTACCACATCATACACTTGCCCTCCATACCAGGTGAGCTTCACGATTTCTTGTCTCGGGAGGACGTATACTTCTGTGGGGCAGCCACCAAAGGGGACAAACAGAAGCTGGAGCCGTACAACCTTGATTTGAAAAGCATCGCTGACCTACAAACCAGAATCAAAATTTCTGTAGAAGATTGTGCTAAACAGACACCATCCCTATTCGACGTAGATAATTTTGTGCTCGGTACAAATCTTCAGAAGGGTGATGAGACGGTGGCATTAAGGTCGTCTGGATGGGAGAATGATCCCTTGACGTACGAGCGGATAAAATATGCTGCCCTTGATGCCCGTGTGAGTTTCAAGATAGCTGCAAGGTCCAAAGATCTTGTTGCGAAGCCGTCTCCCACAGAGAATGAGAACAAGAAGAAGAAGAAGAAGAAGAAGAAGAAGAAGAAGAAGAAGAAGAAGAAGAAGAAGAAGAAGAAGAAGAAGAAGAAGAAGAAGAAGAAGAAGAAAATGCTGCACCAGCAGGAGGGCATTATGGATGGATGAAGTATTTCCTCTCTTGTAAAAAAAATTATTCCCTCTCGGTGTATATTGATATAGATGGACTATTTCGATGGTGTGCATGTCTTTGGAACAGAGTAGTAGCGTGGGTCCGCTTGACTATAAGGAACTATTTATCCGCATATATAGCTTTCTCTGCTACTCCTTCCAGTGATCGGTATACCGTGCATGTGTCCGTAGACATGACAGCTTGTCCATGGAAGTTCAACTACGACGACCATCACGTTTCATCTCGCGATTCCCACGACGCGTCTCCAACCCACGGCACCACGCCCCCCGACGTGCGCCTCACCCCTCTCAGCCGCACCGCCCCTGTGCCTTTGTGTGCATGACATGTGGGCCACCTAAAATGCGGCGAGCATCAAGTTTCTACCACAGCCACCCGCGATTCCCACGATGCCGCTCGAATCCATGAAACCACATGTCCCCCGACCTGCGGCTCACCCCTCTTGGCCCCACTGCCCCTCTGCCTTCGAGAGCATTACATGTGGACTAGTCACCTATCGGGTCCACATGTTATTGACTCAAAGGTAGCTCTAGTAAGGCACTGAAGCTTAGTCCCGACGGCCCTGAGAGGGAAATGTAACTCCTGCGCCAGGGCTTGTGGTGCTCCCGCAGCACAACCTCGTGCCAAACTCGAGATTTGTTTCTTTACTATACATGCACGCAACAATTTAATTGACATTGTAATCTCAACATGTGATGGGGAGCTCTGAATTTGAATTTGAAACTTATAAAACGAAAAGATTCAAAACAAATAAACTGGGAGAGAGGGAGTATATCGTAGGATGTGTCCCATACAAAATAAGTCCCCTGGTTTGTCACCGCGAAGATGCGGTTAGAAAGGAGCACAGCTTCTTCCTACTCGTATGGCAACAAATCGGTCGCAGACAGAATGGTCCGCCTTTGACCGCCATGTGCAAGGTTCATGCTATCTTTTATTCAATCTCACCGTGGTTCCATCGTAGCAATTCATGCGGTGGCCCGTTGCATGGCTGATCCCAATGTTGGACAAAGGTTCTACGGGAATGGTGTCACCGTTGTAAATGTTTTGCAAATTGATTTTGGTACCCTCCCATACATATGCAAGCCAATCTCCACTCGCACCGAGCCTAGCCTGTGAAACAGTGGGCAGGGGGAGAATTAGGAAATGGACACGGAAGTAGTCTTTATAATGCATTTACTACGTGATCAAACTCATCTTACCTGCTCATCAGAGGAAATCCGAGTGCCCCTTGACATCGGCATCTCAAGGGGCGTCAACTTGCAACTATGGCCACGCCGCGCTGGAGAGACCCCCAAGGAAACATCCTCGTGCGTTCCACGGAACATCAAGATGCATTTGTATGAGTAGTTTATCTTGTGAGAGAAAAGGATGAACGAGGGAAGGCCTCTAGAGATAGATATGGACACTACTACTACCAATGTGCTGGCCCGTGCATTGCAATGGATCCAAACTACTAGAATAATACTTGTTTACGTGCTTCAAAATATAAACACTCTAGTTTTGATATACATGTGTCAGCAGACACGACAGCTTGTCCATGGAAGTTCAACCACGGCGACCATCACGTTTCTTGTTTCTACCACTGCCACACCCACACGTGATTCCCACGACGCTGCTCCAACCCACGGCACGACGTCCCCCAACGTGGACATGGATCCTCTGACGTGGCTATCACTGCCTTGCCCTGCCTTTCCTTCACTGACAGGTGGGACCCACGCTTATAGGTCCCACATGTCAGTGACAAAATGGTAGGATTGTTCGTGCCCCTCATCCCTCTCGGCCCCACCGCTCCTCTGCCTTTGTGTGCATGACGTGCGGGCCAGCTGAACTGCGGCGACCATCAACTTTCTACCACAGACACACCCGATTGGACGCGGTTTGCCTGCTCCGCTGCTGTGCTCCGATCCGTACTACCGCACCATCGATTTTTCATCCAGCGGCTGTGACACATTTCGTCCCGGGCATCAATCCTCAGCTAGAGTACTTATGTACTACAGGTAGTACCCGCCGGTGTGGCCATCTACGCCTTGTAACGCCCCGACGCCCAGCTGTGGTACCCTCGCCACGGCCATGCCACCACCGGCTGGTTCATCTCGAACGAGTGAGTCGCGAAGAACGCCACCACCATGAGAATGACATGTGGGCCAGCCGCATTTAAGGCTCACATGTCATTGACTCATAGGCCGGGCACTAAGCCACTGAAGTTCGGCCCCGTGGGCCCCGAGAGGAAAATGCAACTCCTGCAGCAGGCCTTGTGGTGCTCCCGCAGTACGAGCTCGTGCCAAAACTGGAATTTGTTTCTTACTACTACTAGTACTAGTAAGAAGGTACACGTGCATTGCACACATGAGATTCTGGTGGTTTGTGCATTATGCTTCTACATGTGGAATTTTCTGGATTCTAACATGTGGCAAAATTTGGTGGAATGTAAGGTTAGGCAAGTTTGATTAACTTAGGTGAGTGTTTGGTTCAAGCCACACCTTAGGCAAGCCACATTGGCCCCACATGACATACACACAAAAAATGTGGCAAGATTCCCTTAGGCTTGCCAACTTGTGGCAAAATTTGGTGGAATGTAAGGTTAGGCAAGTTTGATTAACTTAGGTGAGTGTTTGGTTCAAGCCACACCTTAGGCAAGCCACACTGGCCCCACATGACATACACACAAAAAATGTGGCAAGATTCCCTTAGGCTTGCCAACTTGTGGCTCTCATTTTGAAGAACTTATTAATAACTTTGCCTCAGCTTAGTTGTGGCAAAGTTAGTCATGAATTAAGTTCAACCATGGAGTCTTCTAGATTATACATGTGGCAGAATCTGGTGGATGATATCCAATGGCCAGTAGTGCTCGGATTTGCCATCTTTGTACCGTCGGATTGGCTTCATCCAACGACCAACTTTCAAAGTTTTTCACACACTATATAGGGGGTATAGACATAGATGTGCCGGTCCGTTGTAATGGATCCAAAGTATATCTATTTAGTGGAGTGCACACTAAACACATTATCTATTTATTTTTCTCTAACCTTCCGTAGCCATGCAACCAAGCCACATAAGCTTCATGGGTGCCCCCCACATCATATTATTCATACTACGTTGATTGAAAAAAAGATAAATCACCCAAAACAAGATCTTCCCGTTTTTTTGTTCCTATGATGTTGTGCCGTGCACATATCTACTAGTTGTATAGTGGTAGTACTAGTAATATAATAGTATTAGGAGTACAAACTTGGTAGGAGTGGTACTAATACAGAATGCTCCTACTCTATCAACGAGCCCCGTCTGACACAAAATTTCTTGGCTTCCGTGCTACAGCTAGATCTTCCCCTTGTTTCTGTTTTCCAATCCGGCAGCGGGCGGAGTGTCGGTTTGCTCAATGGGCGGTCCCACATGAAAGTGAAAATGCTAGGCACAGGGGCGGAGCTACTTGAGGGCCAACACGTGCCCTGGCCCGCCCAACCTAGCAGGATTTTCGTAGTTGTACATCCAGTTTTGAGGCATGGAATGTCAATGCAAGGGTAATTTCTATAGCCTGGCTAGACTAGCACGCCCAACGTTTTGCTTCAACCTCCTCCACTGCTAGGCAACACGCCTTCCCTAAGCTATGTGTCGTGCGGGAAGGGCCGTGTTGTACTCCCGATTCCCGGGCGTGTGGGGGTGCGACGTGAACGTGGCAGGCCTTTTCCTTTTACTAGCAATGTGCCCGTGCGTTGCGACAGATCCAAAGTAGTAGAATAGTAGTATTTGTTCACAAACTTGAAAGAAATCACTATTGTTTTGATATACTCCTAATATATTACTCCCTCCGTACCTAAATATTTGTCTTTTTTGAGATTTCAAATGGACTATCACATACGGATTATATAGACATATTCTAGTGTTTCTAGCAAGATGCCTGCGCATTGCACGAAGTTGATGGAAAAGGTAAGCACAACTTACAAATTGACGGATGGAGTACTAGTTACAGTGATGCATATAATTAAGCAAAGGGATCGCACATGTCGGTATTGACTGGAACGAGAATGCAACATCACAATAAGAATTAAGGCCACGATGATGTGATCGCAGTGGTGGTTACAGAAGGCAAGAAGAAAGATGGATCCACGAACGTACGACCTCCTCCTCCTCAACTTAGTGCGCCGGGCCACCGTTCGGCGGCTAAGGAGCGGCGACTTTTGTGGCGAGGTCGAGGTGCTTCTCAACAAAGGCATCCAAGGCTTCCAGCCGGTTGAGGAAGGCCAACGTCGTAGCGTCCTCACTGGCCTTGTAGATACCTATGTACATGATTTGCTCGTACGCGTGGATGTGTAGGTCGACGAATTCTTGCAGGGCGAGGCGCCTTGCGGCGAGCGCGACCTCCAGTTGGACATTCTTTGTGGCGTCGGCGGGCAGTCGCAGGGCCACCAGTGCTTGAAAGAGGTCCCGGCCATGGAGGCCGATTAGGGTGGCAGGAAATGAGGAGCCCAGGCGCGCGGGCTGGAGGAGTACGGCAATGTCGTCCGCGAGCTTCTTGAGGATGGTGAACTTGTTGCTGGTAGCAATGATCATCTGGTCCAACTAAGAGTTGTAGTTGGCATCGACGGCGGCCATCCACCAGCCGGTGTCCAACACCGTCCGGAGACGATCCTCGGCGCCATGCCGCAGGCCGGCGTCGTGGACTATCTGGCACAGCCGCTGGCCGCTCACATGCATCGCCGCCATGGGTCTGGAGCGAGCTCTTTTGCGCTTAGTGTAGGTGCTTAGGCAAGTGCTTAGGTGCGTACAATATGGTAGATTCATTGGAATGGAGGAGGGGCGCCTTTATATGAGGGCAATGAGGGCAAACTGTGTTGCATTCACATCGTGCAACCTCTTTTCCCGGAGCTCCTCCCATTACTTCCCTCATGCATTAATTGAAGGAGGATGCATTGGCCGTTCAACATATCGGGAACCGCTACTCCCTCCCTTGTCTGCATTAAAGGCGTATCGAGAACTGCGCCGCCCGCTGTCAAATCGAATACTCCCTCCATCTAGGTGAGTATTATAAGTCATCTTACGAAAACCAAATACTAGTAAGACTAGCCACCGTGGGAGTAACTTCAGCAGTAAGGGCATCTCCAATAGGTTGTATGTTAGTCTTGTTGGTAAAATGTCCATGTCATCAACCAACAAGCTATCATACAACTACTCCAATGGGTTGTATGTAAGCTATCCAATAGATGGTGAGAAAATAAATGTGATTGCTCTCTATTTCACCTTGGAGCTTGTGCAAAGGTTGTTGGTTAATCTACATACAACTTTGCTCTCTCTCCATATTTATTACATGCCACATCATCACTATGTCCTAGGTGGAAAATTAACCAACACCTATCTTACGACTGTTGGAGATGCCCTAACATCGAGTCCAACTCAGCAAATTTGCTTATGTGGCAGTGAGTTAATGACGACATCACATGTCCCAATGCAATATGAGTCTATAACCTAATAAATGAAGCTTTGCATGTTACCACACTTATGTTACTACTACCTCTGTCTGGGTTTATTGGTCCCCATTGTATTTCGTGCCAAATTTTGACCATAGATTAAACTAAGAAAATGTTCAAGCATGTCACCAAACATTATATTTTTCAAAACTATGTTCAAAGACGAATCCAATGAGATAATTTTTCTTGACATGCATTAACATTTTGTTAGTTAAATCTTTAGTCAAAATTTGGCACAAACTATAAAAGGGACCTATAAACCAGGATGGAGGTAGTACCCACTATGAAGGTAGTAACATAGTCTAGGGATATGTGTATGTTACTAGTGTATGTTAGGTTGGTCATAGTGGGGAGTAACTTAGACTAGTGTCATATGCATGACACTAGTCTAAGTTACTACCTTCATAATGCAAAGTAACATGATAGTAGTACCACAGATGGCTTCATTTATTAGCTTGTAGACTCATATTGTCTTCGGAAGCGCTATGTTACAGTAACATATTATGTTACCACCTCACATTAAATACTTGCCACATAAGCAAAAATTTCTTGGAGTGCGCTATGTTACTAGCTAAGTTACTCCCACTATGACTAGCCTTACTCACCATTGTGGCTAGTCTAACACATAGGCATGGTGCATTAACTCTCACGTTGTTTCTTATTTTTTGACATAAATAGAGGAATCAACCAAGAAGAGATGTGGGGCTTGTATGCTTTTAATGACTTGAGACTATCAAACATGACATGCAGTGGTCAGTTTGTTGCACAAGAACAAATACAACCCACGTCAGCACACATGCATCTTATAGCATCACACCCAATGGCTATAAAAGATGAATGAGACCAAATTATATATCATCTAGATGAGTTCTAGCAAAACTGTATTAATAATACTTAGTACTCTTGCGCCATGTATCATATAAGTATCATGTAGTATTTTATTTATTGCCATGTATGACACATAGTTCACGAGCGCTCTCTATATGTACCACCTTTTTTTTAATTTCAAGTTTTGCTCCATGGCGCAATCCATCAATACTACTACTGTACAAAAGTGGAGTATATACATTTTTCAAAAGGCTAGAGGGCGGGGCGGTCTAGCTCGATCGGTTTCACGAGAGGCAAGGGCCTTTGTGATTTGACGGCTCATTAATGCTGTCAAATCGAATAGTACTGCACCGCCCGCTGCACGCCTGACGCCTCCATTAAACCCCTCCATTAAACCCGCATGCAAACTGAGAATCCTACTCCGGCCACACGTCCGTTCATGAGCGGGCCGGAATTAAACGCAACACCGGCCAAGCTCCTCCCGTCTGCCCTCAGTTTAAACGAGGCTAGACGCCGGCCAAGCTCCTACCGTCCGCCCTCTATTTACACGAGGCCAGACAGACAGCGGGCAAGAATTGCACCCCTTCGCCGCTCCCCCATCTCCTCCTTCACCATTTTCTCCACCCTTCCGATGGCTTCCGATGAGCCGTTCTCCGGCATATTACCCGGCTGGGTGGCCCGCCGAGCCCTCCGGATACGGGCGAGGCCGCTCGGTGCTTCACCAACCTCGCTTGGCTCGATGGAGCCAGTTGCCGCCACAAGCAGGCGCGTAGTTCAGCAACTCGCCGCTCCAGTTCAGCTTGATGAGGAGTGGCGAGTTGCTCCATGCCAGCACGGCGGCGAGCACGCCGGTACGGGCGCCGTCGCTGCCGCTTCGTACCGCGCCACCAGTGTTTGCGGTGGTCGCGCCTCCTGTGTCTGTGGGCGCGCCTTCCGTGCCTGCGGCAGCGCCATGCAGGCAGAGACAGAAGCCGGGTGCATGGAGAGCGACCAGTCGGTGGCCAGCTTCTCCCTGTCCGTCGCCATCATCGAGGAGAAGTAGAACACGGGAGGCCGCCGCCACTTGGGACCCATGAAGGCCACCGCCGAGGTGACAACCACGGATTCAGGTGGTTTCTTTGCTGCTTCGTCTCTTCCGAGGACCTTCGTCGACCCCGCAAGTGTCTGACGGACATGAGGAAGACAAAGGGATCCGCGGGTGGCCATTTAGAATTAAAATAAGTCTAGATAAATCTATTTCTAGGACAAGTATTTCCGGACGGAGGGAGTATTAATTATACAAGAGAGCCGGATTGGCACCTCTTAGTTCATGTAAATGTAATGAAATCCATCATGTTTATATGAAGATCCGGCTTTTTTATACGAAATTCTTCATGCTTATATGAAATCAGTCCGTGTTTGCACGAATTTCATCTGGTTGGTTAGAGTTGTAAAAATGTATGCCGCTGGCGTTTGATGTCGTCCTACGCGGAAGGAAGCGGGAGGAAATTTGCCGGCTACCGTTGGAGATGCTCTTTATGCTAGAAATAATAGAGTGACATCCAATCCATTTGAGTTAATTGCCTGTATGATTGTCCCTCTATAAAAAGTTAATTGCATGTACAGTGTACACGTGACTTGCAAGGTGGCTACAGCTTCGTACAGAAAGTTAAAAAGAAACAAGTCCATCCTTAATATTCTAAGTACTCTGTGGGTTCCACTGTCAGTACAGTAGCGAAAGAAGTATAAGTAGAGTAATATATAATATACAAATCTAAAGTTAAAAGACAGAATTCAAACTCATGTCATCGCGTTGCTAGCATCCGGCGCTAACCAGCCCAACACATTTTTGTTGTAGACCATGCTGGAGATATATCTCCATGTCTACTCTTATATATACTCCATTCATTCCTAAATATTTGTCTTTTTCAGATTTCAAATGGACTACCACCTACGGATGTGTATGTAGACATATTTTAGAGTGTAGATTCACTCATTTTGCTACGTATGTCTTTTCAGGAAGGGGTCAGATTTGTCCTTGATTTATTTATGAGGTATACAGATGGCACTGCACCGCCAAGAAAAGAGGGTAACATCAAAATTATGGACTACTTTTTTGAGTATGTTGGTAAGGTCCGGTCATGGTCACTTGTTGAAATCTCTAAAAAGACAAATACTCCCTCCATCCGGAAATACTTGTCATCAAAATGGATAAAAGGAAATGTATCTAGACGTATTTTAGTTTTAGATACATCTATTTTTATCCATTTTGATGACAAGTATTTTCAGACGGAGGGAGTAGAAAACAGAGTTGGTGATGATGGTGTGCGTGCCATCCTGCAATATAGGCCGTCAGATTTATATCTAATGGATAGGAAAGAAACTATGGCAATTCTGCAAAAATATACCCACACGTCTCTCCACATTCACAAATAATGCCTTCCCTCGTTCAGCCTTTTCTCTCACAAGATAAACTACTCATACAAATGCATCTTGATGTTCCGTGCAATGCACGGGCAGCTAGCTAATTTCTTTTAAAGTAGTTGTTGCGATAATTGGGTTGAAGTGATATGTTTTATGTCTGCCCCGAATGATTTCAGATTCACTAGTACTCCCTCCGTTCCAAAATAGATGACCCAACTTTATACTAAAGTTAGTACAAAGTTGAGTCATCTATTTTGGGACGGAGGGAGTAGTAACAAGGAAAAGGTTGCCTTGTTAATTAACAGAAAACAGGGTGAAAACTATCACATGAGGCCGGTAAAAACAAGGCACACTGGGTTCAGCATCATCGTCACTACAGTTGTGCGCGCGCGAGAAGTCTACATATCGAGGGGGCTACCGAGCGAGGCACCGAGACACAATGTTTAGGAGAGAAACCAATTGAGAGATTATGATCAGATCGAGTTGTCACCCTTCTGGTGTCATTGTTGGGGGGAGGGAGAGAAAGACGTATCGAGAGTGTGCGCGGTAGGCACAGAGGCACAACTAGCGAGTGTGTGTGTGTGTGTGTGTGTGTGTGTGTGTTTGAAAGAGGAGTCAATAGATTATTATCAAGATCGATGTGCCACCCTACTCCTTCAGTGTCGGGTAGTGTGTGTGTGTGTGTGTGTGTGTGTTTGAGAGAGAATCCAGTCGATAGATTAGTATCAAGATCGAGGTGTCACCCTACTCCTTCGGTGTCGGGTAGTGTGTGTGTGTGTATGTTTGAGAGAGAAACCAGTCGATAGATTAGTATCAAGATCGAGGTGTCACCCTACTCCTTCGGTGTTGGGAAGTGTGTGGGGGGAGGGGGCAATGACACTCACATATCTCTACTCTTATAAAAAACAGAGTTGGTGATGATGGTGTTCCTTCCATCCTGCAATATAGGCCATCCGATTTATATCCGACGGACATGTAGGAAAATATGGCAATTTTGCAAAAAGATACCCACACCCCTCTCCGCATTTGCAAATAAGGCATTCCCTCGTTCATGCTTTTCCCCCACAAGATAAACTTCGCATACAAATGCATCTTGATGTTCCGTGCAACGCACATGGGCATCTTGCTAGTAGGGAGAAGGAGTTTGTGTGACACATATCTAGCTATATTAAGGGATAGGTAGATAGCATATGTGTGAGAGACATCATTATACTTTGAGACATTAGTGGCTGTGGGTGGGAGGAATTAAAGGGGTGGGCGTGTTAGACATAGAGAGCGTGTGTGTTTCTGTGTGAGAGACTTGTAGGACAGGGTAGAAAGACGAATTTAACCCTGAAGGAGGGAGAGAAATACACGAAGTGCGCGTGTGTGATTCCGATGCCCATAGGGAAATGAGATATGTATGCGTGTGAGAGAGATTGCACAATTCATTCACGTATCACTATCTAGCGACCGTGGACGTGCATTGCTTGAACATAAGTCAATATCTACTTCGTATCGTGGCCAAAGGTACAATATCGATTCAACGCTATAAAGATTGGACACTCACATATCACATTTTTTTTCTATTTAAGTAAACCTTTTTCAGTTGTGCATGCCAAAGTTATGGTGATGTTTCTTCAAACAACCAATGTACCTATCATGCACATGCACCATTGTTACTCTTGCATTCAAATTCATTAGTCTTGGATGATTTAAGTTTCTATTTTGAAGTTATATATATGTAATATTCATATATGAATTCAACGGTTACGCAATTTATGAAATGGAGGCTATGTAATCATATGAGGTAACACTTTTAAGTAGCTAACTACAATATCCATTTCTTTTTGTGCGCCTCTACACTAACACGTCAATGCATTATGTTTAAAGTAAATAACCAATGGCACTAAATTATCTATTTACACAAGAAATACATAGGCTGAGCGTTTGATCCCTTTTTTTGTGAACGCGCCACTACACTCGTATGATTGGCCGCGCCCGTGTGAACGTCCAAGTTATCAGCGCATCATCCCGAGTTATTGTCTTTTTTTCTAGGGTGGACTTCACACCAGTTATTAACTACTGACGCGTGCCCCGTGTACACAGTCTAGCATGACCTTCCCGCTAGCACGGTCCAAAATTAGTTGAAACTGGATACGAACGATCCCGCGGGCGGCAAAATCTCCCGCCTCCTTCTAAAATTTCCGCCACCTTAGTCTTTAGCATGTGAAATCCCCCTTTTGTCCTTGGTGCACGGAGACCAACAGTTACAATACCGCCCTGATCTACATGATAGGTCGGGGCTGCTTTGGTAACTTCCAGTCCCCCCCCCCACTACACGCCACCCCCATTTCCTCTCCCCTCCTCCCGCAAAAACGACTAACTCCACAGCACCAGAGCATCTTACATCACGTCATCTGTACTTCATCGCCCTCTCTCCCCTCCCCTCTCGAAACCCTATACTGCTCATCCACCGGCGTACCATAGCCCATTCACTGTCAGCGGCGTCCACCTCGCCAGATCTTCTTCTGCGGCCGCATCTACCCATCCCACCTCCCCTAGAAACAAGTAGACTGCTCATCCACCACTGTACCACAACCCATTCAGTGTCGGCCTTGTCCACGGCGCCGGATCTGCTTCGCCGGTACTCTTGTCAACCGTCGCGCATCTGCAGCAGCTCATTCGTACTCCCCACCGTAGATGCTTCGTCCACACCCCCCGGAGCCGCCCCACCGACGCCCCCGTCGACGGCCTCTGATCCTCTTCGCCGACACCTTCCTCAACCCTACCAGAGGCCCTTCGCCGACACCTTCCTCAACCCTACCAGAGCCGCTTCGCCGACACCAACGTCAACCCTACCAGAGTAGCTTCGCCTATACCATTCTCAACCCTACCGGGGCCGCTTTGCCAACTCACAAGTCCACGGCCTCAGATCCGCTTCCTCGCACCCTCATCCAACCTACCGGAGCAGCTTCTGACGCCCCGTCCACGGCCGCAGATCCGCATCGTCGACACCACCCTTAACCCAACCACCGGAGCAGCTTCTGATGCCCCGTCCATGGCTGCAGATCCGCATCGTCGACACCATCCTTAACCCAACCACTGGAGCAGCTTCTGATGCCCCGTCCACGGCCGCAGATCTGCGTCGTCGACACCATCCTTAACCCAACCACCAGAGCAGCTTCACCTACACCCTCGTCCATGGCCACAGATCCGCTTCGCCCACACCATTATCCACCCTACCGGAGCCGCTCCACAAACACCCTACTCGACGGTTCTAGATCTCCTTACCGGACCCCGACAGCCACCGCAGCATCATCACCCTCAACGTTTCTAACATGATTCCCACCGTCTGGAGAGATGCCAAGCACCCGCTGATGACCCACAAGTATAGGGGATCTATCGTAGTCCTTTTGATAAGTAAGAGTGTCGAACCCAACGAGGAGCAGAAGGAAATGATAAGCGGTTTTCAGCAAGGTATTCTCTGCAAGTACTGAAATAAGTGGTAACAGATAGTTTTGTGATAAGATAAAGTGTAGAGAGCAACAAGTAACAAAAGTAAAGAAGGTGCAGCAAGATGGCCCAATCCTTTTTGTAGCAAAGGACAAGCCTGGACAAACTCTTATAATAGGAAAAGCTCTCCCGAGGACACATGGGAATATCGTCAAGCTAGTTTTCATCACGCTCATATGATTCACGTTCGGTACTTTGATAATTTGATATGTGGGTGGACCGGTGCTTGGGTGCTGTTCTTACTTGAACAAGCAACCCACTTATGATTAACCACTATTGCAAGCATCCGCAACTACAACAAAAGTATTAAGGTAAACCTAACCATAGCATGAGACATATGGATCCAAATCAGCCCCTTACGAAGCAACGCATAAACTAGGGTTTAAGCTTCTGTCACTCTAGCAACCCATCATCTACTTATTACTTCCCAATGCCTTCCTCTAGGCCCAAATAATGGTGAAGTGTTATGTAGTTGACGTTCACATAACACCACTAGAGGTTAGACAACATGCATCTTATAAAAATATCGAACGAATACCAAATTCACATGACTACTAATAGCAAGACTTCTCCCTTGTCCTCAGGAACAAATGTAACTACTCACAAAGCATATTCATGTTCATAATCAGAGGGGTAATAATGTGCATATAGGATTTGAACATATGATCTTCCACCAAATAAACCAACTAGCATCAACTAGAAGGAGTAATCAACACTACTAGCAACCTACTAGCACCAATCCCGGACTTGGAGACAAGAATTGGATACAAGAGATGAACTAGGGTTTGGAGATGAGATGGTGCTGGTGAAGATGTTGATGGAGATTGCCCTCTCCCGATGAGAGGAGCGTTGGTGATGACGATGGTGATGATTTCCCCCTCCCGGAGCCCTAGATTGGTTCCGCCAAGGTTCTGCCTCATGGCGGCGGAGTCTCGTCCCGAAAGGTTGCCTTCTATTTTTTTCTCATCGAAAGACTTCATATAGGAGAAGACAGGCATCGGAGAGCCACCAGGGGGCCCACGAGGTAGGGGGGCGCGCCCAGGGGGCGCCCCCCACCCTCGTGACCAGGGTGTGGGCCCCCTGGCCTTCATCTTTGGCGACGATTTTTCTTTATTTATTTTAAGGTATTCCGTAGAGTTTCAGGACTTTTGGAGCTGCGCAGAATAGTCCTCCAATATTTGCTCCTTTTCCAGCCCAGAATTCCAGCTGCCGGCATTCTCCCTCTTCAAGTAAACCTTGTAAAATAAGAGAGAATAGCCATAAATATTGTGACATAACGTGAAGTAACAGCCCATAATGCAATAAATATTGATATAGAAGCATGATGCAAAATGGACGTATCAACTCCCCCAAGCTTAGACCTCGCTTTTCCTCAAGCGAAAAGCCGATAACAATAAATATGCCCTCATGTTTAGAGGTAGAGGCATCGATAAAAATAAAATACAGACATGAAGGCATCATGATTATTTTCATAACAACAACATATAAAGATTTTGTCATATGATTACTTATGTTCAAGTGATGACCAGTTCACAAAGCAAAAATCATGAATCAGAAGCCTTGTTGAGCACCAACAAATTATGACCTCGGTCATTGAAGCAATTGCAATTTATCATAACATCGGAAAGAGTCTATGCCAGATCTTAAAAAGCAAGTCCGCATACTCAACTATCACTTAGTCCTTCATAATTGCTAGCACTCACGCGATACTTGTGGTTACAGAGTTTTAGTCAGACACAGAGAAATATAGGGGCTTATAGTTTTGCCCCACAACCTTTTACCTCAAGGGTAATGTCAACAGTAATAATTCATTCTCCCCCACATCCAATTAGATATATATATCATGTTCTTTCCAACGTGCTGAGCTTGCCAAAGGATAAAAGGAAAAAGGAGAGGTGAAGATCACCGTGACTCTTGCATAAGGTAGAAGATAATAATAAAAGATAGGCCCTTCGCAGAGGGAATTAGAGGTTGTCATGCACGTTTAGGGTTGATGAACAAAATCTTAATGCAAAAGAACGTCACTTTATATTGCCCCTTGTATGTGAACCTTTATTATGCAGTCCGTCGCTTTATTGCATCCACAACAAGTTCGTACAAAGCTTATTTCTCTGCATTAATAAGTCATGCATATTTAGAAAGCAATTTTTATTGCTTGCACCGATGACAACTTACTTGAAGGATCTTACTCAATCCATAGGTAGATATGGTGGACTCTCATGGCAAAACTGGTTTAAGGGTATTTGGAAGCACAAGTAGTATTTCTACTTGGTGCTGAGAATTTGTCTAGCATGAGGGGAAAAGGCAAGCTCAACACGTTAGAGGATCCATGACAATATACTTTATCTCATATGTAAGAAAACATAACTCATTATGTTGTCTTCCTTGTCCAACGTCAACTCTTTAGCATGTCATATTTTAATGAGTGCACCCAATCATAAAAGATGTCAATGATAATATATCTATATGTGAAACCTCTCTTTCCTTATTACTTCCTATTAATTGCAACGATGACCAAAGCTATATTTCCCAACTCCCAACAACTTTTAATTATCATACTCTTTCTATGTGAAGTCATTACTTTCACTAAGATCAATATGAACTCTTTGATTCCTTTTATTCTTTTTCTTCTAATCACCCAAGATCATGGCAAAACACTCAAGCCATTGACTCAACACTAATCTTTATTATATAACTCATGGACTCGACTACAGAGAAGGATCATAAAGCAAAACTCAATACTAGATCATGCCATGACTTTATTCTACTAAATCAAGATACTACTAAATAGAATCGAACTAAGAAAACGGTAAAGGTAGGAGTTGTGATGGTGATACGATACCAGGGCACCTCCCCCAAGCTTGGCAGCTGCCAAGGGGAGTGCCCATACCCATGTAATTACTCCTTTGTTGGTGGCGTAATATTCTTGGCGATGATTCCCCTCAGAATACGGTTCTCCTCCTCGAGCTTATTGACTTGCTGCTTGAGGTCCATTATTTCCTTGCGAAGCTTTCCTATAACGGCTAAAGCTCCTTGCACCCAAGGGTGTTGCATAGCTGCGGGAGAACCAGAGACACTCCTCCTCAAATTTTCATAAGAAATAAATTTAACATTGGAAGGGATAACCGAGTTTGGAATAGCTGAGCTCTATAGCTCCCCCATCGTAAGCCCAGCTCGGAGGCGAGAGGTGACTTCTTGATCTTCCATGGCATCTACTCTCATCAGGTCAGCCTCCATCTCTTCCTCCGTTGCTGGCCCAAAGTGGTCAGCGTCGTTGTTTGCCCTTGGGTCCGGTGCCGAGTTGGATACCCAGCTCTCCCTGCCTGACTCTTGAGAAGACATCTTGCTCTAATCTGCAGCAGCAATAGCTCGAAAACAAAAACAGAGGATATTTGCGTGATACGAGAGTCAAAACCTCCGGGAGTATATATAATGAATTTTTACCGACCAAAATACGTAACATGCAAGAAAACGGAGTCCGGAGGGCACACGAGGTGCTCACGAGGTAGGGGGGCGCACCTAGGGGGGTAGGGCGCGCCCTCCACCCTCGTGGAGGCCTCGTGTCCTCCCCGGACTGCTACTTATTTTTCTATGGGCGCGCCCTCCACCCTCGTGGAGGCCTCGTGTCCTCCCCGGACTGGTACTTATTTTTCTATTTTTCTAAATATTCCAAAACGGCGAAATATTTCCTTAAAAATTGTTTTGGAGTCGGTTTACTTACCGTAACACATACCTATTCCTTTTTGGAGTTTGAAGCGGACTGCAAGGTGTCCTTTATGTATTCCTCCAGGGTTACGGTTTCAATAATATTAGTTTCAACATTTATGGGATTACCTGAAATATAGTGTTTAATCCTTTGACCGTTTACCACCTTCAGATTTGTGCCTGCGAAGTTGTTGATTTTTATGGCACCGAAACGATAGACCTCCTCAATAATGTAGGGACCTTCCCATTTGGAGAGAAGTTTTTCTGCAAAAAATCTTAAACGATAGTTGTATAGCAATACATAATCACCTACATTAAACTCACGCTTTTGTATCCTTTTGTCAAGCCATCTTTTGACTTTTTCTTTAAACAACTTGGCATTTTCATAAGCTTGGGTTCTCCATTCATCAAGCGAGCTAATATCAAATAACCTCTTCTCACCGGCAAGTTTAAAATCATAGTTGAGCTCTTTAATAGCCCAGTATGCCTTATGTTCTAGTTCGAGAGGTAAGTGACAAGCTTTTCCGTAAACCATTTTATACGGAGACATACCCATAGGATTCTTGTATGCAGTTCTATAGGCCCATAATGCGTCATCCAGTTTCTTGGACCAATTCTTTCTAGACCTATTCACAGTCTTTTGCAAAATTAATTTGAGCTCTTTGTTGCTCAACTCTACTTAACCACTAGACTGCGGGTGATATGGAGATGCAATTCTATGATTAACGTCATATTTAGCCAGCATCTTACTGAAAGCACCATGAATAAAGTGTGAACCACCATCAGTAATAAGATATCTAGGGACTCCAAACCTCGGAAAAATAACGTCCTTAAGCATTTTAATAGAGGTGTTATGATCAGCACTACTAGTTGGAATAGCTTCTACCCACTTAGTAACGTAATCAACAGTAACTAAAATATGAGTATATCCATTAGAGGCAGGAAAAGGTCCCATATAATCAAAGCCCCAAACATCAAATGGTTCAATAACAAGTGAATAATTCATAGGCATTTCTTGACGTCTACTAATATTACCAATTCTTTGACATTCATCGCAAGACAAAACAAACTTACGGGCATCCTTGAAGAGAGTAGGCCAATAAAAACCAGATTGCAATACCTTATGTGCAGTCCTGTCTCCAGCATGGTGTCCTCCATAAGCTTCGGAGTGACACTTGCGTAGGATCTGTTCCTGTTCATGCTCAGGTACACAACGTCTAATAACACCATCTACTCCTTCTTTATAAAGATGTGGGTCATCCCAAAAGTAATGTCGCAAGTCATAGAAAAACTTTCTCTTTTGTTGGTATGTGAAGCTAGGTGGTATAAATTTAGCAACAATATAATTAGCATAATCAGCATACCATGGAGTGCTACGAGAAGTGCTTATGACATTTAATTGTTCATCAGGAAAGCTATCATCTATACGTAGTGGGTCATCAAGAACATTCTCTAACCTAGACAAGTTGTCAGCAATGGGGTTCTCAGCTCCCTTTCTATCAACAATATGTAAATCAAATTCTTGCAGCAGGAGAACCCATCTAATGAGTCTAGGTTTTGCATCTTTCTTCTCCATAAGATATTTAATAGCAGCATGATCAGTGTGAATAGTAACTTTGGAATCAACAATATAAGGTCTAAACTTATCACAAGCAAACACGATTGCTAAAAGTTCCTTTTTGGTAGTAGCATAATTTCTTTGAGCACTATCTAGAGTCTTACAAGCATAATGGATAACATTTAATTTCTTATCAACTCTTTGCCCTAGAACAGCACCTACAGCATAATCACTAGCATCACACATAATTTCAAAGGGTAAATTCCAATCAGGTGGCTGAACAACAGGTGGAGAGACTAATGCTTTCTTAAGTATTTCAAATGCTTCTACACAATCATCATCAAAGACAAATGGTACATCTTTTTGTAATAAATTGGTCAGAGGCCGAGAGATTTTTGAGAAGTCCTTAATGAACCTCCTATAAAATCCGGCGTGACCAAGGAAACTTCTTATACCTTTGATGTCCTTGGGACATGGCATCTTTTCAATAGCATCAACCTTGGCTTTATCAACTTCAATACCTCTTTCAGAAACTTTGTGCCCCAAGACAATACCTTCATTAACCATAAACTTTTCCCAATTCAAGACAAGATTAATTTCTTCACATCTTTGCAAAACTCGAGCAAGATTGCTCAAGCAATCATCAAAAGAGGAACCATAGACGAAAAAGTTGTCCATGAAAACCTCACAAATTTTCTCGCAAAAGTTAGAGAATATAGCCATCATGCATCTTTGAAAGCTAGCAGGTGCATTACATAAGCCAAAAGGCATACGTCTTTAAGCAAAAGTACCAAAAGGGCAAGTAAAATTATTCTTTGATTGATCTTTAGCCGGCACAGGTATTTTAGAAAAACCGGAATAACCATCTAGGAAGCAATAGTGTGTATGTTTGCATAATATTTCTAGCATTTGATCAATAAAAGGTAAGGGGTAATGATCTTTCTTAGTAGCCTTATTTAATTTACGGAAATCAATTACCATCCTATAACCTGTGATGATTCTTTGTGGAATCAATTCATCCTTATCATTAGGGACAACAGTAATACCTCCCTTCTTAGGGACACAATGGACAGGACTTACCCACTGACTATCAGCAACGGGATAAATTATACCTGCCTCCAGAAGCTTGAGTATTTCTTTTCTTACCACTTCTTTCATTTTAGGATTCAAACGTCGTTGAGGATCACAAACTGGTTTGGCATCAGCTTCCAAATTTATTTTATGTTGACATAGAGTGGGACTGATGCCCTTAAGATCATCCAGAGTATATCCAATAGTGGCACGGTGCTTTTTCAGAGTTTTCAATAATCTTTCTTCTTCATGCTCTGAAAGGTTAGCACTAATAATGACAGGATATATTTTCTTTTCATCAAGGTAAGCATATTTAAGATTATCAGGCAGCGGTTTAAGCTCAAACATGGGATCACCCTTGGGTGGAGGAAGATCCCCTAGAATTTCAACAGGCAAATTGTGTTGCAGAATAGGTTCCTGTTTAAAGAATATTTCATCTATCTCCCTTCTTTCATTCATGAACATATCATTTTCATGGTCTAGCAAATAGTGTTCTAAAGGATCACTAGGAGGTACAGCAATAGAAGCAAGACCAATAATTTCGACCTTACTAGGCAATTCTTCCTCACGATGTTGTTTACTAAATTTAGAGAAATTAAACTCATGAACCATATCATCCAAGCCAACAGTAACAACATTCTTTTTGCAGTCTATCATAGCATTAACAGTATTCAAGAAGGGTCTACCAAATATAATGGGACAAAAGCTATTTTGTGGAGAATCAAGAACAAGAAAATCAGCGGGATATTTGGTTTTCCCACACAAGACTTCAACATCTCTAACAATTCCCATTGCAGATATAGTATCTCTATTGGCAAGTTTAATTGTAACATCAATATCTTCTAACTCAGCAGGTGCAATATCATGCATAATTTCTTTGTATAAATCAATGGGTATTACACTAGCCCTAGCACCCATATCACATAAGCCATGATAACAATGATCTCCTATTTTAATAGAAATAACGGGCACGCCTACCACAGGTCTATGTTTATCTCTATCGCAAGGTTTAGCAATTCTAGCAGTTTCACCAGAGAATTGAATAACATGCCCATCAATATTATCAGACAAGAGATCTTTAACAATAGAAATATTAGGTTCTACTTTGACTTGCTCAGGAGGGGTATAAGTTCTAATATTGCTTTTACGAACAACAGTTGAAGCTTTAGCATGATCCTTCATTCTAACAGGGAAAGGTGGTTTCTCCGCATAAGAAGTAGGAACAATAGGATCATTATAAGTGACAATCTTTTCTTAAACTTTAACAGGTGCAGCTACTTTTACTTCTATGGGAGGATGATATTTAAACCACTTCTCCTTGGGGAGATCAACATAAGTAGAAAAAGATTCACAGAAAGAACCTACTATCTCAGAGTCAAGTCCATATTTAGTGCTAAACTTACGGAAAATATCGGTATCCATAAAAGAATTAACACAATCAAACTTAGGTGTCATACCTGACTCCTTACCTTCGTCGAGGTCCCAATTTTTAGAGTTACGTTTAATTCTATCCAATAAATTCCATATGAATTCAATAGGCTTCATCATAAAAGAGACAGCACAACAATTATCGAGCATGGTGCGATTATTACCAGAAAGCCGAGCATAAAAACTTTGCATAATTACTTCTTTTGCGAGCTCATGATTGGGGCATGAATATAACATTGATTTAAGCCTCCCCCAAGCTTGAGCGATGCTTTCTCCTTCTCGAGGCTAAAAATTATATATATAATTGCGATCACGATGAACAAGATGCATAGGGTAATACTTTTGATGAAATTCCAATTTCAATCTTTTATAGTTCCATGATCTCATATCATCACATAGCCTATACCATGTCAATGCTTCTCCCTCCAAAGATAAAGGGAAAGCCTTCTTCTTAACAACATCATCGGGTATACCTGCAAGCTTAAATAGTCCACAAATATCATCCACATAGCGTAGATGTTCGTCAGGATGCTTCGTTCCATCTCCTGCAAAAGTGTTAGCTAGCAGTTTTTCCATCATATCCGAAGGAATCTGAAAAGGAGTTTCATTTTCAGTAGGTTCAATAGGTTCAGTAGGTTGAGGAGCAACTCTTGGCTCAACTAGACGGGGTGAAGATACCCCGAACAAGCCCCTTAGACAATTACTTTCCATAGTAACAAGTGACAGAAAATTTCAGCACACTAAATAAATTTTTTCCTTACCAAATTCCACCTACCAAAGGCGCTTCACTCCCCGGCAACGGCGCCAGAAAAGAGTCTTGATGACCCACAAGTATAGGGTATCTATCGTAGTCCTTTCGATAAGTAAGAGTGTCGAACCCAACGAGGAGCAGAAGGAAATGATAAGCGGTTTTCAGCAAGGTATTCTCTGCAAGTACTGAAATAAGTGGTAACAAATAGTTTTGTGATAAGATAAAGTGTAGCGAGCAACAAGTAACAAAAGTAAATAAGGTGCAGCAAGATGGCCCAATCCTTTTTTTAGCAAAGGACAAGCCTGGACAAACTCTTATAATAGGAAAAGCGCTCCCGAGGACACATGGGAATATCGTCAAGCTAGTTTTCATCACGCTCATATGATTTGCGTTCGGTACTTTGATAATTTGATATGTGGGTGGACCGGTGCTTGGGTGCTATTCTTACTTGAACAAGCATCCCACTTATGATTAACCTCTATTGCAAGCATCCGCAACTACAACAAAAGTATTAAGGTAAACCTAACCATAGCATGAGACATATGGATCCAAATCAGCCCCTTAGGAAGCAACGCATAATCTAGGGTTTAAGCTTTTGTCACTCTACCAACCCATCATCTACTTATTACTTCCCAATGCTTTCCTCTAGGCCCAAATAATGGTGAAGTGTTATGTAGTCGACGTTCACATAACACCACTAGAGGTTAGACAACATACATCTTATCAAAATATCGAACGAATACCAAATTTACATGACTACTTATAGCAAGACTTCTCCCTTGTCCTCAGGAACAAATGTAACTACTCACAAAGCATATTCATGTTCATAATCAGAGGGGTAATAATGTGCATATAGGATCTGAACATATGATCTTCCACCAAATAAACCAACTAGCATCAACTACAAGGAGTAATCAACACTACTAGCAACCTACTAGCACCAATCCCGGACATGGAGACAAGAATAGGATACAAGAGATGAACTAGGGTTTGGAGATGAGATGGTGCTCGTGAAGATGTTGATGCAGATTTCCCTCTCCCGATGAGAGGAGCGTTGGTGATGACGATGGTGATGATTTTCCCCTCCCGGAGGGAAGTGTCCCCGGCAGAACAGCTCTGCCGGAGCCCTAGATTGGTTCCGCCAAGGTTCCGCCTCATGGCGGCGGAGTCTCGTCCCGAAAGGTTGCCTTCTATTTTTTTCTCATTGAAAGACTTCATATAGGAGAAGACGGGCGTCGGAGAGCCACCAGGGGGCCACGAGGTAGGGGGTGCGCCCAGGGGGGCGCCCCCACCCTCGTGAGCAGGGTGTGGCCCCCCTAGCCTTCATCTTTGGCGACGATTTTTCTTTATTTATTTTAAGGTATTCCATAGAGTTTCAGGACTTTTGGAGCTGCGCAGAATAGTCCTCCAATATTTGCTCCTTTTCCAGCCTAGAATTCCAGCTGCCGGCATTCTCCCTCTTCATGTAAACCATGTAAAATAAGAGAGAATAGCCATAAATATTGTGACATAACGTGAAGTAACAGCCCATAATGCAATAAATATTGATATAGAAGCATGATGCAAAATGGACGTATCACCCGCCACGGCCTAGGTACTTGTCACCATTAAACCCGTCCAGCATCACCTGCCCGATGTACTTCAAATATACTAACCGGTCGCTGTTACCTGTTATGCAGCTGGCAAAAACTACAAGGACAATGTTTCTTCTGGATCTAACAGCTTGGCCAACCAAGATCCTGGACTGAGGCATTGCTATGATCTTGTAAGCGCGTCTCTCTCTCTTGTATGCCAGCGTGCTTTGCTAGGATTTTCGTCCAGTAATCCCTTTGTGCAGACAATGGTTTCTACTACTGGCTGCTAAATTAGATATGTAGATGTCATACATGATACTACCTCGTACCTCCATTCCTAAATATAAGTCTTTCTAGAGATTCCACTATAGGCTACATACGGAGCAAAATGAGTGAATCTACACTCGAAAATGCATCTATATACATCTGTATGTGGTCCATACTAGAATCTCTACAAACACATATATTTAGGAACAGGGGCAGTACATTACACACAATCGTAGGTGGCATGTAGGAAATCCAGTGCACGACATTAGGCTCACTTAGAGTGCCTGCCAGTCCAGCATACAGAGTCATGGCTAGTTTATGGTACACACACAATCGTTAATTGGTGGTTTAAATATGCGCAAGGGATAGGCAATGTAGTATCATGTAGAGATGTCTGAAATTAGCTGTGTCAACTTGCAGATAGGGTTACACAATGAAAAAGTACAAGATGTATGTGGCAATTTCATGGAACATCGCAAAAAAAGGAGAGGCGGCGGTGAGCCTATACAGTGTGCTATGGTATGTCACACCTCCATTGCAATCATCGTGACATGTTATTTGTATGCCAGTTCTATTAGCCAAGTTCCTTAGGGACAGTTATTACGAGTTATCCTAAGAAAATAAGCACCTGTGAATATAAGCTCCATGTAATACACCAACCAGTTCTTTTCATTGCGTTTTCAGCTTATCTTTGGTATGATCAGTGGAAACTCTAGATTGCATTATATATATTTTTCATTTTGCTGCACATATGGAAATTAATTTGACTTGCAAACATCACAAATTGAACCTAGTGCAGTAATTAATATGATAGGAAAACAGACCATCACTATTTGCTCAAAATGCAAATACAAAGATACCATCTACTTGGCACAATCTACTTTGGTCAATGTGTTTTATAGAGATCCCATTGCCTAATTTAAACGAAGAACGCATGACCCACATTTAAATGAAGAACAATTATTTGTTGAAATTCGATGGTCCAAGTGGCTAGTTATTATTATCATATAGCAGCACCACCTGAAAGCATCATACAGCAGCAGATGTAGCTCATAGCTACTCATCATACAGCAGCAGCAGTCTGCAATTCATCATATACCAGCAGCAGCTCATAGCAATTCATCATATAGCAGCAGCAGGAGCAGCTCATAGCAATTCATCATATAGTAGCAGCAGGAGCAGCTTGTAGCAACTCATTATATAGCAGCAGCAGCAGCTCATAGCAACTCATCATACAGCAGCAGCAGTCTGCAATTCATCATATACCAGCAGCAGCTTAGGTGTGACACAGACGTCAGCAGTTGCATTTTGAGTGTAATATAGGCAGACAACAGAGTCATTTCACTGTTCCCCTTCCCCTCAATTTTTAGTGAGGTTCTACCCGAAACACCCCCCTCCAAAGTGAAATTAGTTAAGCCCAAGCCCATAACTCAAAAATGACTTCTTTACATCTTTTATGGCTTATTTTGACAATATACCCTGAAAAGGCGGAATTGAACTGGCCCTTAACCTGCAATTCAATTGTGCGTGCAATGATGAATCACTCCTGCCTGCTATCTATACATTTAGGCATCATCATACATGGCATAACCTAATACATGTGCATTCCATTGTAGAATCTGGAATATGCAATGTTTATGTTAGTTCATACATTGCACATGATGTTTAAATGCCCCTTAAATCTGGTTAGTCAAGTGATGGTCTTTAAGCCTCCTTCTTTGCTCCTTTTCTTGATAAGTAAGATTTGCTCACACATATGTTCAATTGCTTGTTTGCATCAGCCAGCCATACTAGGACTGTTTGCTTTGATTACTTGTTGTTCTTGACCTAACACTCTAACAGAGCTTGTCAACGATTTAAACACTAAGGGCTGCTGTAGTGGGGCCTTGTCTAACTCATAGGTGAATAAAGGTTTGGTTGTACACTACAGTAGGCTCTCCAAGATTACCTGGAGATCCAGTTCGAAGGTATGCCTAGTTTTTACATAGTGCAGACATAGTAAATGCTCATTTCATTGTGTGCAAGTGCAAGATATGCGACATGTTTCATTATGTGGTGTTGTTTTGTTATAATCTCATCCTTTTGTGTTCACAGACTGGAAAATATGCATATTTATCTTCCAAGGAGACAGTAACTACTTTGTGTCACCTTGCAGAGGGGGTGCAATGAAGATAAGATTGAGGATTTCCAAGTACAAGATGTTAGGAAGGAGGCTTGCAAGAGAAGTAGGAGTTGCGCTGAGCCTCTTCAACCTGATAAGGTAAGTCAGTGTATGCAACTCAACAGTTCAATTCCTTGTTTGTTTCAGGCATAGTTAATTTTCTCTTTTCAGTTGCTTTATTTGTCCTCACTTAATGAGATGCCCAAATAATTATGCCTGATGTTCGGTACTTGTATCACTATTAGTTGACATAATTAAAGGCCTTACCATTTAATTACTCTGCCGACGTGTGCCTGAAGCTTTGAAGTCTATTAACCAACTATTATTGCATGAGGCTCACAATCTAGTTTATACTATGCTAATGATTACATAGTTTTGCCTGTTGTAGTATGTTTGTATGAAACCCTCTGTTGTTCATTATGCTCCCTAAGACTTAAATTAAGGTACAGAATGGCCAACTGCTTGCTTACTTATACCCAACGTGCTGTCTAAATTTGTAACTTGTCTGTGTTTTCGATTGGGCCCCAACATCATGCTCCTCTGGTGAGCTAAGAGGGATTTCTGTATGCAGGCTGCACAGACTATCTTCTTTATAATTTTTAAAATATCACCAGCTTATGCTTCATGACGTGTAACATTTTTTGTGTGAAAGTGACGTGTAACATTATTGTTAGTCCTGTTTTGCCATGTAGTACAAAATAGTGTCTTGTTCGCTTCACTGTTGTAACTATATTTTTGCCCTAGTCATGTGTACTTACAGAAACATTTCAGGATGAAGTGACATCAACATAAAAATCTGCGAGCAGTGCGGCATGGTCGTTACCTAATGATTATGGATTCGAATTGGAATGTGCTGATGTTCTCGAGCATCAACTAGAGGTGGCAAGACAATGTGTACATGATTGTCAACGTATAATCAACAAGTTGAGACTGGACATGCATGTATTAGATGCGGGAGTCAAAAAATGAAACAAGACACCGAGGTAACCATGAAGGAATTGGAGATTTTGCAGACTGAAATTTGTGCTATCTGAATCCGGCCAATCCTATTTTCTGAAGAGATGATAGCTCAAATGGAGTTAAGTTGATGCGCGTCCATGATGTATGAGCCGTATTTGCCCAGTGTATGTAATTTGCTTTCTATGTATGCTTTATTATCACCTGTGTCGTACCATAATGCCCAATGGGTATAATCGGCTGTAATTTCTTTATTGTATAGTGTAGGATTATTCTACGTTTTCTATGCCTTGATCTCTTTGTTGTATAGAGTATTCTTTTTAGAGGTGATAGTATTGAGTAGGATATATCTTTGAATATGCTATATCGTTCAAACGGGGGCCAACTCGCCCGACCATGGGCCTTCTACGTCTCGTAGGATCCATGGGCCTTCTACATCTCATAGGATCCATGGGCCTTCTACGTCTCGCAGGATCCATGGGCCTTCTACGTCTCACAGTGTCCATGGGCCTTCTACGTCTCACAGGATCCATGGGCCTTCTACGTCACGTAGGATCCATGGGCCGCCGACTCATTTATGGGTCTTGTGCTAGCCTTTAATGGACCGTAGACAGGCCTATAATGGAAATCGTACGTTTTATTGGCTGACCATAACGGGCCGTTAATAGGCCATATTTGGTGATGCTATGAAAATGGCCCAATAGACTAACGGACCACAAACGGGCCGACTATAACGACGGGCTGAATTTGGCCCACAAGCAGAAAATGATAGTAACGGGCCGTAAGTAACCGAATGCTACAAATAAGCCCAAGAATAAATGGGCTCTGAGAAGGCCGAAAGATAACACGAGTTGTAAACGGCCCAACTGAATAACAGGCCCTTAATGGGTATAAAGCGATACATTGTTTAGTATGGGCCAGTTTCACCACGGGCCGTTAATCGGTCTAAAGTAATGCACTGTTCATCGCGGGCCAGTTTCAGCACGGGCTGTTAATAGGCCAAGAGTTACATAGGGCCTCATATGGGCCGAAAGACGTCATGGGCCATACATGGGCCAGAAGTGAAAACGGGCTGGAATCATATTGGATGGCCCAGATGACGCTACTGGGCCTAATTCGGATAGGGCGTAACGGGCCTTGGGTTAGCGGGCTGTAAATGGGCTATATGCGAACAGGCCATTAACGGGCTTTCCATGGGCCGGCCCGTCACCTTTTGACCAAGTCAAACGGGCCGGCCTTTTCACAGGAATGGGCCTCTATTGGGCCGTCCCATGTGTCGGCGTATCATAGGCGCCTTCTATCCAATGAGTGGATGACATCTGTCCCAACAATGAGCCGACACGTGTTTCCTCCAGCCAATGATGATTTTACACGTGGAAAATCCCCATTGGTCGGGGCTGTTATCGGATCCAAAACCCGACCCGATAGCTTAACGGCGTTCCGTTACGGTGGATGCCACGTGTCGGTCACCCTTGACGAAAGCACTTCTGTGATGCGCGACTTATCGTCATGGAAGTGGACACTTCTGTGATGATAATTTTGGTAATGTCATCGAACACTTCTACGACAGCACAGGTATGACTATCTCGATTCTGTCATAAATTTGTCATGGATGTACATGCATGACAAAAAATGCGACCTACTGTGACAAACACGTATCATCACGGAAGTGTATTTTTTTGTAGTGGACGGGTGCGCCTCGCCGTCCTGAGCACTCCGGCAGTCCAAGCTCCGTCGGAGGTGGCCCGAGTGGCCAGAGCGAGCACCGGCGCCAGTGGCCTCTCCTCTGCACTGCGCGTGGCGTCGGGGAAGGAAGAAGGAGGAGCAGGAGGTGGGCGTTTGCCCAACGCGTGGGCCCCGCGGCCCCACCTGTCGGTGGCCCTGACGCCCGGCCCCGCCTCTGCCCCTTTTGACTGGTCGTCGCCACGTCATTTAAGTGGAGGCGCCCCACCGCAAGCCGTTTTCCCTGATCAAAGACGTATTTCGGAAAAGACGCGTCTGTTTAAAGCTGCCAGGGACCTGTTTGTAGAAGTATTTTTACAAATTAGTCCCTGAGTTTTAAACGCTCGTATTTTTTTATCCATAACTCCAAATGAGGTGATTCCAACGCTCACTTCTTCGTTTCATCGAGCCCGTTCTGTTGGTTTCACTTTCAACATGTTTTGACATTGTGAAAATGACCATTTTTCCCTTGCCCTTATTCAGCCCCCTCCGAGAGAGAACGTTTTCCGGCGATTATTTCCGCAAGCTTCTTGCACTTTCTCCCGGTGATTTCTTCCACCCCAGGCAAGCCAGACCCTCCATTTGCATCACTGAAATGCAGTGACATGGTTTACGTCATTTTGAACTTGTTTAAAATATTGCTTTAGCAATATGACTCTCTGCATGGCATTTTCTCGGAGTATTGTTTTGCTCTTGTTGATGCCATGCTATTGTTTGGATTACTAGGAGTTATGTTTGTAGTTGATGAGTATCATGTTGCCATTGGAGTATTAGCGGATGGTATTATGATTATTTCCATGATGATATCTGTGATTATATTCTTGGAGTATTACTTTGGGTATCATGCTACCTTTGGACTATTAGTGGTTAGTATGATTATTTTCATGCTGCTAGTTGATGTTCTGTTGCTTGGATATCGTTTCGGAGATGATGTTTACATGTGGATCTTAGCTGGATAGCTTGTTCTTGCATATTGGAGTGGTAGTGTTATTGTTCATCATGATAGTAGTGTTTTGCTACCCTTGGAGCATTTTGAGATGATGATATTATGCTTGGATTGTTTGTTGGATATTGCTATGACTTGGACTATAGTTTGATGGGTGACATCGGAGTATCAGTTATTATGGTTATATTTTTGGGGATAAATTCCGTCAGTAAGTTGGTCAGGTGCCGCGGAATCGAACTTTTCCAGTGCAACCACATTTGCCGGTATGGGAAGGCCCTAATGCGGTCTATTGTCGTGCCTCTCGCCGGTGCCTCTAACGAGGGAAGGTTATGGGCGCGCGCTACCCTGATCAGGTAGGCGGACATCAGCCTTGTGTGCTCGGTTTTGATTTGATTTTGCCCGAGGATCCCAAAGTGGATCGGGCCATGACGGTGGTCGTTGTGTCTGGAGGTATACACGGGGCCACCCATGACTTAACCCAGAGGGGAGTGAGTCGGAGTGGCTGGCAGAGTGTCATGGCAGTAGATCGGTTTAGTTGGAACGCTGTTGGTCCACCCGAATGGGAGTGTGAGGCCATGGGTTCTATGGTGTGGGTATAGTGTGCTACCTCTGCAGAGTGTGTGTTTAATCTATTGATAGCCGCGTCCTCGGTCATGGGTATGGGTTCATACTAGGGTACACTGTTTGATCAACACTCACATGACAGAATGACTTACTGGTGATGGATATGTGGATATTTGGAGCGGTACAGATTGGACAAGTAATGATCGGGTTGTGATCGCCGTAAGGATCACGGGCCATTTATTGGTCGGGTTGTGATCACCGTAAGGATCACGGGTACAGTTTGGTTTTGATCACGAGGTGATCGAGATGGTATATTACTTGGCCGGTTAGCCAAGAGAGATATGGTTGTGGAGATCGGAGATGGTGATTTATTAGTATTGTATTAGTTTCCTATTATGCTTTGGAGTTGCTGTTATATCATGGTAGTTGTTAATTTAATTAACCGGCTTAATGCTATGTGGTTGTCTTGCCTTGATGTTTTTGGTTGTTGTGAGCTTGCAAGTACATTTAATGTACTTACCTGGCGTGTCATGCCAGATTGCAGGTGATGCCGTGATTGCTTGATTTGCTTGTCGTTGTTTCCATTTGTGCGAGCTAGATCGTGTCCCAGCCAGAGTCCCTGCAGAGTGGAGTTCACCAACTTCGTCGTTGTTCTGCTGCTAGAAGATTTCCACTGCTACGAGTTGTTCTGCTGCTAGCATAGAGCAGGTGTAGTATCGCAGGCGTAGTGTCGCCATGCTGATGTGAACCTTTGTAACATCAGACCTTTGTATTTATTATTGTAATAAGAGCTGATTTGTTCTATATCAAGCAGTGTCGTATTCCAGAAGACTTCTCCTCGATCTCTGGGTTGGAATACGGGGCATTCTGGTTTCTCTGAGCCGCAGTGCCATAGGCTTGGTATTAGAGCAGGTCTGGCTGTAGGACGCCCTAGTCAGCGTGAGCGGTAGAAACCGGTGGAAATCGGTAGTATAGAGTCTTGCTTGTTTGTTGCATCTGGTTGCTGCATTTGTTTGTTGCATAGCATGCATATAGCCTTAATATTTGTGATAACGATTTATCTGGTGAGTGTAGCTGGCATCATTTCGGATCCACTACAGCTCAACCTTTGCATTTCTCCAGTTCCTTTTTCTTTTGGTGTTTGGTGTCATCTCTGTCCCAGCAGAGTGATGCCAAGTGATCCGACACTATTTGCAAAAATGGTGCTCAGGTCTCGCACCAATGTCTTTCTTTCAATCCCGTCTATCTTTTCGGTGATGGACATGCTTCTATCCCGGATCCTTCATTCTTTTGTCGTGTTGGCAACCCTTAATGATCTTAGTTATCAAGAAAGGGCAATGTCAGCAGCCTCAGTTTTTCCCTGCTATCCTATTTCTTGGATGAGTACGGATCTTTTTTTTCGTCCGCTTGATAATAATGTGGTTGCAACCTTTGTGTCCCACTGCATGATTACCGAGTGCGTCCTCGCCCCCGAGCTAGTTCAGATCGCCTCCTGGCTAAGCTAGCACTTGGTGTAGTGTTGTTTACACCAATTCTTCCACACCTTTATTCGTCCTTGTGCACATCGTCACAGCATGCTAGATCGTAGAACCGGAGACCCCGCGAGATTTGTGTGCTTAAGTAGGCATGCATATTGTGTGACTAGCAGTAATATGTGACATTGATTGTGTCACTACTAGGGAAAACCTTATACACAGAATCTTAGCAGCAGCGCGGCACAAAAATAAGCGCTACTGCTAATTAGCAGTACCGCGGGTTTTTAACCCTCGCTACTACTAAGTTGATAGTAGTAGCGCGGGTTTTTAACCCTCGCTACTACTAAGCGGTCTCTACCGTGCCCACCGACACATGCAATAGTAGTAGCGAGGGGTATAAACCCGTGCTACTACTAAGTTGATAGTAGTAGCGCGGTTTTATACCCCTCGCTACTAATAAGTACGAGGTAGGTGAAGTCACTATATCCTCGGCCGAATCCCCATCTCCTCCCCCAAATCTCTCCTCTCTTCCACCACTCTCTCCTCTCAGTTTCCATACGCTCTCACATGGACCTCTTGCCCATGCACCCATCCTCCTCCATGGCGCCGAAAGAGGCCGCCGCCTCGCGCCACCGGCGTCTAGGAGCTCGCTGGTCTTCCACCGACGTCTAGGAGGCCGCCGCCCCGCTCCACCACACCGGAGCACCTCGCCACCGGTGACTAGCTCCACTGCTCCCTACATCACCTTCCTCTCTCCCTCTGTTTTCCTTTTCTCTCTATCCATCTGGTTTGACTCACCCTCCCATGTCCATGCCCGTGCAGGTCGTCGCCATGGATGACCTGGAGCTATCTTGCATGGTCGGGAAGAGGAGCCCCACGCCGCAGCCTGGCTCTGCCATAGAAACGGGCCCTCTGCAACAGCCACTGCTGGATCTGGTCTACCGTTGTTCGTTCATGCCTTCGGCGACGCCAATCATCGCTAGATCTTACCATTGCTGCCATTGACAGCACGCAAGGGATTGAGATTTTTTTTTTGTTTTTGAAAGTAATAGTAGTATAGCGGGGTATAAGACCCGCTACAGCTAATTAGCAGTAGCGCTGTTTGCAACGCACGCTACAGCTAACCATGTATAGCAGTAGCGTGTGTCAACACGCACTACTGCTACAAGTTAGCTGTGGCGCCGTACTGATACACCCAAAACCGGCGCTGCTGCTAGGCTTTTCCCTAGTAGTGTGTGTGAATTGTTTGTTGTTGTTTAGTTGAGTTTTCTTTTGCTTCTTTCTTTTAGGCCCCGGTGTTACATTATTTTTCCCTATAAAGAATTGCTCATCCACTGACACCGGACTCAAAGAAGCAATAAGGATTTCAAATATTTGGCAGAAGCTCAGCTAAACATTTTGGTCTACCCAGTCAACTACATTATGGCATTAATATTTGCTCAGAATATCAATGGTGTCTTGGATTGACTATCAGCATCGAGTCTACCTCAGTGCAAAATCCTCACAGCAGTTATGATCCAGCTAGCAGAAAGACAAGTCAGGTACAAGACCAACAATATATTTTCAGACAGAGGTATGGATCATATATAGAGTTTTGGCTCAGCAATGCATGATGCTTGAAATATGTTATCATCCAAAATAAAGTAAGAATATGATATGCTGAAGGAAGATAGTCGAACCATTTTTCTCATGCAAATAATCAGCCTCAGAATATTATGGGCATGTGTATGGATTTCAGTCTGCATATCAGTATGAAGTTTTGAATATAAGAAACCCAGTATTCTTCCACACGCTATCGGAAGAAATTTATGATGCAAGTCTCCTCAAATTTTCCTCAGCATGATATGTGAACAATTTCTGGCCCATGATACCCGGTCCTTCACAATAAGGCACCTCAGTAAAGGCTTCTGACATACGGACATGAATTTTTCTCAACAAGCAAACTTGAGGAGAAGCTTCTCAAGTACGGAACTCAGGCTTCTCCAGCAGAATAACCAGACCAAGCTTCGTGTGTAAGCTATAGAGCCTTCTTCTGCACGATACGCAGACAAAATATTTAAGCAGAAGTTAACAAGTCTTCCTCAGCAAGCTACTCCGATGGCTTCTCTCGTAAGCCACTCAGTCTGCGTCAGTACCACTATATTGCACCATCCTCCGAGATTATATGATGAGTTGCCGATGTATGGCAGTACCGCTCAAGGACCAGATTTGCAATAATTTTGTCAAAGGTAAAATTCAATCAGAACATATGCCTACCGCAAGGATCGAGTGATCGGTGGCATGTCTTTCTTATATATGGTGAGCATGTATCCCCGGTCATATCAGTAACTCATACGAGATGCAGCAAGGATCCAACAGATATACCTAAGAAAAGTAAGGATCCCACAACCTCCCCAGTCAGGCAAAGGAAAATAAGCAAAAAATACATCTCATGTGATGCAAGGGGCGATAATATTTGGAGATGACATCACAAAATCCATAGTCTTGACAATGGTCATCAAGATCATTATTCTCGCAATTGACAAGGAGATATTATAAAACCTTGTCACCTTCTTGTATGATTGGCCTCAGCAATGAGCTCTGTATAGCTACAAACCCCGGGTATATGTCATATGTGTGTGGACCAGGTCAGAAAACAAGAAGGACTAATGTCAAAAATATTGCACTAATTGCATCCATGGTCATACGAAGAATCAAGGACAGGTGTGGACAAGTTGTTTCAGTATCCTAACCAAGAAAATCAGGACCATAAAAAGGATGAGACCGACGGCAACAGTATGATGATTTTTGCGCGACCATCACGGTCCGGATACCCAAATCAGTTGGAGGCCATAATTTCATATGGATCCCAAAAGGCATACTCTCAAGGGCCTACTCTATTTACAAGGATTTTCATATTGCGCTGACTTGCTTGACACGGTTAGCGTAGAATATCCAAGTATGTTTTGTCGGATCCAAGATTTCTTTGCAAGCTCAGCAGTCTGACCTCTGTAGCAGTGTTAAAACATATCGCAGCCTATTACCACAGATGGGTATACCAACCACATGAGAAAAATCAAAAGCCAAACAATCAGCTCAGACCCGGTATACTCATAAACAGAATCAAGTACACGGGCATTCTGTCAGGAAAAGCAATTGTCCGTCAGCCCCTGTCGGGCCAGTCTTAAGATGTAAATATTTGAGGTATGACACAGCTATGACTCCATGCCCATTATATTTCTCACGACAGAAGGCTATCAAATCTTTGGTACATATCCCATGCTCGAGCCAAAGAAATAAATCTAGATAAATTAGTGCCACACGTGAGCAGTTAGATTCCGTCAGAGGATGGCCATAATTCTCAGCAATTATTTAAACCAGAAGGCCTATATTTATTTGAAGCAACCACATGACAGAAGCAAAAAGGTTTTCATGATCAAAAGAAAATTTATGTTCAGATCCATTGGATACCACCGAAGATATGAGAAAATTCATGGCAGTAAAAGGATTCGGTATGTGAGCAAAAATCCATCAAAATTTGTGAAAGGTGAAGCAAACCACCCCAGATCAAGGTAAGTTGATCATCTGAAATTCTTGTGGGAACAATAAATAAAGGAAAAAAGGATACCCGAGTTGGAAACTGTGTCCTCAAGTCATACTTGTTCCCTGAGCAACCAAATCTCAAGGACGAGATTTCTTTAAGGGGGGAAGGTTTGTAACAGCCTGGATTTTGGCCCTTTCTTTTTCCTTTGATTTATTTGGTTTTGTCTCTGTTTTTATTTTTGGAGTGGTTTAGTAGCCTTGCCACCTGGGAAATCATCCTCAATACCCCTCCCAAGTGGCTCATCATTCACAAAACCTTGACAAGATCATGTCACTTCACTCCTTGACCAAACCCTAAACTCTTTTTCTAGGGAAAATTCCTTTTTCGTTAAAGGAATAACCCTATCTGCCCTAGGTTGTGAAGCAACCTATATTTATGTCCATCCAAAAATTCCCAAATAATTCTCATAATTCCTTTGGGTCATATATAGCTCAAATATGCCCAAACATTGCCTTGGCCAGTTCAAAAATAATTCTTCTGTAATCCTTTTTCTATTCTGCCCTGAATGGCACTTTGTGAAGGAAGTGTCATTTATATTTCTCCTAGTGCCTCCCAACCTTTTTGGGCATGATTATATGTCCAAATAATTGCGCCATGCACAAGTTCAAATTTATTTGCCTAGCCAATATTCCTCAGTGAATTTTCAAAGTTTCTGTTAGACAGTAGGCTTTGTGAAGGAAGTACTAGCTAGGTGTATCCAAATATGTTGAACTTTTGCACACTCCTTAATGTGCTCATGTTAACCCCCTCCACCCATTTGTATCCCCATCCAATCATCTATGTGAGCACAGGAGCAAATCTTTGATTCTGGTAATATTTTTAGGTTGTGAAGCAAGTATATTTTATATTGCTTCACAAATTCTGAGAAAATACCAGATCATTCTTATACCCATAAGGCATATCTCCACCCAATTCGGCATCATTTCATTCAGCCATTTGACCACCAAAATTATTTCAAGTTTCTGGTCAGCAGAGATGTTTGTGAAGCAAGTGCCATTTTGGCTTGGCCATTTGGCATGAGCTTTTTACAGCATCTTCATATGACCAAATTACTAAGCTTTGCCCAATTTTAGCCCAAGTGGACACTCCATGTGAGTGCACCTTCATGATCTTCATTTCTAGACCAAGTATGCAGTTGTGAAGCAAGTATGATAAATCTTGATCCAAATCTCCTCAAACTTACCAGGATGAAAGCCCTTCTTTACCTCAACCTAGCAGACAACTCAATTGCTCCCAAAACCCTTCCTGTTGATCACCAGTGCTCACCCAAGTTTACTGCAGTAAACTTTAGAGGGTTATTTCTATTTAACCGTAGCCATTTTCACCTAGTTACCACCATAGTTGAGGCCTCCCTAGGAAGGACTAACCCCCAGGCATCGTTTGGTTTCAATTGTGGCCCTGTGTGCTCCAGTGCACATGGTGACCGCCTCTCTGGCATGCCATGGACGCGAGCTGGATGTCTTCTTGCTCGGGCCCCTCCTTTGCTCGGCATCCCAGAGAGCACGGGCCTGTCCAGCGTGTTCCCTGCATCGTCGCCGTCAGCCACTCCGTCAGCGCTCGTCAGCCACTCCGTCAGCGCTCGTCGCCGCGTGCGCACGAGAGATCTGTGGCCGACCGAGCTTTTATGGCGCTCAGCCTCTTCCTCTACCCCTCCCTTGGCCGTTTCTTCCCTGTGAGCTCTCCTCTATGCCTCTTGCGTCGTTTGCCTCCAAGCTCATGCACGCAAACACGCGTCCGCGACGCTGGACACGCGCCCGCGGCGGTGACAGCGCGGCAGCTCCTCCCTGCGGCTATTTAAGCCCTTCCCCAAGTCGTCCAAGCTCATCTCCAGCCTTGCCACACTCCCAAAGCCCCGCCTAGCCAACTCCTCAAGCTCGAGGAGCTCTCTGTGGTCGCCATTGTCTCCATGGCCACCGCCCCTGTCCACTCCGATTCTGGCGAACCGAAGCCCCTCTCCTCTGTCTTCCACCTCTAGTAGGTCACCCAGCCACCATAGCCTCTCCCGCAGCCCTACGTTAGTCGCCGGAATCACCATGGCCTCATCCTCTATCTTCGGCGGAAGCCCCGTCCGCCGCGGCCATGGTTCCGCCCTGCCCGAGTCTCCCTTACGTTCGTGTGGTGGTGGGACAGGTGCGCCTCGCCGTCCTGAGCACTTCGGCAGTCCAAGCTCCACTGGAGGTGGCCCGAGTGGCCAGAGCGAGCGTCAGCACCGGCGGCCTCTCCTCTGCCCTGCACGTGGTGTCGGGGAAGGAAGAAGGAGGAGCGGGAGGTGGGCATTGACCCAGCGCGTGGGCCCCGCGGCCCCACCTGCCGACGGCCCTGACGCCCGGCCCCGCCTCTGCCCCTTTTGACCGGTCGTCGCCATGTCATTTAAGTGGAGGTGCCCCGCCGCAAGCCATTTTCCCTGATCGAAGACGTATTTCAAAAAAGACGCGTCTGTTTAAAGCTGCCAGGGACCTGTTTGTAGAAGTATTTTTATAGATTAGTCCCTGAGTTTTAAACACAAGTATCTTTTTATCCGTAACTCCAAATGAGGTGATTCCAACACTCACTTCTTTGTTTCGTCGAGCCCGCTATGTTGGTTTCACTTTCAGCATGTTTTGAAATTTTGAAAATGACCATTTTGCCCCTGCCCTTATTCAGCCCCCTCCGAGAGAGAACGTTTTTCGGCGATTATTTCTGCAAGCTTCTTGCACTTTCTCCCAGTGATTTCTTCCACCCCAGGCAAGCCAGACCCTCCATTTGCATCACTGTAATGCAGTGACATGGTTTATTTCATTTTGAACTTGTTTAAAATATTGCTTTAGTAATATGACTCTCTGCACGGCATTTTCTTGGAGTATTGTTTTGCTCTTGTTGATGCCATGTTATTGTTTGGATTACTAGGAGTTATGTTTGTAGTTAATGAGTATCATGTTGCCATTGGAGTATTAGCGGCTGGTATTATGATTATTTCCATGATGATATCTGTGATTATATTCTTGGAGTATTACTTTGGATATCATGTTACCTTTGGACTATTAGTGGTTAGTATGATTATTTTCATGATGCTAGTTGATGTTCTGTTGCTTGGAGTATTGTTTCAGAGATGATGTTTACATGTGGATCTTAGTTGGATAGCTTGTTCTTGCATATTGGAGTAGTAGTGTTATTGTTCATCATGATAGTAGTGTTGTGCTACCCTTGGAGCATTTTGAGATGATGATATTATGCTTGGATTATTTGTTGGATATTGCTATGACTTGGATTATAGTTTGATGGGTGACATCGGAGTATTAGTTATTATGGTTATATTTTTGGGGATAAATTCCGTTAGTAAGTTGGTCAGGTGCCGCCGAATCGAACTTTTCCAGTGCAACCACATTTGCTGGTATGGGACGGCCCTAATGCAGTCTATTGTCGTGCCTCTCGCCGGTGCCTCTAAAGAGGGAAGGTTATGGGCGCGTGCTACCCTGATCAGGTAGGCAGACATAAGCCTTGTGTGCACGGTTTTGATTTGATTTTGCGCGAGGATCCTAGAGTGGATCGGGCCACGACGGTGGTCGTTGGTTCTGGAGGTAGACGTAGGGCCACCCATGACTTAACCCAGAGGGGAGTGAGTCGGAGTGGCCGGGAGAGTGTCATGGCAGTAGATCGGTTTTGTCGGAACGCCGTTGGTCCACCCGAATGGGAGTGTGAGGCCATGGGTTCTGTGGTGTGGGTACAGTGCGCTACCTCTGCAGAGTGTGTGTTTAATCTATCGATGGGTAAGGGTTCATACTAGGGTACACTGCTCGATTAACACTCACATGACGAAATGACTTATAGGTGATGGATATGTGGATATTTGTAGCAGTACATATTGGCCAAGTATTGGTCGGGTTGTGATCTCTGTAAGGATCACGGGCCATTTATTGGTTGGGTTGTGATCACTGTAAGGATCACGGGTACAGTTTGGTTTTGATCATGAGGTGATCGAGATGGTATATTGCTTGGCCGGTTAGCCAAGAGAGATATGGTTGTGGAGATCGGAGATGGTGATTTATCAGTATTGTAGTAGTTTCCTATTATGCTTAGGAGTTGTTGTTATATCATGGTAGCTGTTAATTTAATTAACCGGCTTAATGCTATGTTGTTGTCTTGCCTTGATGTTTTTGGTTGTTGTGAGCTTGCAAGTACATTCAATGTACTGACCTGGCGTGTCATGCCAGATTGTAGGTGATGCCGTGATTGATTGATTTTCTTGTTGTGGTTTCCGTTCGTGTGAGCTAGATCGTGTCCCAGCCAGAGTCCCTACGAAGTGGATTTCACCACCTTCGTTGTTGTTCCGCTGCTAGAAGATTTCCGCTGCTACGAGTTGTTCCATTGCTAGCATAGAGCAAGTGTAGTATCACAGGCGTAGTGTCGTCGTGCTGATGTGAACCTTTGTAACATCATACCTTTGTATTTATTATTGTAATAAGAGTTGATTTGTTCTATGTCAAGCAGTGTCGTATTCCAGAAGACTTCTCCTCGATCTCTGGGCTGGAATACGGGGTGTTCCGGTTTCTCTGAGCCGGGGTGCCACATCGTATCTATCAGATCTCACTTTTGCAAGTGGTCGTGAAGGGATTGACAACCCCTTTATACATTGGTTGCAAGGTTCTTATTTGTTTGTGTAGGTACGAGGGACTTGCGTGTGGCCTCCTACTGGATTGATACCTTGGTTCTCAAAAACTGAGGGAAATACTTATGCTACTTTGCTGCATCACCCTTTCCTCTTCAAGGGAAAACCAACGCATTCTCAAGAGGTAGTAGAGACCGACGCTAAAAATTCCTATAAATACCCAAACCCCCTGAAAGAACCCTAGATGAGAAGTTCTGCCACCGCAAACCTCTATATCCATGAAAACTCAATCGGGACCCTGTTTCGGCACCCTACCGGAGGTGAAAATCATCACCTAAAGCCATCATCATCATCCCGGCAAGCACCATGATGCGGAGGGAGTAGTTCACCCTCGGGACTGAGGTATGTACTAGTACCTATGTGTTTGATCTCTCTCTCTCTCTATGTGTCTCTCTCTCTCTGTCTCTCTCCCTCTCTTTCTCTTTCTCTCTCTCTCTCTCTCTCTCTTTCTCGTGTTCTTGGTTTGGCATGATCTTGATGTACCGCGAGCTTTCCTAATATAGTTGGATCATACGGTGTTTTCCCCTCTCTATATTGTTGTGATGAATTGAGTTTTTACCTTTGACATTTGACTATCATCCGATTGAATACTTTTATTGATTTTAGAACACTTGATGTATGTCTTGGATATGAATACCAGTGGTGACAATGGGATATTATATTGGTTCACTTGATGTATGTTTTGGCACTCAAGTCGCGGATTCCTGAGGTGAAATTGGGGTAATCTATGCATAGGGGTTGACGCACGTTTTCGTCCTACTTTCTCCAGTAGAAATCTTGGGGCACTCTTTGAAGTTTTTGTGTTGGATTGAATATTATGAATCCGAGGTTGTTTGATGCGTATCGAATAATCAACTCATGGATACTTGTGGTGACATTGGAGTATCTAGGTGACATTAGATTTGGTTGATGTGTATAATATGGTATTACTTTAGTGCGAACTCTAGGGCTATTTATGACAATTTCATCTTATATTCTCCGCTAGATAAGAACTTTGGAGGGACTCTTTGTTGCACGTTGAGGGATTGTTATATGATTCAATTATGTTAGCACTGTTGGGAGATTTACAAGTGAAAGTATGAAACCTAGCTAGGCCTTGTTTCTAAGCATTGCAATACCGTTTGTGCTCCATTTTATAACTTGTGACCTTGATGTTTTTATTTTCAGATTACAAAAACCTATATCTACTATCCATACTACACTTGTATCGCCATCTCTTTGCCGAACTAGTGCACCTATACAATTTGCCATTGTATTGGGTGAGTTGGCGACACAAGAGATTTCTTCTATTTGATTGCAGGGTTGTTTGCAATCATTGATAACCCACAAGTATAGGAGATTGCCACAGTTTTCGAGGGTAGAGTATTCAACCCAAATTTATTGATTCGACATAAGGGGAGCCAAAGAATATTCACGAGTATTAGCAGTTGAGTTGTCAATTCAACCACACATGAAAGACTTAATATCTGCAGCAAAGTATTTAGTAGAAAAGTAGTATGGAAGTAATTTTAACGATGGCAAAAGTAACAGTAGCAGTTTGTAGTGATTGTAACAGCAGTAGCAACGAAAGTAACTTAGTGATGGCTCGTGTCCACTTCAGTATTTTCCCCAAAGAGGAAGGGATGATGCAGCACACAACTACGGTAGGTACTTCCCTCGGTTATGAGACCAAGGTTATCAAACCAATAGGAGAACCACGCAACACTATGTAAATGGTACCAACACACAAAGAACAAATACATGCAACCCGATGTGTAAGAGGGGTTGTCAATCCCTCTCAGGTAAAAGATAGATAAAATTGTAGTAGATTGGATAAATAGACCTCGCAGGAATGCGAGATAAAATAAATAACAAAAAATTGCAGCAAGGTATTTTTGGGTTTTTGGATTAATAGTTCTGAAAATAAAAGAGGCAAATAATAGATCAAAAAGCAAATATGATAAAGAAGAGACCCGGGGCCGTAGATTTCACTAGTGGCTTCTCTCGAGAAAAATAGCATACGACGGGTAAACAAATTACTGTTCGGCAATTGATAGAACTTCAAATAATTATGACGATATTTGGGCAATGATCATTATATAGGCATCACGTCCAAGATTAGTAGACCGACTCCTGCTTGCATCTACTACTATTACTCCACACATCGACTGATATCCATCATGCATCTAGTGTATTAAGTTCATGAAAAAACAGAGTAATGCAATAAGAATGATGACATGATATAGACAAGATCTATTCATGTAGGAATACACCCCATGTTGTTATCCTTAATAGCAACGATCAATACGTGTCTTGCTGCCCCTTCTGTCACTCGGAAACAACACCGCACGACCGAACTCATCACAAAGCACCTCTTCCCATGTCAAGAAAAATTGATCTAGCTGGCCTAACTAAACCAAAGATTCAAATAAGAAATACGAGGCTATAAGTAATCATGCATATAAGAGATCAAAACTCAAATAACTTTCATGGATAAAATAGGTCTGATCATAAACTCAAATGTCATCGGATCCCAACAAGCACACTGCAAAAAGAGTTACATCAAATAGATCTCCAAGAGACCATTGTATTGAGAATCAGAAGAGAGAGAGCAAGCCATCTAGCTACTACCTACTGACTCGTAGGTCTACAATGAACTACTCACGCATCATCAGAGAGGCACCAATGAGGATGATGAACCCCTCTATGATGGTGTCTAGATTGGATCTGGTGGTTCTGGAACTTGCGGCGGCTAGAATTGTGTTGCGTCGACTCCCCTAGGGTTTTTGGATTTTCGGGGTATTAATAGAGAAAAGAGGCATTGCAGGAGGCCACCGAGGTGGGCACAACCCACCAGGGCGCGCCTGGGCCCCCAGGTGAGTTGTGCCCCCGTCGGGGTACCCCTCTGGTACTTCTTTGGCCCAACTTGTTCCTTCTGTTCCAGAAAAAATATCCAAAAAGTTTTGTTGCGTTTGGACTCCATTTCTTATTGATTTCTGAGAAGTAAGAAAACAAGCAAAAATAGCAACTGGCACTGGGCACTATGTCAATAGGTTAGTCCCAAAAAATGATATAAAGTTGCTATAAAATGATTATAAAACATCCAAGAATGATAATATAATAGCATGCAACAAGGAAAAGTTATAGATACGTTGGAGACGTATCAACATCCCCAATCTTAATTCCTACTCGTCCTCGAGTAGGTAAATGATAAAAACAGAATTTTTGATGTGGAATGTTGCCTAACATGTTCATCACATATTCTTTTCTTTTGTAGCATGGACATTTGGACTTTTATATGATTCAAATCAATAGTCTAGTTTTGACATGAAGATTTCAATACTCAAGCATATCAACAAGCAACCATGTCTTTCAAAATATAAACACTAAAGCAAGTTATACCTAGCCCATCATGCTCAATCATTGATCCATTCATGAAACACACTCGCATATTAGCTACACACAATGCTCAAGTACGATCTTAGTGCCCTTTAGTTGCTACTTTATAAGAGAATATGGAGGCTCAAATATAAAAATAAAAATTGCATAGAGTAAATAGAAAGGCCCTTTGAAGAGGGAAATAGGGATTTGTAGAGGTGCCAGAACTCAAAGTGAAAAAGATAGAGATAAAATATTTTGGGTGGCATGCTTTTCCTGTCATTGAAAACGATCGAGTAGTTCCCAATACTTTCCAGGCTAGATATATCATAGGCGGTTCCCAAGCATAAATTAATGTTTATTCCTTTTTCCACCATACTTTCACATTCCACGGCTAACTGTATCCACTGGTGCTATCCATACCAACACTTTCCAAGGAATTTATTATTTGACAACATAAAGTAAATTCATTTTTCATTTCAGGACTGGGCATCCCTAATACCTTTGTCGTACTCTCGTGCAATGACAAGTGAATAAACACTCATCTTGAGAATAACATATCTAGCATGGAAAAATATCAGCCACCCCCTACCGTTTCATGAGTGGTACGAGCATACAAAAAGGAAATTATTTTAAAAATTAGAGATGGCACATACAAATTTGCTTAGAATGACAAGAGAATACCGCATATAGGTAGGTATGGTGGACTCATATGGCAAGAATGGGTTTAAGGATTTTGGATGCATAAGTAGTAATCCAACTTAGTACAAGGGAAGGCTAGCAAATATATTGAGAAGCATCCAACCAAGAAATGAAAAATCACATAAACGAGCATTAAGCATAACTAACACCGAATAATGCACCACAAGTAGGATGTAATTTCATTGCATAACTATTGACTTTCGTGCTTGCATAGGGAATCACAAACCTTAACACCAACATTCTTACTAAAGCATAATTACTCACCAACATGACTCACATATTATATTATCATATCGCAAAACAATTACAAGGAATCAAGTTTATTTTGTCCAATGATCTTCATGAAAGTTTTTATTATATCCCTCTTGAATATCTATCACTTTGGGACTAGTTCCTTATATTGCTTTTGATAGCTCAAATAAAATATAAGTGAAGAACATGAGCATAAAAAATTTCTTCTCTCAAAACGTCGGTGTTCTGGGTATGGGGGTCCCCAGACTTGCCTGCCTGCGTCCCACGGCGTGACTCCACCAGCGGCCCTGTACGACCCATCTTCACTAGCAAACACTCAAGACCCTCGTGAGGGGCCAAGCCTCGCGAGGTAGACGACATAAGACCTCCTCAGGGGCAGCCTCCCTAGGCTGGCTCGTGAGGGGCGGAGAGATCATGGCAAGGGGCACCTTGTCGGTGTCAAAACTGGCGGATCTTGGGTAGGGGGTCCCAAACTGTGCGTCTAAGGTCGATGGTTGCAGGAGACGGGGGACACGATGTTTACCCAGGTTCGGGCCCTCTTTATGGAGGTAATACCATACTTCCTGCTTGATTGATCTTGATGAATATGAGTATTACAAGAGTTGATCTACCATGAGATCATAATGGCTAAACCCTAGAAGCCTAGCCTGTATGACTATGGTAATGAGTATTCGGTCCTATAGAACTAACCCTCCGGTTTATATAGACACTAGAGGATCTAGGGTTAGATGAGGTCGGTTACAGAGAAAGAAATCTTCATAGTTGATCGCCAAGCTTGCCTTCCACGCCAAAGAGAATCCCATCTGGACATAGGTGCAGTCTTCGGCCTTCATGTCTTCACAGCCCACCAGTCCGGCCCATGGATAATAGGTCGGACACCCGAGGACTCCTTAGTCCAGGACTCCCTCAGTAGCCCCTAAACCTGGCTTCAATGACGAGGGGTCCGGCGTGCATATTGTCTTCGGCATTGCAAGGCGGGTTCCCTTTTTTCCGAACTCCAAGATAGTCTTCGGACGTAATGATTGTATCCGGACATGTTACACGTACCACACACAACCGCAGAGAGAATATAATACTTGCACGAGCCCCATCTGCCGATAGCTTTTTACAACATGACATCACGTTTGCCCGGTCATAATTTTGAATCATTTTTCGTTTGCCGCTCCATGTTCTGAGACGCGGTTGCCATCGGCGTGTCTTGTCGAAGCAAAGATCGTGTCCCCTTATTGCGGGATTCTCATCAATGCAGGTGCGGGTAATCCAACCGTGTCGTTTGCACATACCTCGGGAATAGGCGAGTTTAAGGTGAGTGGGGAGGCGCTTGATATTCATGGCCTTTATAAGGGGATAAGGATTCCCTTTCTTCACCCACACCTTTGCTCCTCCTCAGCCCTTCTGTCCCTGAGCTCCATCGCCCAAGCTTTAGCTTTTCCTCGTCCGAGAAAGCACTCCAAATATGTCCGGATCCGGAGCTGGAGGCAAGTGGATGGCCTCCTCCGTCAAGAAGAAGGATATCAAGGAGCTCCGGGAGGCCAGATATCTGGCCAAGGAGATTGCTCACCGACTCTCGGCCAAAGGACAGATCATCCCTACTCCAGAGCCCCACGAGAGGGTTGTGTTTCTTACACATTTTGTCCGCGGGCTGGGGTTCCCTCTCCGCCCGTTCGTCCGTGGACTGATGTTTTACTACGGGTTAGACTTCCATGACCTAGCCCCCAACTTCATTCTCAACATCACGGCATTCATTGTCGTTTGCGAGGCCTTTCTCTGCATCCCACCTCATTTTGTCCTATGGCTGAAGACCTTCAGTGTGAAGCCGATGGTGGTGAGCGGCCAGCAAGCATAGTGCGGAGGCGCCATGGTGGGCAAGATGCCCAATGTCACCTGGCCCGAAGGCTCATTCGTGGAGACGGTGAAGGGGTGGCAATCGGAGTGGTTCTACATCACTGAGCCGCGCGACGACAACTAGGCGGCGGCCCCTAAATTCCGATCCGGAATCCCGATGCGGCTCACCTCGTGGCAAGAGAGGGGCCTAACCTGGGGTCCCTCGGATGAGCTGACTGGGCTCCAGACGTGCGTCCAGAACATGATAGATAGAAAAATCAAGCTCGTCAACGTGATCCAGGTCATGCTCATTCGTCGGTCCTTCCGTGCCAACGTCGGACTTGCTACCTATGGGAGTACGATCCGGCCAAGCATCAGACGCTACTAGAGCTCTTCGGCACAATGCACGAGACATCTGGAAAGTGCTTATCAAGGCCGGCGAGTCGCCACCGCCCATGACCGAGGATAGCGGGCTTAGCTTAAAACGCCAGGCTAATTCGGTAAGTTCTTTCATGTTTTCAAGGTATACCCTTTACTAGCATATTTTGAGGAAAAGCCTAAGCTTTCCTACCCATGTTTTCAGGCCTGGATCGAGGTAGTAGAGGGGATTAACTGTTTGGCTCCGCTGCCCGAAGACCAAGAATTCCCACTACTGATGAAAATGTTGTTTCCAGCCCCTTATGAGGTGCCAGAGAAGACGGCCAAGAAAGCGGCCACAGGGGCCCTGAAGGGCACTCGCCGAAAAGGCGCTTCGGACGTGATGTCCGAGGACGAGACTCACTCTTCGTCCATCAAAGACGATGACGATGAGGAAGAAGACTCCCCACCCGAGGTGGGGAGTAAGAAGATAGGGGCCTCCACGAATCTGGAGGCGAAGGCGCCCAAGAAGGGGAGGGGCTCCCGCGCGGATACCTCCGCGTCGGATGTCGATAGCAGTCCGGAGCAACCTCCCCGTAACAAGCCTCGGGCCGCATCGTAAGTACCTAAATCCTTATCCACGCCCAAACGTCTGGCCTATTAATATATTTGGATTATGATATTGCAGTCCGGCCCTCGATGGATCCCCGTGATCCTCGCCAGAGGATTCGCTAGACTCGAAGGAGATGGCTAGCATGTCTCCGCCACCTGCTCAATCTTTCTCGCCCAAGAATGATGGCGAGGTGGTGTCCCAAAAGACCTTCCCAGACCGGGACGAGGTTCCGGAGATCGTCCGGATGGCGCCCCAAGATGACTCCTCGGTTGCCGGACACATGAGGGGAAAAGCCTCCATGGGGACTGGTGACGGTGCCCGAGTTCCCTTTGGCCCTTGGCCAGATACCATTCTGGAGACCTACATGGCTCCGGAGTCCAGCGAACGGCCTTCCCTAAAAGGAGGAGATGTACCTGTTCCGTCGGTGACCTCTGTCCAACCAGAGGCACCGGATAATCTGCTGGAGGCTCTACGAGGTGCCTCCATTGTGGATGAACACCATGCCCTCATGGGCATGGTGATCGAGAAGGTTCAGTTTGTCAAAAGCGGACTGACCAAAGCCTACACTAGCCTTCTAATGGGCTTTGAGGTAAGTAATGTGATTGTAGGAAGAATATCACAGTGTAGACAGTAGCCCCTGATGCTCTGTTCGGTGTTCGGAAAGAAAAGGCCGAAAATAGGATAAAAAATAATTTTCGCAGGAGTCTAACATACGTTGTCTATGTGAATAAGCAGGCATCGCTGCGGACTGCTATCGCTCAAACTGCAGAGGTCTCCAGACTGAAGCAGAACCTGGAGCAGGCTGAGGAAGAGCTCGGCCTCGTGAAGAAGCAGCTGGAGGATACCCAAGGTATGTAGTAACCTGCGTGTACATTTAAAAAGGATGAATGGTTCGTGCGGACTAAAGTGTCATGAACTTTACTAGGGGGCACGACCGAGGTGGCAGCCCTCAAGAAGGCGTTAGTCGAGGCCATGGAAAAAGCGGCCAAGGAACACGCTGCGCGCGAGAAGCACGAGGCTCTGGTTAGCAAGGCCCAGCAAGAGCTCCAAGACGCCGTCGAGAAGCTCGAGTCCTTGGAGCGCGATTTTAAGACGCAAGAGTCCGAACTTGCGAAGGCCCGCCAGAGCGCATAGGATGCCCGAGCTTAAGCCCAGAGCGCCCTCCAAGAAATTCAGGCGGCCAAGGAGATTTCGGTGGGTAAGTCTTTCGCTATGCAAAGCAAATATGCGAAGGAAACATTCCTTGTACTAACCCGAATTTGGGTTTTCCAGGGGCGTTTATGAATTTGCCATAACATATCAGATGCTGCTGAGTTTTATCGAGCCGAAGAGGGGATGTCTACAGAAAAGCTATTCTGGTCTCAATATCTTGGACTAGAACATCCGATGCCCTTTAGCGACTAGCTGAAACAGCTGGTCGAGTTGCACAGGTCAGCCGAACTAGCCATGAAGGACCTAATAGTCCAGTTGTGGCCTCCCGAGCCCATACCCAGCAGCTACTTCGGACTTGTGAAGCGATTTGTGAGTGCCTACCCACGGCTCGAAGCCGTGAAGCGATCGTTCTGCATTGAAGGTGCACGGATGGCATTTTCCCGTGTCAAGACGCATTGGGCGAAGCTAGATGCCAAGAAGCTGGTGACCGAGGGGCCACCTAAGGGCAAGGAGCATCATTGACCTGAGCTATATTTTGATAGTGTCCTAGAGGGGTCCTGCCTGGTGGCGGAGCAATGTTTGAAGGATGTTATTTTCCCATGAAAACATTCATATTATCCCGTCCTATATTATGAAACAATGATGTTATGTAATATAATGCTTGTGATTTTTTAAATTTTACGTCCTATGCGGCCATTTGTAAAATCTGAGGGTTGACCAGTCGTCGGCTTCTGCCCCCACGTAGGTAGTACAGGGGTGTTCGAGATAAATCTAAACACTCTTTGCTCCACATTCTGGTCCTTAAAGGAGGTGTTTAGCGCAACGAACAAGGCAATCGGACTATGCGGCCTTTATCACACTCACTTAGCCATAGGAGTTTGACAATGAGAATTTTGGCAATGTCCCTCGTATTCTGAATGCCGAACTGGGGGCGCTATACACGCCTAATCGAAGAAACACCGATTCCTCGCATAAAGCAGAAAAAATCTCTAAGGTTTGAGACCTCTTGAATAGCTGACCAGCTCTAGCCGCATCATGACAGTCAATTTTTGGCTTTCTATACTGAGGTGCTCGTCCGGAAGAACTGGGACACAATCGCAGTAGTTCTCCCTTTACTACCCTAGCCGATATAGCGGAACGTAAGGTAGTAAGCATAGGAGCCGGGAAACCCAACTATTGACCAAAGACATGATTCGGAGCCGATGCATATAATGCCATAAGTTCGGGGTGCCGAACTGTACTGTAAAAGTGTTCGGACTTTTATTGCCGTAATGTGGGGCGTGATGAAGCCCCTAGTGCAATAATACGTACCAGAGTGTACGTGTGCAATGAGTAATGAATACAAAGGAGAAAGGAGGAAAATTAAGTAATAAGCTAATGCTACCCTTTATTTGTAATGTGATTGACACATCGAGGCGTACTTGTACAAGTAATGCGATAAGCAAGTAAGGCTATTTAACATGTCATGACCAAGGGCGAACTACGTACGGGTATGTAAAACAGGTATGGAAATCATTAGCCGAGACCACCTGGGGATTCCCTTGTACGCCAGAGCTCCTTGCCTCCTTGGTGTGTTCTGCAAGCGGGTCGTCCGAATAGACCTCGAAAAGAGAAAAACCCGAAATGAAAAGGAAAAGTAAAGGTGTGTGAATCCCAGGGTTGGTCGAGCCGCACTGTAGATTGTGAGCTAGTTATGCCTCTGTTAGTACCCATGGGGTTTTGAGTGCGTAGTTATGTACGCGCGGTACGAATGCCACTCCCTCGTCGGGGCTGGGATGGAGGCCGAATTGCTAATTGAGCTCTTGACGAGCCAAGCTGTCTGTTGTAGTGTAGTCTGGGCCCTCTTAACGATGTCCAGGGGCTCGGCAACCGGATTATAGTGCTTCTTGAGAAGGCCGCTCTGTACTTCTGCTGCTAGGGCGGCGGTGTGCTCCTTTGTACGGAGGAAGCGTTCCGTGTTTCCATTTACTGTGTTGACACCGCATGGACCGGGCATCTTGAGATTGAGATAAGCGTAATGTGGCACCGCGTTGAATCTAGCAAACGTGGTTCGTCTGAGCAGTACGTGGTAGCTGCTGCGGAAGGGGACGATATCGAAGATTAGCTCTTTGCTTCGGAAGTTGTCCAGGGAACCGAAGACCACCTCCAGCGTGATTGAGCCTATCAAACGGGCCTCTACACCTGGTATGACTCCTTTAAAGGTAGTATTTGTGGGCTTGATTCGTGAGGGATTAATGCCCATTTTGTGTACTGTATCCTGATAGAGCAGGTTGAGGCTGCTGCCACCGTCCATGAGGACTCGTTTTAGGAGAAATTCGTCAACGATTGGGTCGAGGACGAGTGCGGCCGAACCGCCATGACGGATACTAGTTGGGTGATCTCGATGATCGAAGGTGATCGGGAATGACGACCATGGATTGAATTTTGGGATGACTAGCTCTACCGTGTAGACGTCCCTCAGTGCGCGCTTGCGCTCCCTTTTGCGGATGTGTGTAGCATATACCATATTCACCGCTTTGCCTTGAGGGGGGAAACTTTTTCTATCCTCCAGTGTTCGGCTGACGGGGCTCTTCGTTGTCGTCCTCGCTTTGCGATCCCGTTTCCTCGCTCCCGGCATTTGACTTGTTGGCTTGCTTGAAAACCCGGCAATCTCTGTTGGTATGATTGGCTTGTTTGTCTGGGGTGCCATGTATCTGGCACGAATGATCGAGTATGCGGTCGAAGCTGGATGGTCCCTCGTTGTTCCTTTTATAAGGCTTCTTTCGCTCACCGGACTTGGAGCCCCTGAATCCGGTGTGAACTGCCATGTCATCGGTGTTATCGCCAGTACATCGGTGTTTGTGTTTATTGCGCCGGAGCTTGCCGGTGCTGTTTTTAGCCTTGGAGGGGCCTACCTCGTTGGCTGTGTTTTCACTACGAGCCAACCAACTATCCTCACCCGCGTAGAAGCGGGTCATGAGTGCCGTGAGGGCTGCCATAGACTTCGTCTTTTCTTGGCCGAGGTGGCGGGCGAGCCATTCATCACGAATGCTATGTCTAAAGGCCGCTAGGGCTTCGGCATCGGGACAGTCAACTATTTGGTTCTTCTTGGTTAGGAACCTAATCCAGAATTTTCTGGCTGGTTCCCCAGGTTGTTGAACTATGTGACTTAAGTCACCGGCGTCTGGTGGCCGGACATAAGTGCCTTGGAAATTGTCAAGAAAAGCTTCTTCCAAGTCCTCCCAGCTGCCTATGGAATTTTCAGGCAGGCTGTTTAACCAGTGCCGAGCTGGCCATTTTAGCTTTAGTGGGAGGTATTGAATGGCGTGGAGGTCATCTCCATAGGTCATATGGATGTGGAGGATATAATCTTCCATCCATACTGCGGGATCGGTTGTTCCGTCGTATGATTCAATATTGACGGGTTTGAACCCTTCGTGGAATTCATGATCCAGTACCTCATTTGTGAAGCAGAGAGGGTGTGCGGCGCCTCTATATTGGGCCATGTCGCGGTGCACCTCCGATGAAGTCCGCTTGCGGTTATCGGCCCGGGCGTGACTAGGTTTGTCACGTCCAAATAGGTAGCCATCGTCGCGAGTTGAAAGGCGTCCTCGTGATCCGTAGATTGATCTGGTGTGTCCTGCTCTACTGTTCAGGTCCTGCCAAAGGTCGTATGTATAGTCCTGAGATGTTTTTTCTCTGTTTTTACGAGGCAGTGGGCGGGCTACTGTTCGGCCTGAGTTGCTATTTTGTCCCGACCGCGGGGTGGTCGGTCCGCATTGCGCGTGGGAGGTATGGGCTCTGGCGCCTCCTCATCAAACTGAGGTATCAGTCTGCATTTCAGGTAACTCTTGGTTGGACGCTTGAGGCCATATTATTCGGCTGCCAGGACATCAGTCCATCTATCAATGAGTAGGTCTTGATCAGCTTGAAGTTGCTGCTGTTTTTTCTTTAGGCTTCTTGTAGTGGCTATTTGCTGGCGCTTGAAGCGCTCTTGCTCGAGGAGTGCCTCAGGCACGATGAAATCCTCGTCGCCGAGGCTCTCCTCATCCTCGGAGGGTGGACGATAACTATCGTCATCCGGGTCATTGGGCATGGCATGTTCATCAGGGTTAACTTGCCTGTTGTCCTGTTCCTCCTGTTCGGATGTTGCTCCAACAGGGTCTTCATTGTTTTCGGCGTCATCCGGAGTACTAATTTGTCCGGTGCCATTGTTGTTGTCCTTTGAGCAACGTGACTTAGAGCAGCGTTTAGAGTGTCGGTGCTTGGACTGTGACTCAGAAGGTTTATTCACAACTGGGTCTTCTTTGTCCTCGTCGCTAGTTTTTTTAGGTGTCTCAACCATGTACACATCATACGAAGAGGTGGCCGTCCAATGCCCCAGTGAATGGCGGGTCTTGGCCTTGCTCCTTGTCGGCATCATCGTCCATACCGTCGATGTCTTCGGAGCTGTAATCAAGCACGTCGGTTAAGTCCTCGACAGTGGCTATGAAGTGGGTGGCGGGTGGGAAGCAAAATTCTCCATTATCAGCCTCTAGTTTGAACCGAACACAGTTCAGCTGTGAGTCCCTCTCCAAGGACAAGTTCTCTAAAGAGTTTAGCACATCACCCAGAGGTGAGTGCTGGAAGATGTCTGCGGTGCTAAATTCGAAAATCGATAACCGATCCAGCTCGGTGTCAGCAGGCGTGCGTGGTCCAGAACTTATAGCCGGAGATGAGTTCGGAGTTCCGTTGACGCAAATATTGCAGGGTGTCGAGTATGTGTGTAGCTCCAATGCCACGGACTCTATGGCCTCGGATGGCACGATCTGCTCCGGCTCTAAGGCTGTTGCAGCAACAGGAACCATCTCCTAGATGTGATCTGATGACAGATTTAAGTCATGTTCATCGAAGCGAGGGGGAGCGACCGCCATGGTCTCGAATCCATCGAAGATCAAGTCTCCACGAACGTCCACGACGTAGTTCAAGCTTCTGAATATGACCTGATGGCTAGGGGTGTAGCTATCAACCTGCTCAGAATAGCCAAGCGAGTTGGCCCGCAGTACGACGCCGGCGAACATGAAGATCTATCCGGGAAGGAAAGTTTCTCCTCGGACGGCGTCACTATCAACGAATGAAGAGGCCATCCAACCTTCCATCGACGGCACAGTGGAACTCTCAATGAAAGCACCAATGTCGGTGTCAAAACCGGCGGATCATGGGTAGGGGGTCCCGAACTGTGCGTCTAAGGTCGACGGTTGCAGGAGACGGGGGACACAATGTTTACCTAGGTTCGGGCCCTCTCTATGGAGGTAATACCCTACTTCCAGCTTGATTGATCTTGATGAATATGAGTATTACAAGAGTTGATCTACCACGAGATCGTAATGGCTAAACCCTAGAAGCCTAGCCTGTATGACTATGATAATGAGTATTCGGTCATATAGACCTAACCCTCCGGTTTATATAGACACCGGAGGGATCAAGGGTTACATGAGGTCGGTTAGAGAGAAAGGAATCTTCATAGTTGATCGCCAAGCTTGTCTTCCATGCCAAAGAGAATCCCATCCGGACACGGGTGCTGTCTTCGACCTTCAGGTCTTCACAGCCTACCAGTCCGGCCCATGGATAATAGGCCGGACGCCCGAGGACCCCTTAGTCCAGGACTCCCTCACACCTCGCGAGGTTCCCATGACGTGAGCCATGATGACAAAGTTCAGGCAGGCGCCAGCGGGCGCAGAGTACCCATTTCCTCTTTGGTGCTAAAGGAGCAAGCGTAGGCGAGGAGTCCCGAGGCATCAAGCAAAGATTTCCATATGGGTGCAACGAGACCAAGACCAACAGGACGGCATGACGGAGGTCATCGCGGAGCCCACACCTACATCACTGCCAGAGCCTTTCGCAGGTGAAGACCACCTTTTGTCAGGATAGCTTGTACTAGTTGTCCCCCTTCAAATTGGCTGTTGTGGGATCCCTTCCCGCCTAACATTTGGGAAGAGGACCCGGGCCTCTATAAATAGGACTAGCCACCACCATAGGAGGCAACTGATCGAGAGATCATTTGGACCATTCTCACACACACAAGCTCACCGAGATCAAGAGCACCTCTCCTTAGGAGGTAGTTCTTCCCTTGTACTTGTTCATCCAAGCCTACTAGGCAATCCACCACACCACACTGGAGTAGGGTATTACACCACATCGGTGGCCCGAACCAATTAAACTCTTGTGTCCCTTGTTCTTCGGGTTTGGCGAGCTGAGCTTTGAGATTGCGATGAGAGCGTGAGCTGGGGGGAGAGAGATCTTCGTGTGCACCCCAGAGTTCGAACCTCAAGGGTTTTGTTGGAACCCGTAATCCGACATTTGTCGTGACAGGTAGGGGTGCGCTGAAGCTTTCCTTTCGTTGATCCACGCTCCGCCGCGTCCATGGCAGACGCGCGCGAGCCCACGCTGAGCGTCGGGCTGCCCTCGCCGCCTGTGTCGCTTAGACAGCCCCTGTCGGTGGGCCTCCCCGTTGTTATCCATCACCTGCCGCCAACGCCGCCCTGGCCCGGTGGGAAACGAGCAGCAAGCATCCTTGCTGCACCCCTCTGTGCGGCAGGACGACCGCACCGCCACTCCGTTGCAAACTCCGGTCGGCTCATCGTCTCACGCTCGTTGCGCGCCCACGGACGCGCAGGCCGCGCTGCTCATGGCACGCGAGCTCTTGCACTACCGTGCGGACGATGACCTCTATGAGGACTGGTTGGACCGCATCGCCGAGCTCGTTAGCGCCGCTGGGGGCTCTCCGGCACCGTCCCTCTCACTGCCACACCCTCCGCTAGCTGTGGGCGATGTAGCTCACGGAGTGCCTCCGCCACCTCCGCACCAAGACGGTGCCCTGGCACAAAGACATGCGGCCCCCCGGTGCGACCCGCCGCGCCGGGCGCCCTCGCATGAAGAAGGCAGCTGCCAAGAGATTCCACGACCCAGAGAAGACGCTCCCGCGCTCTCAGCACCACCACGTCAAGACCACGTGCCGCCTGCGGCAGCGGTACGCGGGCACCAAGACCAAGCTCCTCCTCTGCGGTGGGCCCTTGTGGCTACCGCGGGCTGCCGTGCCTTCACCTCGGAGCTGTGTAGGGTCATTTGGCCTGGCAAGTTCAAGCCTGACCTGCCTCCATGCTACGACGGCACCCCCGACCATGTGGAGTTCTTGCAGCTTTACGAGCTGAGCATCGAGGCGGCCAACGGCGGCGAGAAAGTCATGGTGAACTGGTTTCCCATGGCTCTCAATGATGGTGCTCATTCGTGGCTCCTAAACCTGCCCCCAGGTTCGATCTCCTCCTGGGGTGAGGTGCGCGACCGCTTGGTCGCAAACTTCCAGGGCACTCACGACCTCCCGGTGGCCGCAGGTGACCTACGCCGCATCAAGCAGCAGCCAGGGGAGACCCTGCAGAAGTACATCCAGCACTTTTTCAACAGCGTTCTCCTCAAGATCCCCAAGGTGATGGACGAGGCCATCATTTCAGCGTTCTCTGATGGTGTCCGCGACGTCAAGATGAAGGAGGAGCTCCCTATCCACGAGGAGCTATGCACTGCACTGGAGATGTTCAACATGGCGACTAAGTGTGCGAGGGATGAGGAGGGGCGCCTCTCCCTCCTTGAACTCCATGCTGTTGACCCAGAGGAGAAGAAAGCCAAGGCCAGGGACGTGAAGCACAAGGAGGTAGCCGTGCTCGCGGCCGAGCCAGACACAAAGTGCGGCCAGGACCACCCCGAGTCGTCCAAGCCTCCAAGGGCAGTCGTCCGTTCTGCGCCTTCAACAACGTACACAGCCACAACACCAATGACTGCCAAGAGCTCAGGGCCATTCTAGACGGATGCTTGGGTCGACGCCCAGAACGCAACGACCGGGGCTATGGTCGAGGAGGAGGATGAAGTGGAGGACGCTGGGACGACCGCGGCCCCCATCAGGAGTGGCGCGACCAGGCCCGTTTGGACCGCTGGCAGGACCAACCTCGTGAGGGCACCTGGAGGGACCATCCTCTTGAGGACCACCCCCAGGGCAATCCTAGCCTTCCTCCATTGCCGCCGCCGCCAGGAAGGAATGACGACCACCATCAGGAGGAGGGGGCTGGGGGCTTCCAAGAGCCATGCACTATCGCTTGCATCTTGGGAAGCGCTCAGGCCCAGCTTCCCAGCGCATCTTCAAGCAGTTCGCTCATGAGGTGAACGCAGCCCTTCCCAGGCTTGAGACCACACGCCCGCTCAGGTGGTCCAAGTGCACCATCACCTTCAGCTCGTCGGGTCAGCTCAAGTGCGCAGCCACTGCTGGCGCCCTCCCGATGCTTTGCTCACCTGTCATCAGCAACATCCAAGTCACCAAGACCCTCATCGACGGTGGTGTAGGGCTTAATGTCTTGTCCGTCGAGATGTTCGACAGCCTCCAAGTTCCATACGATCATCTACAGCCTACCAAGCCTTTCTTAGGAGTGACCGACGGCTCCACAACCCCGATAGGGCAAGTGCGCCTCCTCGTCACCTTTGGCCAGCGTGACAACTACCGCACCGAGCTCATTGACTTCGACATCGCCCACATCCGCCTGCCTGTTGTACAATGCCATCCTCGGCTATCCAGCGTTGGCCAAGTTCATGGCGGTGACCCACCACGGCTACAACATCCTCAAGATGCCGCGAAGTGGCGGCCTCATCACGGTTCCGTGTGAAGAAAGAAATGCGGTGTGCTCCCTTGAGCGCGCCTTCCAAGCCGCAGCAATCGACGACCCCAACAACCGAGGCACCATGTACCCTCCTGAGGCCACCCCTAAGAAGAAGAAGCAGCTACTCCACCTAGCGCCTTAGGGAAGCGGTGCCTCCAGTGGTACCACTTCAGGATCTGCGCCCATAGTCGGGGCGCCTCCCTCCCTTGCATAGGAAGGCGCGCCCAGCGCCCTCCTCAGGCTGGGCTCGGGGGCTCTCTTCTGGAGGGCCTCTAACCTAGCCAATGTCACAAGGGAGGCGCTCAGGCATCACGTGGAGGCGTGCTTCACTACATGTTTACCTCAAGAGGGCACAAGGCGAGGAGTGCCAAGCGCTCAGGAGTTCATCACCCAGGCAATCCAAGAGCTTCAGGAAGCAAGGACCATACACGGCGACCGCCGCCCACCACCCGGCGTAGCTCCCCATCCTGGCGACGATGGTGGGCTGTGCGTCTGCATCGACATTCTAGGGCTCAATAGGGCCTCATCTCAGGAGCGCTTCTGGCCTTCGCACGCTGGCCGGTGCAAGGGTCCACCTCACAGCTATGTTCGCATGCCATTGGGCCTGCCGAACACGGTTGTCACCTACCAGCGTCACCTGCAGAGCATCCTGGCGGCTCAGGAGGCCAGGCATCACGCAGTCCTAGCAGATATGGCGATGGTCCTCAAGGAACCACCCAAGCCCCCAGAGCCTCCCGAGGCTCAGGGTCCTGGTGGCTCATGAGCGACTCCTTCATCGCGCACCTTCGGCTACCCCAACACTCCTTCGACAACGGAACCAGTGACATTTTCCAAGTTCACTCAGCTGGGAGCGCCCCTCTGGCTGCATCATTCCCAGGTCGCATGGGCCTGCCCCCGCGACATGTATCTTTTTACATCTTTAGCTTACTCTGTTGGGGGCGCCCCTCGGGCTACATCATCCCCAGGCTGCTCGGGTCCGTCCTAATGGCACGTATTGTTCTTGCATCTATCTAAGCTATCTTGTTCCCTCACATGAGTTACCTATGATTACCACCTGCCTGCCCAGCACTTCGATGCCGTGAACGTCGTGCGCCCCAGCAAGCCCACACATGACCGCCTCATGATTAAGGACTGGCACGGCGTCTGTGCTCGGGTCCGTCCCTGCAGCGTCGCCAAACCCAAGAGGCTGAGCTCTGTCTCGTGGGCCCGCTCCCGTGTACGTCACCTCCCATGGCCCTTGGTGCCTTGTTGTCGCATGATCTAATCATGGACGGGCAGGCTAGGGCGCGCGACCTAGTGCCTCGCCACCATCGGAGCCGCGCGCCGATCCTGTTTCTTTAGGATTCTTCGGATGAGAAGACTAGGCACGGCGTCTGTGCTCGGGTCCATCCCTGCAGCGTTGATAAACCCAACGACTGAGCTCTGTCTGGCGGGCCGGCCCTGCTCACGTCACCTCCTGGGGTCATTGGTGTTTAGCCTTCTCATGTGATCGCCTCAGGAGATTCGCTCGGCGCAGGTTGCCTAACCATCTCGCAGGACCATTACAGCCATCAAGAATCAAGACCAGGCGCAACCCACCTTGAGGTAGGGCCTCATGAGTCCCGCGCTGGCTCACGAGTGCCCAGACACACCTCGTCTAGCCCTGCCATGCAAGCCACGTGTCAGGGCGGGGCTGTACACGCCCCGGGGGCTCCACTCAGAGGGATCCCTCACACAGGCACCAGTGGAAGCACCATGCTCCGCGCTGGCAATCGACACGGTCGAGGAGCGGCTATGCCCGTGCAAGTGCGGAAGCGCTATGCTCCACGCTGGTGATAAACAACTGAGGGCGACCCCATGGCTGTACCAACCTCAGGGAGCCACCTGGCTTAGTGTCCAGCCTCACCACAACGCTTTCCCCTCGGGTTAGCCGCGCGAGGGGGCTGGGCATGGGGCCTGCGCTTGGGTTGTGCCCAAGCGTACGCCGCCCTGCCAGGTCCTTCGGACCTGGTCATCACACGCCCTCCCGAGCGGACCTAAGGTATGAAGGTCGTTTGGGCGTCAAGGGGGACTCCTGAGCACCATGACTCAGGGGGCTAACTAGCCACGTAGCCCCTCACCTCTTGGTCTCATCCTGGCGATCCGGACGATCCAACGACGGCTGAGGTATGCACTGGGTCAGGCCCCGCTGACGTAGAACACTAGGCCTACTCCCGCATCTCCTTTTAGTAAGATGTTTGCGCATCAAGGGGGACTCCTGAGCATCGCGACTCAGGAGCCTAACTGGCCACGTAGCCCCTCACCCCTTGGTCTCGTCCTGGCGAACCGGACGATCCAACGGCGGTTGAGGTATGCATGGGGTTGGGCCCTGCCGACGCAGAACACCAAGGAAACGGGAAGGAAATCGCAAAATCTCAAACAAATATTACAAGATAGGCTGTTCTTCAAATACCAAACACAAGTTTAAATGCCTCCATGGGGCATGGTGCATGTTGCAGAGTAAAAGCAGGAAAAGGAGTCGCCAGCAAGCCATCTCGTCATCCCTAGACGCCGCCGTCACTTGCAAGGGGTGCCCCTTCAACGGTGGCGTTGCCCTCACCTGTGCCGCCCGCCAGAGTTGCAGGTTCAGCAGCACCACCAATTGAGGGTGCAGGGTCGAAGGCGCGGAACTTCTTCAGCAAGGCATCCACCTGGCTCTTCATAGCTTCGGCAGCAGCTGCGTAGCGCTCGTCATCCACGGGCTCGATTAGCTCGTCAAGGTTGGCGTCAGGATCATGAAGATGGAGGTGGCTGAAGACACGCGTCAGTGCGGCCGACGAGGCGCACGGGCTTCCCCCTCCACCAAGGGGCTGATCCCGTCCATGACGTCCTCAAGCGTCGCGACCAGATGAGGGAGCAGCTGGGTGGGGCCCTCATCGCCTGTCGCCAGCGGCTCCTCCAAGCCCTTCTCATAGAGTGCCCGCAGCGCCACACGGGACTTCTCCTCAAGGGACCTGAAGGCCACGCGTTCCTCATCCAGGACCTTCGCTTTAGCTTCCAGCTCGGCCTTCTTTGCCTTCAATTCCTGCTCCAGCTTCTCCATCCGGCTGCGCTCCATGGCCTGTGCCCTCGCCAACTGCTCCAGCTTGGCATCGCAACCCCAGATGGCGTCTGCTCGGGCCTTCATCTTCTTCGCCTCCGCCTTGTGGTCTCGAGCCTCGGTCGCACGCTCGTTGCTCATGGTCTCTAGCTCGGCCTCCAGCACCCGGCAGCGATCCTGGGCAGCCCCGGCGTCCTTCAACGCCACCTCGCGGGCAGCTGCGGCTTGGGTGACGGCCTGCTTGTCCTTCTCAGAGGCCGCCACAGCCTGGTTCAGCACCGCCCGGACGGACGCAACGGAGTGAAGCTAGCCAGAGGTTAGCTCCAGGTGCCTGGCCACCAGGCGATGGTCGGTGCCTTGAAGATCCTCCCGCATCAGGGTCAGCGCAGAAAGAGCGTGCTCCAGGACGTCAGGTGAGCCAGAAGGGTCACAAACCGATGGTGGAGCGGAAGAAGGAGGCAGTATCATTGCCAAGACCTGTAGGTTGATGGCAGTGTAGGAAGAGGCCAGGAGCTCCGGAGCTTGCGGGGCCTCAGCCAGCGAGCTGGGGACGAGCGCCTCAGGAGCTGACGAGGCCTTGGGGGCCGCCCTCTCCTGGAGACGCTCCTCTAGGCCTCGTGAGGATGACCGGTCCGGAGAAGTGCAAGCGCTACCACCGCCTTTCTAGGCCGGAGGAGGTGAGGTCGTGCCAGGCTGCTGGGTCCTTGAAGATGTGGCCTCCCCCTCCCTCTTCTTCTTCAAAGACAACATCGGCCTAGCGGCACAAGGAGGAAGCATTAGGAAGCCGTAGTAGAAGCAGGAGCAAGGACAAGCTCAAGACAGGATACTCACTGGTCTACGGTGGCGTAGTCCCATCGCCTCTTCAGAAGCACGGAGCCTGGAGGCCTCGTGGCCTGGGGCGCTGGTGCGCGGGAACCAGGAGTTGACGAGGCCGTGGCGGCCCCGGGCGGCGACGTAGTGGGGGCTTCGCCCCAGGAGATCAATGCTGATCTGCCCTTCGTCGGGACACCAGGCAACGGCTTCCTCGAGGGGGAGACACCGGACCTCGTGGTGACCCCAGTAGGAGGCGGGACTTCCTTCACCAGGAGGTCGTCGGCGTCGGCATCATTGGGCAAAGCGTGAAGAAAATCAGCCTTGCGCGGAGGGGAGGTCTCCCCAGACCCCTCCGGGGTGGCCGCCGAATCCTGCTCCTCCTCCTCGTCGGAGTCACCAGAGTACACCACCACTGGAGTCGTTGCCACCGGGACATACGAGGGCGCGGGTGGCACGAGCCCACGCCCATCAAAGACAGGCATGGCGGCGGCAGTCTCTGCCCCATCTGGGCGGCGGTACAAGAGAACGAAGGAGTCCGATGGATACCCTTGGTCGTCCCCAACTAAGGAGCGGAGGGTCGAGCCCAACTCCTCAGCAGAAAGGGCCTCCGGATGTAGGCGGAGGTCGTCTCCTTTGTCTCCGAGCTTCCACAAGGGGCGCGAGCGCGCCTGGAGGGGAGCCACGCGCTGCACCATGAACTCTTTGACAATCATGGCCCCCGTCAGCTTCGCCGCCCTTGGGTCATTAGGCTTCAGGTCGGCGGTCATCCTCTCCAACACCTGCGCCGCCCGGGGGCCGGTGAGCCTCGCGTGTGACCACCCATCATGGAACACGGGCATCTCCGTTGACAGCACCAGCCAGGGTGGGAGCACTTGGCATCCATCAGGACCCACTTTCTCCTGAAGCCCTCGGCCTTCTTCCCGGCCTTCGAGATCGCGTTGGTCTTGTTGGCCGCAACGAAGTTGACGCACCTCGAGCTATGGCCCTCCTTGATCCGGAGGAAGAAGAAGTGGCGCAGCAGTGCCACGGACGGCATCACTCTGATGTACGCCTCGCAATAGAAGGCGAAGATCGACCGGAGGAGGATGGAGTTGGGATGAAGATGGAGGGCGTGAATCTTGTAATGGCTGAGGACGGAATAGAAGAAGTCAGAGAAGGGGGAACCAACCCTGCGATGATGCTGCTCATGAAGAAGGGGTTGAAGGTGATGCCTGAGGCCTCCGGCTCGGTGGAGCCATCCCGGAGCGCAGTCTTCCTCTTCTCATCGCCCTCCGCCGTCAGCAAGAGCATGGCGGCAAGGTTCTTCTCCGAGACGCTCAGCGCATTGAGCACAGGCTCATACCAGGATGGCGGGGGAGCGGCCCGAGCTTTGTTGGGCGCCATTGGCGGCAGGCTTGAAGGAGGATCTGGGCGGATCTGGAGTCTTTGGAAGCAAGGAGCAAGAGAGGGAATCTGGAGCAAGACGAAGGAAAGCAATGAAGGCAGCACAACCCGCGCCAGCCTTTTGTCAGTTGGGTAGTTGCCGAGGCAGTGTGGGGAAGCGGAGACGCCCATGTCCCATCAATCGCCACGCGGCAATCAAGGCCGCAGGCGGTTAGGGCCCGGGCGCTACTATCGGTGTTCTAGGAACGGGGGTCCCCAGACTTTCCTACCTGCGGCCCACGGCGTGACTCCACCAGCGGCCCTGTATGGCCCATCTTCACCAGCAAACACTCAAGACCCTCATGAGGGGCCAAGCCTCACGAGGCGGATGACACAAGACCCCCTCAAGGGCAGCCTCCCTAGGCTTGCTCGCGAGGGGCGGAGATATCAAGGCAAGGGGCACCTCGCGAGGTTCCCATGACGTGAGCCATGACGACCAAGGTCAGGCGGGCGCCAACGGGCGCAGAGTACCCATTTCCTCTTTGGTGCTAAAGGAGCAAGCGCATGCAAGGAGTCCCGAGGCATCAGGCAAAGGTTTCCATATCGGTGCAACGAGACCAAGACCAGCAGGATGGCAGGACGGAGGTCATTGCGGAGCCCACAGCTGCATCACCACCAGAGCCTTTGGCAGGCGAAGACCACCTTTTGTTAGGATAGCTTGTACTCGATGTCCCCCTTCAAATTGGCTGTTGTGGGATCCCTTCCCGCCTAACATTTGGGAAGAGCACCCGAGCCTCTATAAATAGGACTAGCCACCACCATAGGAGGCAACTGATCGAGAGATCATTCAGACCATCCTCACACACACAAGCTCATCGAGCTCAAGAGCACCTCTCCTCGGGAGGTAGTTCTTCCCTTGTACTTGTTCATCCAAGCCTACTAGGCAATCCACCACACCACACTAGAGTAGGGTATCACACCACGTAGGTGGCCCAAACCAGTATAAAATCTTCTGTCCCTTGTTCTTTGGGTTCGGCGAGCTGAGCTTTGAGATTGCGGTGAGAGCGTGAGCTGGGGGGAGAGAGATCTTCGTGCGCACCCCAGAGTTCGAACCTCAAGGGTTTTGCCGGAACCCGTAATCCGACATGAAGCAAGAGGGAATTTCTTCAAAAATTTACTAACTCTAAAATAAATCTAAGTGAAGCATGATAGCATTTCTTCAAAAATACTAAAGCATGTCGTGCTCAAAAAGATATAAGTGAAGCACTAGATCAATTCCATAGCTCAATTTTTTTAAGTGAAGCGTAAAGAGAAATTCTAACAAATAATAGCATAATTTTGGCTCTCTCAAATAGGTGTGTCCAGCAAGGATAGATGACACAAACTAAAAGGCAAAAATAAGCAAAGAATCATATAATACAAGACACTCATGATATGTGACGAATAAAAATATAGCTCCAAGTAAAATGCCGATGGTCATTAGAAGAAAGAGGGGATGCCACTCGGGGGCATCCCCAAGCTTAGTTGCTTGATTATCTTTGGATAATAACTTGGGGTGTCATGGAGCATCCACAAGCTTAGTCTCTTCTTACTCCTTATTCCTTCATCGATCGTGATCTCACCCAAAACTTCAAAACTTCAATCACACAAAACTCAACAAAACCTTTATGAGATCCGTTAGTATAACAAAGTCATTACTCTAAGTACTGTTGCAAAACCATTCATATTTTATTTTTTCATTATATCTACTATATTCCAACTTTTCTATGGCTTATACCCCCCCCCCCCCGGTAAAGTCCATAGATTCATTAAAATAAGCACATAACACAAAGAAAATTGACTCTATCAAAAACAGAACAGTTTGTAGCAATCTGAAAACTTTGTATACTTATGTAACTCCAAAAATTCCTAAAAATTAGGATGATGTATGAAAGTTCTATATAAATCTTGTGTAAAAAATTCAGAAGCTTTCGCCGCTTCTGTGATTTTTAAATATTATTTTATTAGATGCAAAAGTTTCTGTTTTCTAAGAAGATCAAATCAACTATCACCCAACATGATCCCAAAGGCTTTGCTTGGCCCAAACACTAACTAAAACATAAAAACACAATCATAATAGAGGCACAATTGTGCAAACACGCAAGAACAGAAAGAAGAAGGCAAAAATAAATTTTATTCATTGGGTTGCCTCCCAATAAGCGTTATCATTTTACGCCCCTAGCTAGGCATTGAGATTTAATTGATGCTCACATGAAAGATAATAATTGAAACAAAAAGAGAGCATCATAAAACATGTGACAAACACATTTAAGTCTAACATACTTCCTATGCATAGGGATTTTTACAAGCAAACAAATTATCAAGACAAGAAATATCTAGCATATGCAAAGGAGAGGAATAAAACATTGAAAATCTCTACATAACGAGAGGTAATTTAGTAACATGAAAATTCCTACAACCATATTTTCCTCTCTCATAATAATTACAAGTAGGATCATACTCAAATTCAACAATATAGCGATCCACATGCATAAAAGTCTTATAATCTTCCAAGATAGTTGGATTAACATCAATTAATGTCATGACCTCTCCAAACCCACTTTCATCAAAAATTTCATAAGATTGAACACTCTCCAAATATGTGGGATTATTTTTACTTAAAGTTCACGCTCTTACAAACCCACTTTCAATATTTTTGGAAACATATTCATCATGAGGCTTAAATAAACTTTCAAGGTCATAAGAATCATTATCACCCCAATCATGATCATTGCAGCAAGTACTAGAGATAGCAATATTAGCATCTCCAAGCTTGGGTTTTTAAATATTATTAGCACAATTGACATTAACTGAATTTATAGTAAAATCATTGCAATCATCCTTTTCATTAAGGAGCTATCATGAATCACTTCATAATTTTCTTCATCACAATTTTTAGATTCATGAATCTCAAGAAAAACTTCATAAAGATAATCTAGTGCACCCAACTCACTAGGAATTGGTTAATCATGATTAGATATTTTAAAAAGATTAGCAAGTGGATGGGGATCCATATCAATAGTTTTTGAGCAAGTGAAGATGCAAGCATATAGAAGGCACATGGAAACAAGATTGCAAGCAAAAAGATAGATCTGGCGAGAAAAATGCGAAGGAAAAAGAGGGCGAATAAAGCGGCAATTTTTTGTTAAGTGGGGGAGATGAAAACGAGAGGCAAATGGAAAATAATGTAAATTTCAAGGAGATGAGATTTGTGATTAGGAACCTGATAGATCTTGATGATGTCTCCCCGGCAACGTTGCCAGAAATCCTTTCTTGATGGCTCGTGTCCGCGTCAGTATTTTCCCCAAGAGGAAGGGATGATGCAGCACAACTACGCTAGGTATTTCCCTCAGTGATGAGAACAAGGTTACCGAACCGATAGGAGAACCACGCAACACTATGTAAACCAGTACCTGTACACAAAGAACAAATACTTGCAACCCGACGCATAAGAGGGGTTGTCAATCCCTCCCGGGTAAAAGATAGATAAAATTGTAGTAGATTGGATAAATAGATCTCACGGGAACGCGAGATAAAATAAATAACAAAAAATTGCACCAAGGTATTTTGGGTTTTTGGATTGATAGATCTGAAAATAAAAGAGGCAATTAATAGATCGGAAAGCAAATATGATAAAGAAGAGACCCGGGGGGCAAAGATTTCACTAGTGGCTTCTCTCAAAAAAATACCATACGATGGGTAAACAAATTACTTTGGGAAATTGATAGAACTTCAAATAATTATGACGATATCCAGGCAATGATCATTATATAGGCATCACGTCCAAGATTAGTAGACCGACTCCTGCCTGAATCTACTACTATTACTCCACACATCAACCGCTATCCAGCATGCATCTAGTGTATTAAGTTCATTGAAAAACAGAGTAATGCAATAAGAACAATGACATGATGTAGACAAGATCTATTCAAGTAGGAATATACCCCATCTTGTTATCCTTAGTAGCAGCGATCAATAAGTGTCTTGCTGCCCCTTCTGTCACTGGGAAAGAACACCGCACGACCGAACCCATCACAAAGCACCTCTTCCCATGGCAAGAAAAGTTGATCTAGTAGGCCTAACTAAACCAAATATTCAAAGAAGAAATATGAGGCTATAAGTAATCATGCATATAATAGATCAAAACTCAAATAAATTTCATGGATAAAATAGATCTGATCATAAACTCAAAGTTCATCGGATCCCAACAAACACACCGCAAAAAGGGTTACGTCAAATAGATCTCCAAGAGACCATTGTATTGAGAATCAAAAGAGAGAGAGGAAGCCATCTAGCTACTGCCTACGGACCCGTAGGTCTACAATGAACTACTCACACATCTTCGGAGAGGCACCAATGGGGATGATGAACCCCTCCGTGATGGTGTCTAGATTGGATCTGGTGGTTCTAGAACTTGTGGCGGCTGGAGTTGTGTTTCGTCGACTCCCTAGGATTTTTGGATTTCCGGGGTATTTATAGAGCAAATAGGCGGTGCGGTAGGCCACCGAGGTGGGCACAACCCACCAGGGTGCGCTTGGGCCCCCAGGCACGCCCAGGTGGGTTGCGCCCCCCTCGGGGCACCCCTTTGGTACTTCTTTGGCCCAACTTGTTCCTTCTGGTCTAGAAAAATCTCCAAAAAGTGTCGCTATGTTTGGATTCCGTTTGGTATTGATTTTCTTCAAAGTAAAAAACAAGCAAAAAACATCAACTGGCACTGGGCACTATGTCAACACAGTAGTCCCAAAAAATGATATAAAGTTGCTATAAAATGATTGTAAAATATCCAAGAATGATAATATAACAACATGGAACAAGCAAAAATTATAGATACATCGGAGACGTATCACTTAGCAAAGATCAATATGTGAAAAGCTCGTAGGTAATGGATCGACAATGATAATTGTGTTGGATGATATTCATCATGTAGCAGTCATAACCTAGGGTGACACAGAACTAGCTCCAATTCATCAATATAACGTAGGCATGAATTCAGTATATAGTCATACATGCTTATGGAAAAGAACTTGCATGACATCTTTTATCCTACCCTCCCGTGGCAGCAGGGTCCTAATGGAAACTAAGGGATATTAAGACCTCCTTTTAATAGAGAACCGGACCAAAGCATTAGCACTTAGTGAATACATGAACTCATCAAACTACGGTAGTCACCAGAAAGAATCCCAATTATTGTCACCATGGGGTATGCAGATCATAAGTCGTAATAGGTGTCTACAACTTGCAAGATAGGATCAAGAACACAAATATATTCATGAAAACATAATAGGTTCAAATCTAAAATCATGGCACTCAGGCCCTAGTGACAAGCATTAATCATAACAAAGTCATAGCAACATCAATCTCAGAACATAGTGGAAACTAGGGATCAAACCCTAGCAAAACTAACTCGATTACATGATAAATCTCATCCAATTCGTCACCGTCCAGCAAGACAATGATGGAATTACTCACGCATGGTGGTGAGCATCATGAAATTGGTGATGGAGGAAGGTTGGTGATGATTATGGCGACGAATCCCCCTCTCCCGAGCCCCAAACGGACTCCAGATCAGCCCTCCCGATGAAGAACGGGAGGCGGCGGCAGCTCCATATCGTAGAACACGATGAATCCTTCTCTATGATTTTTTTTCTCCCCGAATAGGAATATATAGAGTTGGAATTAGGGTAGGAGGTGGTCCAGGGGGTCCACAAGCCTGGGAGGCGCGCCCTGGGGGGTAGGTGTGCCCCCAGGGCTTGTGGCCTCTGGGTGGCCCCCTCTGGTAACTTCTTGCACCAGTATTTTTTATATATTCCACAAAAAGTCTCCGTAATTTTTAGGTCAATCCGAGAAGTTTGATTTTTGCACAAAAATAACACCATGACAATTCTGCTGAAAATAGCGTCAGTCCGGTTATTTCCATTCAAATCATGCAAATTAGAGTCCAAAACAAGGGCAAAAAGAGTTTGGAAAAGTAGATACGATGGAGACGTATCAACTCCCCCAAGCTTAACCCATTTCTTGTACTCAAGAAATTTAGTTGACAAACTGAAAGTAACAAAGAAAAACTTTTGCAAACTCTGTTTGGTCTCATTGTTGTAAATATGTCTAGTCAATATTCAGGTTTTCAGCAAAGATTACGAACTAACCATATTCACAATAACATTTACGGCTCACATTTAATCATATAAATGGCATAATCAACTAGTGAGCGATAATAATAAATCTCGGATGACAACACTTTTTCAAAACAATCATGGTATAATATAACAAAATGGTATCACGCTAGCCCTTTCCGAGACCGCAAAACATAAATGCAGAGCATACCTGAAGATCAAGGACTGACTAGACATTATAATTCATGGCAAAAGAGATCCAGTCACACTCATACTCAACATCAATTAAAAGCAAAGCATATAAATGACAGTGGTGCTCTCTAGCTGGTGCTTTTTATAAGAGGATGATGACTCTACAATAAAATTAAATAGATAGGCCCTTCGCAGAGGGAAGCAAGGATTTGTAGAGGTGTTAGAGCTCGGAGCTTTTAAAACAGAGATGAATATAATTTTGAGCGGTATGCTTTCATTATCAACATAACAACCAAGAGATCTTACTATCTTCCATGCCAGATACATTATAGGCGGTTCCCAAATAGAATGGTAAAGTTTTTACTCCCCCTCCACCAACCATCACACACCACGGCTAGCCAAATCCACGGTACCGTCCATACTAACAATAGTCCTAGGGGAGTTTTGTTTTATGATTATATTTTGATTTGATTTTGAGGATGGAACTGGGCATCCTGATTACCAGCCACTTTCTCGTGAATGACAAGTGAATAAACACTCATCATGAGAATAGCCCACCTAGCATGGAAGATACTGACAGCCCCCAGACGCTACATGAGCGATTCGGGCATACCAAAAAGATTATTATTTGAAGGTTTAGAGTTTGGCACATGCAAATTTACTTGGAATGGCAGGTAAATACCGCATATAGGTAGGTATGGTGGACTCATTTGGAATAACTTTGGGTTTAAGGAAGTGGATGCACAAGCAGTATTCCTGCTTAGTACAAGTGAAGGCTAGCAAAAGATTGAGGAGCGATCAACTTGAGAGCGACAACGGTCATAAACATGCATTGAGGTTAACCAACATTGAGTGCAAGCATGAGTAGGATATAAATCACCATGAACATAAATATCATGGAGGCTATGTTGATTTTGATTCACCTACATGTGCCAAGCCAAACCACTTGAATCATTCAGAAGAGGATACCATCCTATCATACTACATCATAACCATTTTAAATGCATATTGGCACACAAGATAAACCATTATCCACTCCTAGCTAATTAAGCATGGCATGAGTAACTAAAATCTTAATTGTCATTGCAAACATGTTTGATTCATAATGGTCTGAATCAAGAGCGATGAGCTAATCATATTTACAAAAACAAAATAGGTCGAGTTCGTACCAGCTTTTCCTCATCTCAATCATTTCATCAAATATCGTTATTATTGCCTTTCACTTGCATGACCGAACAGTGTGAATAATAATAAGAGTGCACGTGCATTGGACTAAGCTGGAATCTGCAAACATTTATTCAAAGGAGAAGACAAGGTAATATGGGCTCTTTGTTAGATCAACAGTAATGCATATGAGAGCCACTCATCATTTTCATCGTGGTCTTCTCCTTACGACCCAAAGAAAAAGAAAAGAATTTCAAAGAAACACACTAAAATGTTTTTGGAGTTTTGTTTTTCTGAAGAAAGAAAAAACAAAAACGAGAAAAACTATTTACACGGGAAAGCTCCCACAAGCAAAAGAAGAATGAGAAATCTTTTTTGGGTTTTTTTAGTACTACTACTAATTAAACTAGAAAGAAAACATAAAAATAAGCGAGAAATATATTTTGGATTTTATCGAAGTTTTTCAAACACACAAGAAGAAAGCAAGAAAAATAAACTAGCATGGATAATACAATGAAAAAGTATGAACACCGACAACTGGAATGAACATGTGAACATGAATGTAATTTCAGTGAGAAATACACACTCCCCCAAACTTAGGCTTTTGGCTTAAATTGGTCTAGGGCCACGGCTGGCCTGGCGGATATCCAAAATAGTAGTTTGGGGTTATATTGAGTTGCGGCCGCTACCGCTTGGAGGACTGCAGTGTGGAGGCGAGCGGCCTCCCCTGCTCTCCCATACCCGTCTGCCTCCTCTTTGGTTATGAAGTATCTTCGTTTTACCTGAAAGTCAAAGAAGGCAGGAGTGGGAAGCGTAATATAGAAGACGCCCTCCCTATAAAAGATTAGTCGATATTGGAGGGGCTATTCACTCCTCTCAAGAAACTGGTAACGTACCATAGCATCATTATCAAGGTAAGCAAGTGGTAACTCAATATCATTTTCTCTTATGGGTACCCCGAGATAATTAGCTAACCGAATGGCATAAATACCACCAAAGAAATCTCCATCTAAAGCATTATTATGTAACCGTGTTGCAACAATAGCCCCCAAGTTATATCGCGTATCACCTATTACCGCACTCTTGAGGACACTAAGATCTGAAGCACAAAGGTGGCTATGATCATGTTTACCATTAATGCATCTATCAATAAAGAGAGCAAAGTAGTGTAATACAGGAAAGTGAATGCTCCGTACAGGAGCTTGTGTTATGGTTTGGGTTTGACCCACAGTAATGCTAGCAAGGAACTCAATGCAATCAGATTTACAAGGTTCACTATGAATACCCCATTGAGGGATTTTACATACTTCATTAAAATCTTCAAGGTCCATTTGAAATGATTTCTCATATAGATCAAATAAAACAGAATGTGTATTGCACTTGGATGTGAACTCAAATTTCCGCACAAAGGAATCCATGAGGTGACAGTATTGTCGGCACTTATCTGACACGAAGTCCTAAAGGCCAGCATTTTGTACGTATGCATCAAGTTCCTCCTTAAAACCTGCATGAACCATGAAATGATCCGACGGCCATTCACAAGGCTGCAGTAGAGCTTCCCTTGGTGGTTCAAGGTCTGGCTCACGTACCGCGAGCCCTGGGGATTTTTTCTTCGAGGAACCCCCTTGGTATATTTTCCTAAACATTTTTATTCCTCTGAAAAATTTCTGAAATTTTAGTGACTCAAAATAAAAGTGAACAAAACTCAACAAGACTAATAGCAACTACTCCTACAAGTGTCTAGAGGCCATATCATGCAACAAAACTACTTTGGACCATATAAATTTAACATTCAAGCTCAAGAACATGGTCACCACAAATGCAAAAATTTGCAATATATAAAGCACTAGAACAAAAACTAATTGGACCATTGGAGGAGTCACATACCGAAGAACAATCCCTTGAAACAGTTTCGGAAACGGAGTTCCAAGCAAGGAGATCGAAAATGGCAGGAAAATGAGCAAGAACACAGGTTTGAGAAATGGTGGGATTTTTTTCTGGAGGAAGGCAAAGTGGATGGGTGCGGGAATAAGTGAGGGGGCCCACGTGGGACCCACAAACCCTCTAGGCGCGCCCTTGGGGGGTGGGCGCGCACTATGGGCTTGTGGCCCACTGGTGCACCCCCTGAGGTGTTTTCAGTGCCAAAAATTCTTAAATATTATAAAAGAAATCATACTAAATTTTCAGGGCATTTGGAGAACTTTTATTTTCTGGTCATTTTTTATTGCACGGGTAATTTAGAAAACAGAAAAATAATAGTAATTTTTGCTTTATTTATTCTAATTAATAGAAAGTAAAAAGCGGGTACAGAAGGTTGTGTTTCCTAAATTCATCCACCTCATGCCCATCAAAAGGAATCCATTACAAGGTTGATGAAGTCTTATTAACAAACTTCTTTCGAATGACATGAAACATGAGAATCTTCATATAACACTAGGTTACCTCAACGGGGATATGCATGTCCCCAACAATAAGAATGTCATATTTCTTTTTGACAGTGGGAATAGGGAATTCAAAACATCCAATACTAATTGTTGAAATTTTTCGAATAGAGTTGATACTAATCACTTGAGATTGTTTCTTTGGAAAGTGTACCTATGCTCATTACCATTAACCTGAAAAGTGACATTGCCCTTGTTGCAATCAATAACAGCCCCTGCAGTATTCATAAAGAGTCTACCAAGGATGATCAACACACTATCGTCCTCGGGTATATCAAGAATAACAAAGTCCGTTAAAATAGTAACATTCACAACTGCGACATGCACATCCTCACAAATATCGATGGGTATAGCAGTTGATTTATTGGCCATTTGCAAGGATATTTCAGTTGGTGTCAACTTATTAAAATCAAGTCTACGATACAAAGAGAAAGGCATAACACTAACACCGGCTCCCAAATTACATAAAGCAGTTTTAACATAGTTTCTTTTAATGGAGCATGGTATAGTTGGTATTCCTGGATCTCCTAGTTTCTTTGGTATTCCATCCTTAAATGTATACTTAGCCAGCATGGTGGAAATTTTAGCTTCTGGTATCTTTCTTTTATTTGTAACAATATCTTTCATATATTTAGCATAAGGAGACATTTTCAGAATATCGGTCAAACGCATACGCAAAAAGACAGGTCTAAGCATTTCAACAAAGCGCTCAAAATCTCCATCATCCTTCTTCTTGGATGGTTTAGGGGGAAAGGGCATGGGTTTCTAAACCCATGGCTCTCTTTCTTTACCATGTTTCCTAGCAATGAAGTCTCTCTTATCATATCTTTTATTGTTAGGTTGTGGGTTATCAAGATCAACAGCAGGTTATATCTCCACATCATTATCATTACTAGGTTGATCAACATGAACACCATCATTATCATTATTACTAGGTTCGTGTTCATCACCAGATTGTGTCTCATCATCAAAAATAAAAATATCCTTTGGGTTCTCAGGTGTGTCTACAACAGGTTCACTAGAAGCATGCAAAGTCCTATCATCATTCTTTTTATTTTTAGAGGGACTAGGTGCATCAGTATTAATTCTCTGAGAGTCTTGTTCAATTCTCTTAGGATGGCCCTCAGGATACAAAGGTTCCTGAGTCATTTTATCACCTCTAGTCACAACTCTAACAGCATGATCATTCATCTTATTATTCATTTCATTAATTAAATCATTTTGTGCTTTAAGAACTTGTTCTACTTGAGTTTTACCATGGAAGCATGTTTACTAACAATCTTGAGAACATTAACAGTTCTATACATATAGTCACCCAAGCATTCAAGCATATAAGCATTACATTTCAATTGTCTACTGACACATGCATTGAAGTTTTCTTGTTTAACAATAAAGTTATCAAATTCATCCAAGCATTGACTAGTAGACTTATTATGAGGAATACCACCTTCATCAGATCTATATAGAGATATTTTACCTCTACTACCTGTGTCGGAGTATTAAGACCATGTATTTACTTCAATAGGTGGTAAATTATTAAAATCTTCAGCTTCAATACCTTTTTCTTTCATAGATTTCTTTGCCTCTTGCATATCTTCAGGACTGAGAAATAGAATACCTATTTTCTTCGGAGTTGGCTTAGGAGGTGGTTCGGGAAGAGTCCAATCATTATCATTACTCAATATATTATTCAATAGTAGTTCAGCTTGTTCAACAGTTCATTCCCTAAAGGGGAAATTGCATTTTTTTCCCTAGTTAGAACCTACCCACAGGGTTTGCCCTTACTTTTCAACTCTGCTTAGTTTTACCCTTAGATTTTCCCCCAGGGTCACCCAAATGCCCTTTGACCGTTTGACCAATACTTTGAAGATTCATAACAAATTCATATGAACTCGAAAAAATGCAAATAAGATATCAAAATGTTCACACAAATAGTACTTTTATGTGCATATTATTTGCATTAAGGACAAAAGAATCGTTTAAACTACCCGAGGTTATTAATATTATTAACATTATTGAAAATGAAAAGGTATAAAAATACTGTTGTCATGAATAAAAATTACATTCAAATGTAGCTAATGTTTTCTGAACATCCTGATATCCTTTTTGTATTTTTTTTAGTACATACAACTTGTTATGAACGTTTGAACGACTTTGACCATTATTTTGAAACTTTATAACTAGTTGATATGAACTCAGAAAAATGCAAATAAGATATCAGGATGTTTAGAAAACATCACCTACATTTGCATGTAACTTTTATTCGTGAAAAAGCATTGTTTAGACCTTTTTATTTTTAATAATGTTAATAACCTTAATAACCTTAGGTAGTTTAAATAGTACTTTTGTTAGAATGCAAATGACATACACATAAAGGTAATATTTATCTGAACATGTTGATATCTTATTTGCATTGTTCCGAGTTCATATCAATTTCTTATGAATTTTTAAAGTATAGGTAAAACGATTAAAGGGCATTCGGGCGACCTTGGAGGAAAATCTAAGGGGAAAACTGAGCAGAGTCGAAAAGTAAGGGAAAAACTCGTGGGTAGGTTCCAACTAGGGGCAAAAGTGCATTTGTCCCTTTCCTAAAAACACAACCAACACAACTATTTAGGCGGTCCCTAGAAGCATCGGTTAGTCCATTATAAAAGATATCAAGTATTTCATTTTTCTTGAGAGGATGATCAGGCAAAGCATTAAGTAATTGGAGAAGCCTCCACCAAGCTTGTGGGAGACTCTCTTCTTCAATTTGCACAAAGTTAAATATTTCCTGTAAAGCAACTTGTTTCTTATGAGTAGGAAAATATTTTTCAGGGAAGTAATAAATCATATCCTGGAGACTATGCACACAACCAGGGGCAAGAGAATTAAACCATATCTTAGCATCACCCTTTAATGAGAAATGAAACAACTTAAGAATATAATAATAGCGATTTTTTCCTCATGAGAAAATATGGTGGCTATGTCGTTCCATTTAGTAAGATGTGCCACAACAGCTTCAGATTCATAACCATGGAAAGGATCAGATTCAACCAAAGTAATTAACTCGGGATCAACAGAGAATTCATAATCCTTATGAGTAACAAAAATAGGTGAAGTAGCAAACTTGGGATCGTATTGCATTCTAGCATTCAAAGATTTTTCTTTGCACTTGCATAGTAATTTCTTAAGATCATCTCTATCATTACAAGCAAGAAAGTCCCTGGCTACCTCTTCATCAATAACATAACCCTCGGGCATAACAGGCAGTTCATATCTAGGTTAGTTAGGTCTAACAGGTGTTTCAAAGTGTTCAGTTTCAATAATTTCATAAGTTTCAGAAATATCATCAGTTTCAGCATTCTCAATATCTTTAGCTCTAGCAAGTTGTTCATCAAGAAATTCACCCAGCAGCACATTATTATCAAGAAAAGTAGTAGTATCATCATAAGCATCATGCATAGCATAAGTAGCATCATCAATTACTTGCGACATATCAGAATTAATAGTAGGTGTAGGTATCGCAAGCTTACTCAAAACAGAAGGTGAATCAAGTGCAGAGCTAGATGGCAGTTCCTTACCTCCCCTCGTCTTAGAGGGAAACTTTTTGGTTTTGGTATCTTTCAGATTCTTCATAGTGATCAACAGATATAAATCCCAAGTGACTCAGGAAATATAGCTATACTCCTCGGCAATGGCACCAGAAAAAGGTCTTGATAACCCACAAGTATAGGGGATCGCAACAGTTTTTGAGGATAGAGTATTCAACCCAAATTTATTGATTTGACACAAGGGGAGCCAAAGAATATTCATGAGTATTAGCAGTTGAGTTGTCAATTCAACCACACCTGAAAGACTTAATATCTGCAGCAAAGTATTTAGTAGCAAGGTAATATGGAAGTAACGGTAACGGTGACAAAACTAACAGTAGCAGTTTGTAGTGATTGTAACAGCAGTAGCAACGAAAGTAACTTAGCAAAGATCAATATGTGAAAATATCATAGGCAATGGATCGGCAATTATAATTGTGTTGGATGATATTCATCATGTAGCAGTCATAACCTAGGGTGACACAGAACTAGCTCCAATTCATCAATATAATGTAGGCATGTATTCCGTATATAGTCATATGTGCTTATGGAAAAGAACTTGCATGACATCTTTTGTGCTACCTCCCATGGCAGCGGGGTCCTAATGGAAACTAAGGGATATTAAGTCCTCCTTTTAATAGAGAACCGGACCAAAGCATTAGCACTTAGTGAATACATGAACTCCTAAAACTACGGTAGTCACCAGAAAGAATCCCAATTATTGTCATCATGGGGTATGTGGATCATAACTCTTAATAGGTGTCTACAACTTACAAGATAGGATAAAGAACACAAATATATTCATGAAAACATAATAGGTTCATATCTGAAATCATGGCACTCAGGCCCTAGTGACAAGCATTAAGCATAGCAAAGTCATAGCAACATCAATCTCTAAACATAGTGAATACTAGGGAGCAAATCCTAACAAAACTAACTCGATTACACGATAAATTTCATCCAACCCATCACCGTTCAGCAAGCCTACGATGGAATTACTCATGCACGGCGGTGAGCATCATGAAATTGGTGATGGAGGAAGGTTGGTGATGATGATGGCGATGAATCCCCCTCTCCGAAGCCCCGAACGGACTCCAGATCAGCCCTCCCGATGAAGAATGGGAGGCGGCGGCAACTCCGTATCGTAAGACTTGATGAATCCTTCTCTCTGATTTTTTCTCCCCGAATAGGAATATATAGAGTTGGAACTAGGGTCGGAGGTGGTCCAGGGGGCCCACAAGCCTGGGAGACGCGCCCTAGGGATTGTGGGCCCCCTCTGGTAACTTCTTGCGCCTGTATTTTTTATATATTCCACAAAAAATCTCCGTAAATTTTCAGGTCAATCTGAGAACTTTGATTTCTGCACAAAAATAACACCATGGCAATTCTGCTAAAAACAATGTCAGTCTGGGTTAGTTCCATTCAAATCATGCAAATTAGTGTCCAAAACATGGGCAGAAGAATTTGGAAAAGTAGATACGATGGAGACGTATAAGTCATCCACTTGAGAGTAAATTACTACAGTCCTACAAAACTCTGTGCTTGGAGACCCAACACGAGTGTACAAGAATAAGTTGTGTAGTAGACATTAGTAACTTCTATGTAAATAGCAATATATGCACCGTGGACCTAATAACTTAGGTACAAACACCACGATAACTTTGACCGGGAAAAAGAAGATGTTGAAAACATACCCCGATCAGTTCTTTGTAAGTAGCATGGTAATATGCACACCGCCGACCTGATAACTACGTACAAACACCATGATAACTTTGAACCGGGGATTTTTTGTTGGAAACATCCCGCTCGTCACTTTTGTATAAATAGCATGGTAATTTACACATCGCGGAGTTGATAACTCAGGTACAAACACCGTGATAACTTTTTAACCCCGGGAGAAAAGTTCATGAAGACATGTCCCGGTAACTTCTGTGTAAACAACATGATAATATAAGAATCCAGACCTGATAACTTACGCAAAAACACCATGGTAACTCTTGGCCAGGGAAAAATAATTATTTAAAACATACAGTAAATCTTGTATAAATAACATGATAATATATGTACCACAGATCTGATAACTTGCATAATAAACACCACAGTAACTTTGGCTGCGGATTTTTGCTTGAAATATACTTTAATAATTTCTACGCAAATAACATGGTAATATACGTAACATGACAACTTATGTGTGAACACCGTGGTACTTTTGATCGTGGTGGAAAAAGTTGTTGAAAACTTACAGTGATAACTTACATGGGAAAAGAATGGTATTTTTACGCACCACATAGCTAATAACTTGTGCTCAAACACTATGACAAAGTTTCCTCGGTAAAATAGTCATTGAATTATATCCCGACAACTTCCGTGTAAAGTTTTCATGTTACCCATGCTAAATTTACCATGCTTCTTATGCTCTAGTTATCAGCCTTCTAACATTATAGTTATCAACTTTACCATGTTTTTTGTTATCAGGATGGTAATACTGAAGTTATCAACCTTATCATGTTAAAGTTTATCATGCTTCCCATCTTCTAGTTATCAGCCTTCTAACGAGATAGTTATCAACCTTTATCATGCTAACGTTTACCATGCTTCTCATGTTCTAGTTATCAGCCTTCTAACAAGATAGTTATCAACCTTTATCATGTTATTTTGTTACCAGGGCGCTAATGTTTTGAAGTTATCATGATGGTCATGTCATAGTTATCATGCTGCTTATGCCAAAGTTATCAAGCCTAATTATAACCTTTTTGTCCTAATATGGTAGAAAGAAGAAGCGTTTAAATACCCCTGTTTATGTAAGGCAACTAGAAAAGATTGGTGAGTTCGTTATTGGGTTTAGTATCAACCTAGGACACCAGTACTTAAAATCCCTTTTAAGTACTTTATTTGTTTTTCTCCTTCGCCAAGACTAACTCACATAAAACTGGACGAGTAAAAGAAGTCCTTGAACCAAGGTGAGGAAAAAGAATCGATAGAAAGAAAATCGGGAAGCGGGAGGATCGAACACGGGAGAATCGAACGAGACATGGGACGAGAGGATCGATCTAGGGTGGTTCGCATCTATCACTACAATCACAATGTTCAGAAGTTAGCACTGTCCATCAGTCTATGCGTAGTTTAATCTGGCAAAACATCCCTTGACCAATAAGTAATCCAGAACACGATATGTTCTCACCTATATTTAGACCTTTTTATACAATCATGGTCATGTTTGAAACCAGCTAAGCTGTGATGGAGCACCGAGACATCGTGTCCAACTAGGCGGGCTTGGCGATGGCCGAGATGTCCCCATGGCTTAGCTCCAGGCGTCTTGATGCCCTGGATCTGGATCTCCAAATCCTTTGGTTGCGGGCATCTGGGGACTAGATCCTTGCATCAGAGCGATTTGTGGGTGGACTGGTAGGTGGAAAAGTCGGTCAAGATCAAGGTGGGCGAGTGGGACTGTCAGAAGGCTCTGGCGGCGGTCGGAGTAGTCAACGACCGTGCCCCTGGGCATCTTAACCTTGCCGAAGGTGTCCGCAACATAATTCGTATCCTGCCTAAATCACTCTAGGAGAAACTCTAGATCTCCCTAGTCAGTCATTGGCGGCACCTAGTGTTTCCCTCCCTTTCGCGCAACATGTGGGAGTTGGACTTGGCTTGTGAGACCAGGGCCAGATGGTGGTGCTCGAGGAGGTGGAGCGGCGTGACATCTATTGTATGAAGAACGGCGGGTCTAGGCGGCATGACACAACGGGGTCTTAGTGGCGGACGTGTGATGGTGGACGAGAACAAGACAGTGGTGTTGTTTGGCGTCGTGTCGGCGTCTATGGTTGTCATGGCAAGGATCATGCGGATCTCTGGCCTAAAGATGGGTCGACATTTCGACGGTGGTGACGGCTTCTAGAGCGTGTGCATGTGGTGCACACTTAGGATCTGCTGGAATGGATGTGTGCTGCCGGTACGCCAAGCGGGTGCGGGTGGCTCGGTGATGACCCCCAAGTCTAGATGGTGGGGTGTTGTGATGGCATCCTCCACTGTCAAGTTTGTAAGTGTGATGTGGTGGCTTGTGATTGTTTGATGTATGTTTTATGTTTCTATTAGACCTTTATGAAATAATAATTTAATAAATATGGTTGTGTGTATCTTTTGATGCACATACGAGGGTTCCTACTTCCTTCAAAATATCTCTTCACGCGCAGATACGTTGATTGTGTTGTGCAGCCACGTATGGCGTCCAAAACATACTACCAAAGATGAAGTGCAGGATCACAGCTTATTTCCAGGAGAAGCAGATAGAGATCGCTTAGACTTCTAGTATATGTAGCACGATGACGACCGTGCATACAGTTAACAAATAGGAGTATTGATTAATTTTGCTTCCCCAGTTAAGGGCTCTTTTGATTCAAAGGATCTTCATAAGAATTTTGAAGGATTGAAATTCTTTGGATTTTTTCCTATGTTGGTTGTTTAAGCCATAGGATAGAATCCTATAAGAATTTTTTTCCAACGGTTTATCTGTACTAGTTCTCATAGAACTTTTAGACCCCCCTCACAATGCATATAAAGGGTAATATGGACTTTTCACAGATTATACGGTAGTCTAATGTATATGTATTAGTACATACATGTAATAGTCTAGTTTTCGCAAAAGGTAGGGAGCAAACGGGCCAGCCCAGTTCGCAAGAGCTGAGCGAATGCAGGTATTTCGCGAAAATTATAAAAGTGCTTAAAAAATTCTTCACGCGCAGATATGTTGATTGTGTTGTGCATCCACGTATGGCGTCCAAAACATACTACCAAAGATGAAGTGCAGGATCACAACTTATTTCCAGGAGAAGCAGATAGAGATTGCTTAGACTTCTAGTATATGTAGCACGATGACGACCATGCATACAGTTAACAAATAGGAGTATTGATTAATTTTGCTTCCCCAGTTAAGGGCTCTTTTGATTCAAAGGATCTTCATAAGAATCTTGAAGGATTAAAATTCTTTGGATTTTTTCCTATGTTGGTTGTTTAAGCCATAGGATAGAATCCTATAAGAATTTTTTTCCAACAGTTTATCTATACTAGTTCCCATAGAACTTTTAGACCCTCCTCACAATGCATATAAAGGGTAATATGGACTTTTCATAGATTGCACAGTAGTCTAATGTATATGTGTTAGGACATACACGTAATAGTCTAGTTTTCGCAAAAGGTAGGGAGCAAACGGGCCAGCCCATTTCGCAAGAGCTGAGCGAATGCAGGTATTTCGCGAAAATTATAAAAGTGGTTAAAAAAGGTATCGAACCCACAACCTGGCCATAAGTGCAACAAATGCTAACCAAACGACCTAGTAACTGATGACGGCTTAAAGGCAGCGCTAACTTTAAAGTACTAACTGGAGCTGCAGATCCGGATTTTTTAATACTTTTACAAAACAATGTGAACAAAATTTCTTGAGAGTGTCAACAATGTTTCACAATCGTAAAAAAACAAATATTCTTTTCTTAAATGTGAACAATTTAAAAAAAGTGAATTTAAAATACACACTGAACATTTTCTTTGTATATGGTGAATTTTTTCAAATACAAAACTGAACTTTCTTGAAAATATATGCTGATTTGTTTTTTGAAATGGACGCTAAATAAAATTTGTGCACACGATGAACACTTTTTATACATAGTGAACATTTTCCCAATGTATGGTGAACTATTTTTAACATGAATATTTTTCGGAAAATGAAAAAATTGGAATTTGGAATTTTGAACTTTTTCTGAAACAAGAATACATTTGAAAAACATGAACAATTTTTGAATATGTGAAGAAAAATTGGAATTTCAATCATTTTTTGAATTTTTTTAATTATGGTAAACAAAAATAAAAACAAAATAAGGTAAAAAGAAAAGAAAAGAAAAGGAAGAAATAAGCAAAAAGAAAAAAGGAAAATAAAAACATTAAGAAAAAAGGAAAAAGGAAAAAGGCTTAGGGAACCTTTTAAAAGGTTCCCAAAACCGGTTGCTCGTTCAAAGTGGGCCGACTCATATCGTGTCGGTCGCTCGATTCGCTTCGAGTCGCGACTATTTGACACCCACGGGCAACAAATAGGGTTCGATGTACGGGAAGTACAGTCATATAGATGGCGCCATGCATAGGACACTGCCAGATAGGGCCTGCCCATTATCGCACGTGAAAACAAGGAAAATGTATCAAAAAGGAAATGGTAGTGCGAGGGGTCAAACCCTATAACTCTCACTACCGACCGCTCTTCGCTAGGTACACGAGCTGATAAGCTTCAATGTCCAACTACAAAAACTTTGGCATTCCATCTCGAGGATCATGGAGGAAATCCGCCTACGCCCCGTTTGGATGTTGGCATTGAGGCCCAGATTTTGATATTGGCATTTGCTAGCCTGAATATCTTTGTTTTGTTGTGCATGGTATTCAATCGTGGAATCGAGGCTCAATATCGAGCCGCGCACTCTCCCCCGACCAATTCAGAGGCTCCGACCTCGGTTTTACCTGGCATTCGCCCATCGCTCCAGCCCGCGACTCCCCTCGCCACCACCCCCCTTCCCTGCACAGCCCGCGAGAGTCACAGAGATGCCAGACTGTGCCGCTGACCCAAGCTCTCGTCATGCCACGTTTGGCTGCCGCTACGGCCACACCTCCGCCGCACCATGAGAGCCGGCGATGACTACATGGGTTCCCGCGCCTCCCGCTCCCTTCGTCGGCTGCTAGTTCGGGGTTGCTCCGGCGAGCCGCAACGTGAATCCCTCCACCACGAAAAGTACCCCATTGGCAAACATGGACCTCGCCGCTGAACCTAACGTGAAGAGCATTGCATCTGATTTTGCTGCCGCTGCATGTGACAGACTGCCACCTGGATCTCCGCACCTCCTATTCCATTTGACGGCTGCTGGTCCGGGTGCGGAAACCCCTCCACCATGGAAATTTCCCGCGGGAGTCCGTTGCTGGGTGCGCTTGTGCTCGGAATCTGTTGTTATGTGCATGTGTGCTCTCTCTGTGCGCCCTCTACTTTGATTGCAGGTGCACGAAGCTGAGTTTGTTGCAAGCAATAGCAAGAGCAGCTGTATTCTTTCTGGTCCAAGATATTATAGATGCTTCTGTTGACAACAGATTTTGGCATAGTCAAAAACATAATTAAGAAGGCCTAAAATGGAAAAATGCTCAAAATGAGAAAGTTCTGTATCGTCAAAAGGAGAAACTTTGATATTTGGGCCATAGCCATCCGATCTCATTTCTAAGGCCGAAGTTGTGTTCGAAATACTGAGATTTTGTGTCCAGAATACTGTTCGGCTGATTACGCCCCCGAGACGGCCTCATATGGAAAACTGGTCTACACGAATTGTCTTCGTCTCGTTGAAATGATCGATTCTAATATAAAAATTCTATCAATACGAGATAATATGTAAAAGTTATAGCCACCTGAGTGCGGCCCTGTCACGGGGCAAAAGTGGCGCACCCCATCACACACGCTGTCTGATGGGTAGTGCGAGTAACAGTCTGTTTTGCACAAGCGATTCAGCCGTGAAGATGGCCGAATCAAAAACGTTCAACATGAAAGTTGTTCATCTCGTCGAAACTGTCAAATTTGCTTTTGGGCTCATCTTCATACGAGCTTGTTTGTGGCATGTGAGACCTAAAAACCGAACTGATGTTTCAGACTACCTAAATCCGAGTTCAGTTAATTTTGAAAAGATCTGGACATGATTTAGACTTGATTTGGAGTCCTTTTCTTGTACGAGAAGTCTATCCGCCTCTTATATATCTAAGGGGTGATGGTCGATTGAACAACACACAATCGAACAATCATCTACCACTTTTACTTTTACTTTTATCTCTCTCCCTTTTTCTTCTTCTTCCTCATTCTTCGTTTGTTCTTCTTCATTGCAGGCGGCGAACCTCGAAGCCCTAGGGGCGATTAGGTTAACCTAGGGCAGCCCGTAGCCGCCACGCTCCCTGATGGGGTCCCTCCCGGGTGTGTGGGTTTTGGGTCTACAAAAGTGCCCGCCGGATTGCTTGTGTACCGCGCTTCCAAGTGGGTCTCCTTCGACGTGAACTATGGTGCATCACCCTCGGCATCGAGAGTACACGGTGACATGTTCGTGTGCGAACACACTTTTTGCCGACTCCGCTGGGGACGAAGCTTTGAATGGTCTTCGGCCCGTTTTTGCTACGAAGAGATCGTCATCTAGGATTTGCAATCTACAAATGTAACATGAATGCCCAATTCACTTATGTAGATGCAAATAATGCATAGGTTGTTGCTAGATCGTTTAATGAGCATAATGTATCGGCTAGCCCTAGCTTTATCAATCATGCATCTAATTATGTGCAAGAGGCGATGCAACAAAATCTTCATGCTTCTACGTCATATAATTTTAGCAACATGGAACATATGTATACCAACTCTCATGCATCGGCAGCCCCACAAATCCATATGCCGATGAACAACATGATGAGTTCCGTTAATCAAGTTGAAACACCTCACATAGGAAATTCCGATAGTATGCAATAAAGTGTTTCACCTTTGTATTCATCAGTAACTAGCTTGCAATATCTTAATCAAAACATGCCAGTGGATAGGGGAATTGGCCATGCTACTACTAGTTATCCGGCCAATTACCCTCAATCATCATATGCTACACCTCATGCTACTAATTGTTTGCAATTACCCTCAATCATCATATGCTACACCTCATGCTACTAATTGTTTGGCACCGTATGCAACTATAGGTATTCATAATTCGGCTTCGCACCTTCACGCTAATAGCCGAATAAGTGAAATTGTATAGGATCACATGTGTCTTCACCTAGTATCGTAGCATACAATGTTTTCCCTGCAAAATTACAGAATTTTGGTGACATCTCATTACCGAAAGAGTCTAAAAGTGTCGGGGGGCAATTCTATCCAGTTTGGGTCATTAAGAAAAATCTTACGTCTTTTCGGGACGAATGCAATGTTGTTCTACATGAATTAATAAAATAGGGAAAGCCTATTAATTCTACTGCAATCCAAGCTATCTTATGTCAAAAAGATAAAGCATTGGGTCTGGATAGAATCTACTACCACTATAAAAGAAAGAGAGGGGTAGATCCAAACAATCCCACCCATCCATCATCAAGATCTAATGGTCCTTAATCATTTTATGTTTAACTCTACCAACCACGCATTAAGCCACTACAATCAATCTATCGCTAATCTGCCCCGCACTAACAAAACCGGTCGCCCGCACGACCTCCACCTTCTCCTCCCGCACGACCTCCTCCTCCTCCCGCGCCGTTCGCCTCCCACAGCCTCGCGCCGAGCCACGGGAAGCCGCGCCCCTCACCGCCGCCTCGCGCCGCCGGAGCCACGGGAAGCCCCGCAGGTCGCCAGCCCGCCCCCGCCGCGCCGTTCGCCGCCTCCCCAGCCGCGGGAGCCCGCCCCCGCC